>NC_139697.1:71523187-71777566 GCF_964188405.1 Protomyctophum parallelum | reverse complement strand
CTGCTGTTTCTCGCCGCTATCTATTTCGCTCTCTCACATGAATTCGCCCTTAGAGTAGAGTAGTAGAGAATCCAGTAAACACTATGACATGGCTGTCTATCTGTCATGGTGCTCATCATCACTTCTCTGTCACAGAAATCATCAGAAATATACACGTTCCAGGCCAGGGGAATCCGGTGGGATGGGGGTGTGTATACAGTGTGGGGGCCTGGAGGGGGAGGGGGAGGGGGAGGTAATCCTTTTCCCTGAGTGGCGGTGCACTATAAGCCCCGTGGCCCTGGCCTGTACACCACAGAGGTTTTGGAGCCATTAGCGGAGACACATTTCAGGAACACTGCATCGGACATCCGTTTTGAGAGACCTTTTTGTGGCGAGTTCTTTCGTAGCCTAAAAACCCATCCCGTCGACCCTCTGCAGGGAATCGCAAGGGGATGGTGGACTGAAGCCGAGGTCCTTTCCGTCTTTCTTCATTTCCTCTCTCGCTCTCGCTTTCTCAAGAGATTGCTCAAAAGGGCAGCCAGCGCTTGACAGGCTGACACCAATCACGTGAAATGACCCTCCTCACTTCCTTGGCTGCTAAGAAAAAGGAACACGGACCAGAAGGAGAGCTCTCTGATGCCCCTCACGAGAAGAAAGGGGGACATTGTGGAAAAAGAGGTCATTTTCAACGATCAGAGATCCTCTGAAGACTGCAAAGAGAATGAGTTATTGATCGCATTGAACGACAGCCATGCATGAACAATTGAATGAAATTGTGTCTGTTCCCTCGATTCAATACTTTATCGAAGACAATGAGCCTTTAGCTAGCAATCGACATCGGAAGCAAACACAATCGATGTTGGATGTAATTCATGAAAAACTGAACGAAGGTTCCGTTCACAGGGTCATTTTTTATTTGCGATGGATGCACATTGTATTGTATTAACCAATTGAGACTGTATGAGCGGCACATGAATCAATGTTTGAATACTACTGTACGCCAATTATGCTTATGGCACCAATTGTAATGCACTATGCTGGTCCAACTGTTTAGATACAGACATACCACTGTAGGACATATAGATTTGAGCTGCTATAGAGGATCACATCGCCAAGATTACCTCTGCAAGAATGTCAAACTGAAGGAAAAGGGAGAGGAAGAACAAGATGAATAAAGGAAAACGGGAAGAAAACTGAGTGAAATGAGTAAGAGGTTCCTCTGAGAAGAGATTCTGGGTCTGTGAGGATAAGAGGAAACCGGCGCGGCTTCTCTCCGTGTGACAAGTCTCGTGACTCCTAGTATCAGATAAGACCAGCTCAGAAGTGCTATTCGGAAAAAATCTATAAGCTCACTTATTGTATTTGCTTACGGTACGTGGACCTGAAAGATTAATGTGTGCTATTTAATTTAACCCATTAAGACCGGGAAAGCTTCTGTGTGATTTTTAGATTAGATTAGCTAATCTTTGAATATATATATATATTTTTTTTAAAGCGAACATTTTAAACTCAAATCATTGCTTCTGGGGGTCCCTGGAACAAAATATTTTGAGATGCGTGTACATGTATGTGTACAGTATACTGTACATATCATTTTGGGTGCTCCTTGAAGTTTGATCACCACTGATTTATTTTACCTAACATAGTTTTTCAGAAAACTTTTACAATTTAGAAGACATAGTAGAACAGCCATCAGGTCTTAACAGGTCTACTGCATAACCTGTGTTCCCCACTATTTAATCCAATATTCTACACTGCCTATAGATCGTCTTATTACCTTTGGAGCAAGTATTTGCAACTTTGATTCACGAAAATCCGGCGGAAAATAGTCTGGTTTGTTGTTGAAGAGAACTCCACACCACGTTGTAGTCCAAACAAACGGCCCATCCTCTTGCATTGAGCTCATTTTCTGATTTCTGGTTTCATTGTCATAACGCGACGGCCTCGTCACCAGGTCCGCGACAAATCCGCTCTTTCTTTTTAATTATAAAACAACTGCGAATTAAACAAATTATGACAAATAGGACGTTCAGTGACTGTTTGAGATGTCAGCACACCGCAACAACAAACTTACGTGTACATCATGGTCAGTGGTGGAAAATGTAAATGATGTTTTATGCCTTTTATACTTGAGTATTTCCATTTTTCTATAACTTATACCACTGAGCAATAGTCGTCTATTCAACGTCCGTCTAAAAATGGGTTATTATTGTTAAATGAACTTTTGTTTTTGCGGTCTAAGCTTAGCCTAGACGTCTATATATAGACGTTGAACCAATGTTGTTTCAACTTTCAACGTCTAATCTCAGCCTAGACCACAAAAAAACTGTCATTTTTAGACGGACAATATTAAACGTCTAGACAAAAAATGCTCAGTGGGATACTTCTACTCAACTATACATCTCAGAAGAGATTTATTTACGTCGTAATTTCTTTACAGATTTAGATTAATATTACAAAACATACTGAACATAAAAAAATAAAAGAAAATTGTCACCTTTTACTCCAGGCACAAAACAAAATGCAAGAAAAAGGCCACAAAGTCCCTGTGATGCGTCTCCGTGAACCGAAAGTAGTAATCGTCCATTTTCGATGGAACGATCTGACCCGACGCTAAAGATCGCCGCCATTACAGGAGTCTATGGAGCCGTGAGTCTATGGTGAGGTAAAAAAAAACGAGCAGAGCGTTGCCTAGCAATGTGGAACGCTATTATGCGGTAAATATAAAATAGTTTATTTATACTAGTGTATACTATTAAGACCGTAGAACGTAAATATACGGGATTGGCATGCAAGTGCTTTGTTTTATAGATCGTAAATATTATGTCTATGGCTCGAAATGTGTTTGTGGTATAACTACTTTAATTAAATAAACATCTGAATGATGCTTCCACTGGTAGCCCGTTCCACTGGTAATACCTAGAAGCAAATTGTCAAAAAAAGACTCACTGACTGCAAAACATTATAAAGGAAAAGGCCGAAACCATTCCTGTAGGGCCGAAATGTTTGCTATTTTAAATGCACTTTGAGCTCAGAGCACTTTATGAGCATATACAAATAAAAGAAATGTCAGTTTAAATATCGGTTTAAGGAGTTTTCCTTTATTGTTATTTCTTTCGCCAGTTTGCTTCTGTGTTTTTGAGGAAGGAGGAGGACAGCACAAAATCGATGCCCTCATTTTACAGTTTGGTCTGGAAACATTCCTGTGTACGTTCAGTACAGTACCCTACAGTAAAGCTATCATGTTCTATTTGTGGAATAGACTACTTCTCCAGAAGGCAGGAGTACAAGAAGATTGGAGTACGGTGTGAGAAAGCACTGTCTGTTCAAGACCACTGTTTCCCACTCACAACCCATAAATAGGATCCAAACAAATAGGACCCAAACAGCGAAGTGATGAGTTGTGGGTTTCTCTTTTGGGTCTGCTAAAAAGTGTGGGAACTAGTGTCTAGACCACGTGTTGTTCTATATTGTTGTGTTCTACCAAGGTACTCATTGTTGGGCAGTAGCTAGCTACAAGTAGCGACGCTACATAGCTTAACTACATTTATCAGTAGCTTGATGGTAGCGTCGCTCCTTTTGAACCAAGTAGCATTTTCTGTAGTGTAGCTATTTTTAGACCCAAGTAGTGTCCAACAAACGCTATACGTTACAAATTGACTGTTAAATAAAGTTTTGTGGGGGGGAAAAATCCCTGGAAAAAAATCCATATTGGTTGGTTTAGATAAGAAGAGTCTGACACAGTTAAGCAGTTAAGCAGCAGGAGGATGTCACGCAGCAGCTGTCCTTTTATCTCTAGCACAACACATATACATTATACAATGAATTAGGCTACTCACCTAATGCTGCCTGCAGGTTCCATGTTTAATTCCAGCGTGTGTAACCTACATTATTGTCAAAGTAAAAGTTTTCATATTGTAAATTTAGTAATTTAATAGTACTTTGACAGCTCATTCATCGTAGCTTGTTTACAAGTCAAACGGACTTCCTGTGCAGAAACTGCCCCATCAAAATAAGAGCCACTTGTATTGATTAGTCAACACTAGTTTTATTTCTAAATCTACCTACAGGACGTTAACATCTCATTTGAGTGCCTATCAGCATTCTCTCAATCTGAGAATCAGTCAAATATTCGGGAAAACAGAGCCTCCCTGAGGCAACAGTCTGTCTTGAGAGACTAGCATTCTCTAGTCTAAATCCCTGTCTCCCAGCTGGTGCGCAAATGGCTAGGCTGTGGCATACAGTGGCAATAATAATAATAATAAAAAACAAAAGGAAACGAAAAATAACTAAAATCGTTCATTTTTTGGAACCATGAACTTTAGTTCAAAATGTTGAATTATGAACTATGAACTAAATTAGTTCCTTTTTAAATTTTTGAACTGTGAACTGAACTATAGTTAATATAGCTCCTGACACTACGACGAGGAGAGAACATTTCAGAAATGGATTACTCTAGCCGTATGTAAGAAATTTATGTCATTTTGAGTTTTTGACCACACTTTGGTGTTTATTTGATTATTGTTTCACTGCCTTTAATTTATTACGTTTCCAGTTTTTTCCTCATACATATTTTGTACATGGTACGTGCAAGGTACATTAATACAAGTATAAATGTGAAAAAGTCAGACAGAGGGCTTGTTTCCAGTTTGTTTTTTAATAAACAATCAAACTCAGTATTTTTGCCTGCCTATTAGGCTATTTGTTCGGTGGAAACTTGATCATGAAGTTGATAAAAAACATTTAAAAAAAAGTAGTGTCCATGTAGCTAGCTACTTTTGCCATGTAGCTTATAGTGTAGCTTGTTACAATTATCTGGGGATAGCTTCGTTGTAGTTGAGCTATATTTAACACATTGATTGCTAACTTTTGAAATTCTACTCAGGATTGCTTCTGCTAAGCGATTAACATTGGACTTTTTAACTTTTTAGGGGCCCACAGCGAGGGGCCTCTTATAGCACATCGCACATTGCATAAATCAAAAGGAAGCCAAACTAGTCCACTTCAATTTAAAAAAAAAAATATGATTCTACCATCTTCCATTCTGGAGATATTGACCTTTTTCTAAAACCTGCTTTTCACTGCACGCTGCTCTTTTGAAAAAACAGCAGAGATATGGAAGGTTGAAGTTGACAGACATTGACAGACAGATATAAAAATGAACACAAATAATATCATATACATACTACACACTGAATGAAAGCCCTGAATGTCTACTTTTAGGAGGAAAACAAATACACATGGTCCCATGTATAGTTTGTCAGTAATTGGCTGTTGAATGCAGCTTGCGCCCACCAGAGAGGATTTCAGAAAATGCATGGACCTGAAGAACCATTATTCACAAAATAAGGCCTATAGCGACATGTACATACTATATACCGTATGAAACAGAAGACTCTCTGCTTTCATAAGAAAAATACTTCTACTGTAATAATAATAAAAATCACACCCCTGTGAAGTGAGCAGTGCAATGTTGCACAACATTGCACTGCTCACTTCACATGGGTGTGATTTTTATTATTATTACAGTAGAAGTATTTTTCTTATGAAAGCAGAGAGTCTTCTGTTTCATACGGTATATAGTATGTACATGTCGCTATAGGCCTTATTTTGTGAATAATGGTTCTTCAGGTCCATGCATTTTCTGAAATCCTCAGAGTATTTTAGACAAGACAAGGAACTGACAACTAAATATTCACAAAATAAGGCCTATACATACTATATACCGTATGAAACAGAAGACTCTCTGCTTTCATAAGAAAAATACTTCTACTGTAATAATAATGAAAATCACACCCCTGTGAAGTGAGCAGTGCAATGTTGCACTGCTCACTTCACAACATTGCACTGCTCACTTCACATGGGTGTGATTTTTATTATTATTACAGTATTAGTTTTTTTCTTATGAAAGCAGAGAGTCTTCTGTTTCATACGGTATATAGTATGTACATGTCGCTATATGCCTTATTTTGTGAATAATAGTTCTATAGGTCCATGCTTTCTCTAATCAGACCAGTGTGTGTCCAGTGGAAACCTCGTATGAATCTGATCTCAGGTCAGAATGGGCTAAAGTTCTCTCTGAAAAAGAGAATTTTATAAATGAAATGGATTCAATAGTCTAGTATTGACAAACAGTATATGGGATATGTGTATTTTATTTGTTTTCCTCCTAAAATTAGACATTTAGGGCTTTCATTCAGTGTGTAGTATGTATATGATAATTTATTTATGTTTATATCTGCCTGTCATGATAACGTCATGATGATGATGATTCTATGCACATATGTGATCATTGTCTCAGTAAACAAAATCAACAGATCGTTTGATAGCATAACAGTGACTTGAGAGGTTGACATGTCTGGACATGAACCACAGGAGCGACTCAACTCGCAGTGGGGGGGGGGGTTCCACGACATGTCTGGACATGAACCACAGGAGCGATAAGCGTAGCCCGGCTGGCTGTGATTTCGACAAAATGACAGACAACACGATGGCTTCCGCAGCTTAGGATTGTATTAGTTATCCATTACAAACGGGTCGATTACGTCCCAGACGCCTTATCACTGCAATTGGCTGGCGAAGGCGCTATGGCGATTATGGTGATCAACTGCCGAGAATCTTTTTTCCGAGAATGAGAGTAGCATTGCAAACTGCAAAACGATCGATCGCAACTCGCAGTGTGGGGGGGGGTTCCACGGTGTGATATCTGCTAGCCTAGTATACTGCTTCTTTGTCCAAACATGGCTGACGCGACGGCGAAAAAAAGACAGTTGGTCAGATGTATACTGCTTCTCCTATGGCGGTCCTTCGAGAATACGTCATTCGTTTCGCGTATACCTGTCCGTGAAATGGCGATCGACCGTTGGAGATTATTCTTGGTTTATATACGGGTTTATATTTCCGAGAATGAGGCGGCAGACCGGTGAGTTGTCGTTGGAAAGAATTAGAGAGGGCTGTGTCGAGTGGATCTGTGTGAATGAGTGGGGGGGGGGGGGAAGAAACTGTAATGCGATGGAGAGATGCCTCGGGAGAAACCATGTAGAAACAGGAGGGGAAGGGTAATCGAGTGTATTCACAAATTTCACACACACTAGAAAATGGGTAGCTCCATTTTAGATCCCCTGATCTGCGTTGGTCTATGCCGTGTGCAGGACGGCGATGCCGCCTCCCCAGTACGTCGTAATGGATACGGCATGCCTGGAATGTGGTTAGACCAGGCCTCTTTTCAGGAGGTGGGGGGCTTTAAACTCCCGGATCTCACAGCGGATCTTTCTGGAGATGATCAGTGTTACATTATGTGTTGTCCGGGCGTCAGAGAAGTTGATGTACAGTATACAGTAAAAACACCAATAAAACGCTTTAGAGCGTGATGCGCAGACGGCGCTCGAGATTAATAAAACGCTTTAGAGCGTTTTGCGCAATCGATGAGTTAATAGAGAGTAACTGGTAGTGTAGCTTACTACATTTTCCAAGTAGCTTGCCCATCACTGAAGGTACTACATTTTTTAATGTAGGGCTTTTGAATGTATGACTTTTAACAGGAGATTTCTACATTGCGGTATTGCTACGTTTAATTCAATATCTGAATACTTCTTCTATACACATCACAGACTGACAAGCAGCACGAGGACAATGCCGGCTCCATGTGAGTTGCAAGCCGTACAGATGTAACTGTACAGTTACTTGCATTCAAGGAACACATCAACACACAGACACACACATACACAATGTACATACATGCCAAACAAATCAGTGGAATCACACACAACTCTTCAATGGTGGCCTTGCTCTACAGTATGTGTAAAAAAATACTTATATTAATATAATAGCCTATCTCATCTGTACCTCAAGCTGCACCTGTGCAAGCTGCAAAGTGCTGTCACACAGCCTGTGTGTGTGTGTGTGTGTGTGTGTGTGTGTGTGTGTGTGTGTGTTGTGTTTTTTGGTAGTTTGGTTATTCTTTTCTGCGTGCATAAGCACAGAGTGTCCTGTGCAGTCTGTGTACCTCAGACTGTGTGAATCACACCCTGCTCTTACAGGGTGTCCCCACGGTGCTCTGTCTGTCTCTGTCTGTCTGCACTGCAGGGCTTCATGTCAGACCCTCCAGCTCACCATGACCCCAGCCCAGCCCTCCATCACAAACCCACTGACCCGTGTGCGTGCGTGCGTGCTTGGGTGCACTGTATTGTGTGCACATGTGTGTGACTGCGTGTGTGTGTGACAGACAGAATGACAGACGAGGCGGGTGTCGTGTATGTTTGGTTAAAACTAGGGATGCGCCGATGACACATTTTGGCCGATGTCGATATCCGGTTTAATTAATTGCTTTTATGGCCGATAACCGATATTACCAATGTCGATGTGATCTCATTCTGTTTTGAAAAATTATAATTTTGTCCATTCTGAAAAATACATGTAACAGGCCGTATTTGCACTGCAGGCTTATAGGCAAGATTATAGGTCAGATTTAACTTAAATACCTTTTATATTTAATATTGTGAGCTCGTAGATCTGTTCAAGCCGTTACTTTGGGCTTGTTTATCTGTAAAGACGGACTAAGACAGAGTAATCGAACCGGTTAATTAATCGGTCTGATTGATTAATTCCAATTTCACTTGTTTATCCTGTATCCTATGTGTGAGCTCTCTCTCCCCGTGATTGCTCACTCTGGCCTCATCAAATCCTTGTAGGCTACACTCAAGACACGCTCCATAATATATGGCCAGTACAGAATTCATTCCATATGTTGATCTGAGGGTGTCTTACTGGTAGATCTGCCACAGAACAGGGTGTCAGGGTGTCAGTGTCGGCCACTCCCCTGCCATCACATAATGCAGTGATTGTATCCTAAATACACGGTTACAACATTTAAGAAATGTAGAATTTGTAAGGCATCACGATGCTACTGACCACAGAGATAAAGTGAGGCTCTTATTCCATACATATTATAATTGATACCATTGCATGCCTAAACTCAGATCAGTGCCAAATCCCCTCCCGCAGCCTAACTACTTGGTGCTTAATATTCAATTTCTGAACCATATCTGGTGTTGTGCAGCATCTTTAATATTTATAGAATGATGCTGGGTGGTTTCGGCGTCTTTATTATTTATAGAATGATGCCGGGTGGTTCGAGCAATCCCTGTACAATCTCCTGCATGCTGCTCTGATTTATTTGGGATCATCCCCACAGAGCCGAGAACTTTTCCAGCAAATACAACTGTGTTTACCATTCGCTGTCCTAAATCCTTTGAAGTAAGTGTCTCTGAATGAACAAGCAAGCACTGATCATTTGTAGGTACAGTATATCATCATATGGGGTCTGGTCAAAAAATAAATAATTGCTTAAAAGTAGTGTAATGCATATAGGCCATTAGATTAATGTTCGGTAGATGAAAACACATGGTTCTCTGTATGGAGTCTGGGAATCACCGGGGTCATCTCCAGCCAGCCTTACTGGTCTGCAACTTGGTTTGGTTCCAGGCAAACTATGGTAGTTAATATAGCGTCACAATAATTTTTAATCACTTTAATCATATTTTCTACTACGGTGGCTATTCAAAAATAGCAGCAGCTATACAAAATACAGCGCCTCATTTTGTGCCATGCAATGAGCTTGTATATAGATCTGTTCTTTTAGAAAAATACTACTTTGCTTCCGGAGGTCTCTGGCACACAACATATTTTTTGGACTCCTTGACGGGTGCAGTACTAAGTTCCGACCAGTCATTGGTCCGACAACGACAACCTACCTCAACCCCTAAGTAACCACAAGCACGGAGCAGCGCATGTTCGCCAACCTTATTCTGGTCGCCAACCTTTTTTTTTATATATATTTTTTATCCCACGATTTTGTAACCCATTTTTCACCCCTGTGTCAATCATCTAATGTGATCCTGGGCTCTACACACCCTCCACCAACCTAGTTCCCATATATGGGGGACAAGGGGAGAGCAACGGACTTGAACTCATGCTTCCTTCATGCCTGAGTGTCCAAGTTGCTCCTTTACACCTGACAGGGGGGAGTTTCCCTGGTTGGACGTAGTGCGTGGAAGGAACACGTTATTCCAACCAGTTCCTTTCCCCTCCATCAGGCGCCCCGGCTGGCCAGGGGGAGGCATTTTAGAGACCAGGATTACTGCATGTTTTTGTGAGGGTATCTACCCTAGGGGACACGGGGAGAACATGCAAACTCCACACAGAAAGGCCCTTTCGCCAACCCCGCCTTTGGGTATGGGCACTGATGACGCGGAGGAGGAAACACGCCGCCAGCACCCATAGCGTCCCGAGCGGGAATCGAACCCAAGACCTTCTAGCTGTGAGGCGACAGCTGTGAGGTCGCCAACCTTAACGCATGTTCGCCAACCTTAATCCGGTCGTTTTCCGCATGTCGGACCAATGAAAAGCGTACGCACCGCGTCCTTGACTGGTTGACATGGAAAAGTTTTGAGAACCACAAGACGGTAAAGCCCTCCTTCCTGCTCACTATAGTCCTGTTCTCTGGGTAAGACATTCAGTTAAAGGGCTAAAGAACTGAAGATGCCTGGTGTTTGGAGAAATGATGGTTGGAGAGGCTTTTTGAGTGGTGCAGCCACTCCAAGGAACAACAATGCGTTTCTGTCTGTCTGTCTGTCGTACCACGCTATGACGCTGTTGAGCTTCACACTGTGCACAGGTGCATGATGGGAAGCTGAGTTTTTAGTGTAACACCAGCACAGAGCACAGTGCAGTACAGACTACGATGTAGCAGTGCACCGACAACCAATAGTCCGACAGCCAATAGTGCGACAGCCAATAGTCAGACAACCAAAAGGTTGTCTGACCATTGGCTGACAAGGTTTCAAAGTGTGACAAGGACAAGGCAGGGCAGTTCCAGTACGGTACATCTTAGGCAGGTGACATTTACGTCCTGATACATTTTAGCGATACATTTCCGAGCACCTTGCGGTGAGGGGGGGGGGGGGGGGGGGGGGGCAGGAGCAAGAATTTAATCCGGCTGTGAATTAAAACTGTTCCGGCAGAGACGGAGAGGTGCCGAGAGGAAGATATGCAGAACAAAAACCATGAAAAAAGGAGTGAGATGGGGGGGGGGGAAACGAGGCAGAGGGAGAGGAGGAGAGAGGCAGAAACAAAGACAGAAACCCACAGAGACACAAATTGGGATGAGAAGGTCGACCATGTCAGTGCTTCCTCATGTGTGTAGAACAGCTTGTTCCAGAGCTTGGTTATCTCCCATAACCCCCTCATGGCAACGTTTGGTTGCTCTCTAAACTGCAAATCATGCTGTAGGCAATGCTGGCGGATGATGGAGTAGGTGGATACATACTTTAACTACACAGTAATCACAGTTACATGTGTGGATAGAGGAAAAACATAGCATGTGCAAAAGAAGAGAGAATGCGAGAGGGATGCGCGAGAGAGAATGAATTTGTGTGCCGACTAGCGAACACCATAGTGGCCTACTGTAAGCCTATTCCATGCTACGATGCCACAAAAGAAAACTAATCTAATCTAATCTACTGTAATATTTATGTGGCAGAGGATTTCATAGTAAGCTGTTTTTCTGTGCAAATATTACTCCGCGATGAAATAATTCACGTTGTGAATAAACAAGAGGCAATTTAGGAAATAGCAACGCAGAGCCTGGCTACTTTGAAGGCAATTTCATACAATACTGTTTATAAGTATTTAAATCAAGTTTGGAAACTATTAGTGAAAATCTCTATTGCACACTATCTGTACAGTATGGGACAGTCCCTTGGAAGACTTCCATTGGTTGTTCAAAGACACTTTAGTATGGCAGACGTTACACTATACATAGCCGACCTGCAAACTCACAACGCAAGCTGTTAGATCTGTTTTATTATTTTTGTAAACATATTGCCTAATAACATGCCCAAAATCGGGATGCCAGGTTTGATTACAGAAGAACATATAGCCTACCTCGAAAGGCTAAATGTAGCTGACCCCTATTCAAATCTGACCTACTGTACGGTAGCCTACTTAACTTAATGCAATTCATGGTCCCTTTCTCTCCTGCCTTTCCTGTCTCTCTACAGTACAAATGTAAAACAAAAACGATATAGCTGCAAGCAGTGATAAGACGGGACCAAGCAATAAGAAGAATCGCATCCATGTGAACGGATGTGTGCAGAGCTTACTGGTCAAAGTGACAGATGTGTTCCCCATGAGTCAAAGTGACAGATGTGTTCCCCATGAGTCAAAGTGACAGATGTGTTCCCCATGAGTCAAAGTGACAGATGTGTTCCCCATGAGTCAAAGTGACAGATGTGTTCCCCATGAGTCAAAGTGACAGATGTGTTCCCCATGAGTCAAAGTGACAGATGTGTTCCCCATGAGTCAAAGTGACATATGTGATCCCCATGAATCAAAGTGACAGATGTGTTCCCCATGAGTCAAAGTGACAGATGTGTTCCCATGAGTCAAAGTGACAGATGTGTTCCCCATGAGTCAAAGTGACAGATGTGTTCCCCATGAGTCAAAGTGACAGATGTGTTCCCCATGAGTCAAGGCACATGTGGAAATAAGTGCCATGGCTTTTGGCCAAACGAGGCCAAAAGTTATGCCTGTTCGAAGGTGTCATTTTCAAATGACGATTTGATGATAGCAGAGTATGTGCATGTGCTGAGTGTGTGTGTGGAGTGGGAAAGCGGATGGTGGCACTGGGAACTTCATAAATGCTAATAGCTAGCTGGAACAGAAATTAAAGGAGATTGTGCAGTGCCTGAAACAGCTTAAAACTGTCACATAAAAATGAATGAATGTGCATTGTTCCAAGAGGAAGATCAAAATTCCCTTTGGAAGAGACTGATGGTCAGATCATACTGTATGTCTATCCGTTCAGTTGTGGACCCTTGTACTCAGGTTGTGAGTTGGTGATTTGTGGAATAACAGGCTAAACACATCATGGATTAGAAGTACCCTAGAATAGTCCTTTTTTTGTGGTGTCAGCTCAGGTCAGATCAGCTCATGTCAAGAAAGACAGAGTCTAAAGGATGATGAAGTTGAATGGTACAGTACGGAATGTAGGAGATTGAATACCAGGAGAATAGAAAAGATAGCTTTAGTTTCGCCCCCACACTCACCCAGCCTGTCATATTGCTGCAGCATTATTGTTGGTCACAGACTGTCACATACATTGAAAGAATACCCTAATCCAGTGTTATATATTCTACTCGCAAATTGTAGGGATCGCCAAAACACAACATCTCATAGTGTAGATATGAGGATAACGAACACAACACAGGATTTAGGTTTGGGCCCCAGCAACACGTACAGTACGGCAAATTATGAGTAGCACTGAACCATGGCTTGGCTGAAGACACATTGACCTATAGCTCTCCCCTCTCCCCGAAGTGCAGTGCTTTTTTTAAAACAAATAAATAAACAGTCAGGGCAATATACATTACAATACGAAACAAGACAAACAAACAAACACAAATAAAAAAGTTATTAATACTAACATTAACAACTAATATTAACAACAGAAAACATTAAAAAGTGAACACAAAGCAACAGTTCTCCGCAGCTTTCTTATTTAGAAGTGCTGAAGGGATTTGCTGAAGGCACGCTGCATCGCTGACCAAGTGACGTCACTCATGCGACTCTTCCATGTCTCTCGCTGTCACTCAAGTGACTACTGACCAATCACAGCGCGTCTTTTCCGGGAAAGGGTGTCTACGTTTATATGTCTATGGGGTTACATGTGCTCCTACTTTGTCCTACACAAATTCCCATTGACAATCAATGAATGGACAATTTTACGTCATAGTGTAAACACAAACAAAACGTAATACAAACTTTGAAATGTTGTATATACAGTAGGACGCTTTCAACTCTCAACTGTCAGTAAGAGGTCGGCGATGATGATGTACGATGATAAGAGCGCCCCTCACTTCACACGGGGTGACCTCCTATATACAGGTTTAACGTTTGTTTTTTCTTCAATGTTTGTTTTAAAAACGCCATTGACAATGTCTGTTTTCCATCATCATGTTGTAAGATGATAATAGCACCCCTCACTTCACTTCGGTTGAGGTTTCTTTCTACGTACATTGCTCAGCCAATCAAATCATCGCTATGGGGTGCTCAGCCAATCAAATCATCGCTATGGGGTGCTCAGCCAATCAAATCATCGCTATGGGGTGCTCAGCCAATCAAATCATCGCTATGGGATACACACAGACACGCATACATCAAAAATGGCATATTTATTAGGAACTACTGCTAATGTTCACGCTGTGATTTGGAAACCTTTTTTCACCACACAATTAGAGTAAATGGAATCACATGTTCTGGTTCCTCAACCACAGAGCATAGAAGCAACAGATAGACGATCAACATGATCAATTCTGGGCTTACATCACATACTGTATACCTACTAGCAATATAACCCAACGTTATACTAACCTACTATAAGGTTATACTACATAATTGGCAATTTGATGCCAATTTCTTCTGCATTTCTGCCCTTGAGTGATTGAATCCCTACACAGTCCTCATTGAAAATCACTGTGGATAACCATGTCAGCAAAATGTCCCCAAAAATGTCAATTTCAGAAACGGGCGAGTCGAGAAAACAACTACACCGCGGAACCCCCTCACCGTATGGAAGACACTCTATTGGATCATAAAAGATGTTCCCTGTGTTTAGCGCTGCGCATTTCTAAACAGATGCAAGGAAAGCTCATGCTGTTGCGTTGTGGGCAGACCCACCGTTGAATATTTCAGGGTGTTCTGTTGATCTCCAAAGTTGTACTTATCAGGATCTACGAGTCAAACTTCAGGTTAAAACTCACTGAGTCAGACAGTTTGGCGTTCAAACTTTCCCATAGCCCTCCTCCCACATCCCTGGAGCCCTTGAATCCCAATCTCTCTCTCTCTCTCTCTCTCTCCTCTATTCTTATTCTTGCACGCTATTGTGCTCAATACTCTACACTCACTCTCTTCCTCCCTATATCCTACTCCTCGATCTCTTCTTCCAATTATTCTCACTCTCTCCCTATGCTGTCTTTCCCTCTTTTTTTTCCCTCTGTAGTTCATCGGCTCGTTCAAAGACTCTCAATCTCTCGCCTGTTATCTCTGTTCTGCCCGTTCTTTTTTCTTCATCCCTTGATCTATACCCGTCCTTCATTGGCCTGCACCCTCTTTTCAACTCGGTAGCTTTAAAAATGTTTTTTTAAAACCCATTTAGGCCTGACCTCAAAAATTTAAATAAATCTTCTAAATCCTCCAGTTTTCCGAAATAAATATTTTCACGATTGAAAAAAGAAATAGCAGACCTACAAGCTCGTAGCGCACCACTCGGTGGCGCGCTATGAGCTTGTAGATCTGCTATTTTTCAATAGCTAAATTAAAACACCAAAAGGGGTTCCCGCCAAAAATGGGTTAAAAAACATAACCCCCCCCCCAAAATGTGGGAACAGTTACAGAGCGGGCAAAAGAGAGGAAGAGGGTATAAGTGAGCGAGAGATCAGAAAGATTAATAGGAAGAGAGCCAGACAAATGGGAACCTGAATTCAAAAGCATAAAATCAGTTCCTTGCCTCCCAAAGTGGGGGGAGTGGGTTCAGTGGCGTGCGTGCATGTGCGTGTGCGCACACTCGTGTGTGTGTGTGTGAGAGAGACAGCTAGAGTTGTTAAAAGTCTGCACCTGTCCATTGTATCCCCATCTGAGACCCAAGCACAGATCCTGCGTCTTATCAGCATTGACATTCAAGGTCCATCTAATAGACTAACTGGACTGAATGCACGCATGCACGCACGCACACACGCACGCACGCACGCACGCACGCACGCACGCACGCACGCACGCACGCACGCACGCACGCACGCACGCACGCACGCACGCACGCGCACACACACTCACACACACACACACACACACTCATACAAACGCACAGTAGTTTTTGATAAGCGCCCAGACATAAGAACCCAGCCACGGGGGGGGGGGGGGACACTCAGTACATCTGAGAAGTTTAATATAGTAGGCCTATTCCTGACCTGCACTGGTACATTTCTTTTTTTTTTATATATATATATTTTTAATCCCATGATTTTGTAACCCATTTTTCACCCCTGTGTCAATTATCTAATGTGATCCTGGGCTCTACACACCCTCCACCAACCTAGTCCCCATATATGGGGGACAAGGGGAGAGCAACGGACTTGAACTCATGCTTCCTTCATGCCTGAGTGTCCAAGTTGCTCCTTTACACCTGACAGGGGGGAGTTTTCCTGGTTGGACGTAGTGCGTGGAAGGTACACGTTATTCCAACCAGTTCCTTTCCCCTCCATCAGGCGCCCCGGCTGGCCAGGGGGAGGCAGTTTAGAGACCAGGATTACTGCATGTTTTTTGTGAGGGTACATTTCTGTTGGAGGGCCAGACTTGAATCGAATGTGTCATAGATGTTATAGGTTCTGAAAAGTGTATTGTAATAAGATTATTTTTCAAATGCATATTTCTGGTGCGTGCGTGCGTTATAGTGCCACCATGAAGCGGATTTGAAAGATTTGGGATAGGCAGCCCCCTTTCTTTTCAACTTCCTTCAGAGTTGTCCTGTGAGGCCAGGCCTCAGAAACCGGCTCCATCAATGCTTCAGTACCACAACGCTCAATCCTCCACTATGCTGAGCTTTGTCTGTAGCTACTTTATGGCATAAAGTACCTGTTTTTCATTGTGCATGTTTTGGTCAAAGTTGATCCCATGCCCCAGCGACAGCACTCGCCCAGCAGTCTGCCAGTCACGCAGGCGAATGCGTGCACACAGATCAGGGATCTCCATATATGGGCATATGTGTAGTCTGGTACTACTGATTGTTTTGTTTTGTGATTCCTTGGTTTTATTGTCGTTATTATTATGTATGAATGGTGCACGCGCCTGGGGACTACCTTGAAAACAAGATGTGCATCTCAAGGAATTTATCCTATTGTTACGTTTTGAAATAAATATTTGTAGGCCAATATATGATTGTTTATTTATTTCCGTGTCCTGCACACAATGTGCCCAACCCTCATGGGCTTATAAGACACCATTTCACAATTGCATTTACAGCATGTTTACTGTACATTACATAATTACAACAACTCAGATTTATACAAAGTACTCTGTCTTCTTTCCCAAGCTTGACAAATAAAAGTCCCTTTGGCAAAACAAATCTCCATTTTTACATAGTCATTTAAATCTAGGAAATCCCCACAGATATAAGACATGTAGTTATACATATACATATGTATAACTACATGTACGTATACATGTAACTACTGTAAATACATACAGTGCACATAAGATGAGTTCCACTCCCAGCCTTACACTCTCACACACACATTTTAATTATGTAGGCATAGGCCTATTAAATGCAATTACGAATTGAGAATAAAAAAGCCATAAGGATAGGCTGTATTTTTAGGTACAGAAAGATATATATATATATATATAATCTTGAGAGAGAGCTCTGAGTTGAGTAATAATAGTCTTTGGTTCTCCTAACCAACTGAAGGAAGTGGAGGGTTAATTGGGGGAGCTCTCTCCATCGGCTAACTAATCAACCCATTCGATACTCGGTTCCCATGAAAATAAGCTCTTCTCAGAACCTGAACATTTGGTATACCTGTCCTGTACCGACACGCAATATACTGTATGTCATATTTCATTCCTTTAACTGAATGGGAGCTTAAGGGGGCACTACGATGTCAGGATGGGAGCTGTGCCAAGTAGACAGCAAAGGGAAGGAAATAAATGGGTTTTGTCGAGACGGGGCACACTAAGGAAAGTCAGGGCAGGACGCGGCAGGGCAGGACAGGACAGGACAGAAACAGGTGTGGTGTTGTAAGGTAACATAAGGTACGGTGAACTTTATTCTTTTATTTTCAGTCAAAACCAGGGAACTTGTGTCACTATAATTCTGTGCAAAATGAGCTCAATCCTCGATACCCTTCTTTTTCTCCACCTCCAACTATGCACAGACAGTAACGGTACCGCACATTATTGGTATGAAAGAGCAATTGTTCTGCAACGGTCCCTTTGGTTCCCACAACCTGGACCAGTTAATTACATTGATTTGTTATCACACTGCCTCAGCCAACTGTAACAATAAAAGCCTCGGGAAAGATCGCCACAGATGTGTGTAAAGTATCGCTTTCTGTGCGAGTCCAATCGAGCGATAAAAGATATGTAATCAAAATGTATTATCGTGGCTTTGCAGGCTTATCTTGGCATTACTTAATATGGTCCCCCACTTTACCTGATTATTTTTCTCCTATCTGCCTAGTACCCTCTCTCTCTCTCTCTCTCTCTCTCTCTCTCTCTCTCTGTAGGCCTATATGCACCTCGCACCGATATGCAATTAACTGTATCGTGTTTTACAGGACGTTATCCAGTCCACAATTCAGCACACACAACAAACATTTTGACCTACATACATAAAATGCCTATATATGCCACTAAAATGTGGAACGTCGTACCAACAACTGTTGAAGAAATGTGAATCCCGGGGGGCACGGTGGCACAGTTGGTAGAGCTGTCGCCTCACGGTCCTGGGTTCAATTCCCGCTGGGGACATCAGTGCCCATACCCGAGGCAGGGTTGGCGAAAGGGTCTTTCTGTGTGGAGTTTGCATGTTCTCCTCGCAAAAAAACATGCAGTAATCCTGGTCTCTAAACTGCCAGCCGGGGCGCCTGATGGAGGGGAAAGGAACTGGTTGAATTAACGTGTCCTCATGCATAGAAGGAAGCATGAGGTCAGTCCGCTGCCTTCCCCCCAAGAATGGCAGAGGAAGTGTGTAGCGCCCAGGATTACATTAGATAATTGACACTGGGTGAAAAAATGGGTTGCAAAATTGTGGGATAAAAATTTAGAAGTAATGTGAATCCCTAGCCTCCTTCAAAACCGCTCTCAAAGAGAACTTACAGGTGGCTGCAATTCGAAATTGGCCCCTGTAAAAAGGTAAAAGTCCCCTCCCCCCTTTTTATTTTGCCCAGCTTTGTGTGTTTGTACCACGGCGGCATCCGACGCGCGCGTTCACGCCTCGCCTGACGCTCCGATACGCCACTGTTCTATTTTGGTGTGTGTTGGGCTTGAGCACGGAATGTGATGTATGATGATGCATGATGATAAGAGTTAGCCTGGTTAATAAACCAGACCGAATCAGCCGTTGGCAAAAATAAATTGCCTGCCGGCGGATTTCGGTCTGGAGAGGCTCAATTGTACGCCCATTTCCTACACCAGAGAATGTGGGCGGCCAATCGGGACACGGTATGCAATATGGGCGGGCTTTGGTACAGTGACTTTCAATGCTTGAGACCTTTGACTGACAGTAGCTCTGACCAATTGCGTCAAAGAGAAAATGTTTCCCTGGAAATTAAATCCAAGCTGAGCCTCCCCAGACTAATATCCCGCGGTCCGTGCGATATTAGTCTGGTTTATTAACCAGGCTAGATAAGAGTGCCCCTCACTTCACACTAGTGTGATTGTTTTCCTATACTGTACATCTATTCCCTTTTTTCTGATTGATTTATTTTATTTTTGCATGTGTATATCAGTATGTCTTTAAATGTTTTGATGAATTGAAAATGGAGGACCCTGATGTAAACAAGTCTTTTTCTGGTTTTATCCTCTCTTTGCAGCTTTTAGATTGACCTCCTTGGACTGTACCCATTCTGCAATCTGTTACAATGTTCAATCAATCAACAATAATAAAGATAAACATAAAAACATACTAATCACATACAAATAGAGTTAACAAAGTTAAAGCACCATGAAGAGTCTTACAGTCTTCTCTCTCTCTCTCTCTCTCTCCCCCACTGCTCCAAACATAATTAATAAGTAACCTTCTTGTCCTCCATGTACTCCTAAGTGACTTCCCAGTCCAGAGAACTGTATAAATAGGCCTGTCCTCCATTAACGGGCCAACATGGAATTATATGTATCAATATATTAATGATAATACATATATGTGGTCCGAACATTCAATCTTTAAGGTTGACACGGTCATTACACTTGCTTTGTGCGCTCCACCGGGCAGGATGTATAGAGGACATACTGTATGGTTTCTGAGTGCTGCGCTGAGGCACACTGCTGTGCCGTGACAAGTCCCGCTTTGCCTTAGGATCTTCGCACAACCACACACACGCTATTATTGCAATTTATAGGCTACTGTACAACTGTACAAAAGGTTATGAGTATTTTTTGTATTCACTATATCAGCACTGTGTGTGTGTGTGTGTGTGTGTGTGTGTGTGTGTGTGTGTGTGTGTGTGTGTGTGTGTGTACACACACTCATTCCCCAATACAGAGGCAAATTCTGTACCCTGAAACACATCATTTAACTTCCAATCTGTCCCATAGGCAAACTGAAAATGTCAATGTTCTAGTGTATCTATTGATTCCCCCCCATAATTGCCTAAATAGCTGATCTACAAGCTCACAACTACTATACACATAGACATGTGTTGCGGGCTTGTAGATCTGCTTTTTTCAGTATGAATTCAGGTATGTGTTGAGATTATGCCTTGAGATTCTGACATTTGAAATCCATTAGACTGCAGTGGTTTTCACTGCTCTCTAGAGCATTATGCACATCAAGGTGAGGTCAGTCTCTTATTTAATTAAGAACCGCACAGGAATGACATTTTGTAGCATGTACTGGGTTTGGTTTAGTGATGACAATAATGTGGTTTGAGCAGGATATGCCCTTTCAACCTGGCAACCATTTTAAGTCATTAAAGGAAAAAAATAAAGTTTAGAAAATAGCTGCTCTACAAGCTACAGTAACAACATGACATGGCACATTGTGAGCTTGAGCATGTGAGCTTGTAGATCGGCTATATTCGCCACACAAGTATAATTCATACTGCAATTGGTTTACCACTTGTAGTTGTAGAGCTCAGCTGTCATCGAATGCATTCGAATGCATGCACAGCACACCTATCCTCCCCCACAGTTTGCTCCCTAACCCCACCACTATCTTTCCCTTTGTCTCCCTTCCAAATTGCTTCTACTGGCAGTACATTTACTTTAACAGGGCAAGTGTTTATAATGCATAATGCCACCTTCTTTTTTCCCATTCCTTTTATTCAATTCTTTCTTTGTTTTGCTAATTAAGCAGTAAAGTTGTGCAGTGTTTGCTTGTCCATGCATCAGAGCAGCCCTGGCCTTAATGCCTCCCCTGCAAGAATAGCATATTTTAAGAATATAGGCCAGAATACTAGACACAAAGATGATTTATGTTAATAATAGAGGAGCAATATATTCATCAGCTATTTTTTTAATGACAAATACCTTTATTATGTTCTTTGATGAATGGACATAAGAGGTTTGGGATGGTTTTCATGGTGTACGTGTGGAACTAAAAGAACAGCTCATTGTTTTGTGAGAACGTCCTGCGTAACAACGTGGGTCCACCTCATGTGCAGCAAGGGCGAAATCCATTTGACCCGACGGTCGGTCGCCTAAAAAAAAAAAGCGGGCCCCCGCGAATCCCGCATCCTCCCGCAATTAACCATATACAGAGCTTATATAGCCTACAGTTTAGCAAAATATAAATGTCTGATGAGAACGTATCATTTCCATGGATTTCCTGGACAAGCACCATAGAGTCAGGTGCTATTTACACGAGGATGGTGTTCATATAAAACGTCAAAATAAAGTATCGTTTGCTGCTGTCATTTAGACGAGAACCGTGTTCTCAGGAGGTGAAAACGCAACGAAGTGAAACCACCTCCCAGAGTGGAAATCATTCAGAACACTGTTTCCTATGGTCTCCATATAAACAGGCAAAACGGTGAATCCGCAAAACTTATGACATCATGGCTCATGTTGGCTCACAGCGCATATGTTTATTACATTGATGCAGAGCCATATCATTATGATATAATGGAGTTCCTGAACAAGCCTCCCTCCTCGCCTACAAAGTGCTGCTCATCAGCGATGTTGAATGTAAAACCATGATGTAAATAAAAAGCCTTGTGATAGACGGCAGCCGCGGCAGCAGCGTTTATGTAGCCTAATGTATTATAAAATATATACCATCCCGTGGCGCGCCCAGAGCCGTGTTGCGCAGGCTTGCGTGAAGGTTTCTTCTTCTTGTACGTGGGTGACCTGTCTATTTGGCAGCCCGTTATCGCCACCTAGCGACAGTATAGCATAATAGCACATCATATCATAACGTGTGCGTTCTCGTGTAAAGGGTAAGAAAAAATGAGAACGCAACGGGACTTTGACGTGTTATATGGAGATGGTCGCCGTCTAAAAGAGGCCTCAGTCTCACTCTCTCCAACAGACATCATCAGGCACGCTCCCAAAGCGGCCGCACCTGTCAATCATTAGTATAGGCTAATCACTCAAGTGCATGCATGCAGGATTCCCCACAATGGACATTTTCGCTAAAGTTCTAACCCACTTGTTGCTTTTCCCCGTGTGCGTTAATAAGAAATAATAATATATATAGCATAAATAATAGGCCTAATATAACACTTTCCCTCTATCTGTGACCAGCTCCTCACACACATAACTCCTCTCTCGTGCATGCACGCCTGCTCAATCTCAGCAACCTTTTGGGTAAATGTATTTTTTTCGATCCCAATGGAAATATTGCTGGTTTAGCGGGACGAAACGATACAATTGTTCTATCTATCTCCCTCGTCATCAGACTCTCTCTCTCTCTCTCTCTCTCTCTCTTTTTACTCCGCGTTTGGGCCTGTCTCTGCCCAGAAGATACTCGTCCAGTCTCTCTTGTGAGGCTGCTGCTAACGATCTTGATGTCATGTCACCAACGCCCTTCTGCACCTCGGACAAGTGATCAGGGCTGTTATTGACTGGGCATCCACACCGCCGCCCCCACTGATGTGACAACGACGTAATTGAATATGAAATGTCAGACTGTGGCGAGAGTGAGAGCTCCTCAGTGCCCAAACAGACAAAGGCAAAGGCCTGCACTTTGCCTCTCCCTCTTTCTCCGTCTCTCCCTTTTGTCTGACACACACACACACACACCCGCATGCTCGCACGCGGGAGTACTCACTCTTACTTGATGTGGTAATGGAGACAATGTAATTCTAATGGCAGCGTCCAGACTGAGCGGGTAATTGTGATGTATTAGTGTTTCACGGCTGAGATTAGATTACAGGGGGGGGGGGGGGGGGTGTGTGTGTGTGTGTGTGTGTGTGTGTGTGTGTGTGTGTGTGTGTGTC
The DNA here is from genome assembly GCF_964188405.1 of Protomyctophum parallelum. Taxonomy (NCBI): domain Eukaryota; kingdom Metazoa; phylum Chordata; class Actinopteri; order Myctophiformes; family Myctophidae; genus Protomyctophum; species Protomyctophum parallelum. The sequence continues at coordinate 71,754,380 of NC_139697.1, read as the reverse complement.
CTACCTCCCCCCTTTTAGATTGCCTCCTAATGGAAGTAAAGGTATTGACCATTGCTTTGTTTCCACATGTCTCATGCTGACTCACTCCCTTTTCACTTATTAGAAACATCCTGGGTTAAGTGGTACACAAACAAACAAAAACTATACAAAACTATGACGACATGGTAGTGGTCGAACTGCGAAACCAGACACACTGCCATTGTTTATGTTTTATAGGCAGATGAAATGTTAGGCTAGAATACTATACGGCAATTCTTGGAAAACCTCATCTGCAGCTACTGAACGAGAAGAACCATGTTCCACAATGATAATGACTGTGCAAACTTATAATCTATCTATATTCTTTTACGGGACTTGTTTTTGCCATTGGATGGACTTCAAAGCATGTTGTAAACCGCTTCTTCACGTTTTCACATCAAAATACACTAACTTATTATTGGCAAAAGAAGAACGGCTAACTGTGGTCAGGCACACGCACACGCACACGCACATGCACACACACACGCACACGCACATGCACACACACACACACACACACACACACACACACACACACACACACACACACACACACACACACACACACACACACACACACACACACACACACACACACACACACACACACATGGACCTACATGGGCTTGCCCACTTCCAACCCATGCAAGTTAGCCCACATGTAGACCATGTTGGACCAATATGGGCTTGCCCACTTCCAACCCATGCCCAGTTAGCCCACGTGTAGACCACGTGGGACCCTCATAATTTGCCCAGTTCAAGCCCATTCCCACTTGGTACCCATGTATCCCGCATTGAAACCACATGGGCACCAAGTGGGCGTGCTGTCTGGGCACACACACACACACACACACACACACACACACACACACACACACACACACACACACACACACACACACACACACACACACACACACAAGAAAATTTCATCTTTCAAATGCATCAATCTGTTGAAGAGAGTGTGGGTGGATTATAATTGCAATATACAGTACTGTGATAGAATGATGTCCCCCTGAGACCCAGATACATCCAAAGTTTGATAGTTTCATCATCTTCTGCCACAGACTGCCACACTACCACCGTCTCCACCTTGACATTGGCAGTCGGTCTCAAGAAGCTCATTATGTCCTTTAACGCTTTATACTGCCGGGGGAAGAAAGCGAGGCCTCCCCCTCATGCCGGAAGGCAGTGGGGAGGAAGGGGAAGAGAGTTGACATTAGATTTGGAGAATAATTGCAGCTGTGATCTCAGAGGTGAGAGCATTCCTCGACGCTATTGCGCACTTGTCAGTGGGGATCATCATAAAATAGACAGCAGATGCAATCCTCTCTCTCTCTCTCTCTCTCTCTCTCTCTCTCTCTCTCTCAGTCTGTTTCTCAATTCCATCTCCTGATCCCAGCGAGAGACAGTTTCTCCTATTAGGTACCCATCCACCATTCATAATTGGCCTGCCATTAAAAGCTGAGGGAAGCAGGTTGAAGCAGTCGGGGGAAAGCTTGCTAAAAGTGGGTTATTATTGAATAAATGACTGTCATTGTGGGTGCCGTACAGTAATGTGAAGGCAAGCAGACCAGCAAAAATAAAGGGGTAAGGCAATGCAGTGTTGTACGTATGCACGCACGCACACGCTCACACACACACACACACACACATACACACACACACACACACTATATATATACAGTGCAGCACATTAATAATTTACTGCTCCTCAGTGTGTCTTCTTGTTAGACCCTGGGGTTCATTTTCATTTGATTTGAAGATGCAGAGATCCACACAGTATTCAGATTGGATATGAAATCGTGCAATATTCTTCTGATCCTGTTTCTTCTTTTTTCTTGTCCACTATTGTGAAGAGACTCTTATATAGGCTCACAGTGAGTGACTACCATTCAGTCGTACAACCAATACTGACAGAATCTCAGATAGATAGTCTGTCTCCCTGTCTTGTTTTGCCTGAGTCTGGCAGTGAGCCAGCACGGAGGAAAGGCAATGGTCTGAAGCTGTAAAACTTTGTACTTCTTCCAGAACTGCTTTCAAACTAGACTGTTGATAGCCCTTGTTTTGTCTGCATTCAATACTGCTTGATTGCCTTAATACCCGCGCCAGGGAGACGAGTGATTCCACATTCCACTAAGTATAAATCACTATTTTCTTGTTAAATTTCAATTAATTAACTCTAAACATAAAGGACCAGAATACTGGCGGTCTGGTCCGTCTCACAATAGTGCACAACCAACTGACTGGTGCCGTCTGTGTGAACTGGGCCGTTATTATCAACCGTACAGTGAAGAAAGCGTTTCCTCACAGGGTGTGTGGCAGAGCCTTTCTGTCCCCAAATTCCAGCGGTGCTTTCTAGTGAAGGCCTCACTCAGAACTGGCGCAGCGCCACCGTACGTAAATCCTGGGATCTTTCCCTCATCTCTCCCCGTGCGGGTGCATTTCATTTGGCATTAGACGGGGATCAGTCAAGGCTAATGCGCTGCGTTTGGACATTAAGCGTTGCCAGACATCAGTAATTCACGTCGACATAAGGTGATGCCCGGCAGGCCTTTCTCAGCTTGACGGCTCGCTCCTTCTTTTCCTGCCCATCTGTTTCCATGGATAAATCCCCACGCCGCCCCGCCAGGCTCTGTCGCTATGAGGCATTCACAGGGAACTGATCCACACATATGGCCACTTCACTCAATGGCCAATGAAACCCTGTAGACCGCAGATAAGTTATGCCCCTCGCTGTGTCATCGAACGTGGTTAGATCAAAGGTTTTTCCCTCTGAAATGTTCTCTCTCTCTCTCTCTCTCTCTCTGTATGTACAGTATATATATATATATATATATAGCACCTGACGAAGCTCACAGGGAAACGCGTCGTGCTAATACATACGTTTATGCAGTAAGTTGTCCATCTCTATTCCCTGGAGTGTGCAGTCCCTTTCCACCCATTAGGCCATCATAGAATGGCATATATATACTGTAGAGATGACATCTCTACAGTATACCGGTATGTGGGCCTATCTCTCCGGGGACATGAGGGAGTGCAGTGCCGTGCCAGGTGTGAAATCGGTCAAATCGGTCAGTTGTCTGGGGCTGCTGATCCCACATGGTATGCCCATACATACATGAATAGAACATCATAGAACTGATACTTGGGTTAGGGTTACTCTTCTGGGTACTCTGACACCCGGGTACTCTTGACAACAACATGATGGTTATTGCATAACTGAGTGCCAGTGTCGGTCTGTCGGTCTGTCGGTCGGTCTGTCGGTCGGTCGGTCGGTCGGTCTGTCGGTCGTTTGACAACAGGGTACAACCTGCATGCGTATAGCAGGTATTATTAGCAGGTATTGTTCCCAAACCTTTTAGCCTGTGACCCAAAAGAGAAATTAAACATTCTCCCGGGACCCAAACTTAGTGAAAATAGCAGATCTACAAGCTCACAACGTTGTGAGCTTGTAGATGGCCTATATGTGTTTTCTAATTCATACAATTACTTCGATTTTCTTTGATTTCTTCATGTAACTACTGAAAACAAATATGTGAATTTTGTCTTTATCTGCTTTTATTTTTATTTCTAATGCTTTGAAATAATAATAATTAAAAACTAAATGTAGGAAAAATAAAAGATAAAATGTGTCTGCGACCCACAAATGGGTCCCTGCCCAGTGTTTGGGAAACTGATCTATAGGGGCACACAGATGGCAAATAAAGTTTCACCTACAATGTTGACTCTTTGAGAAAGCCAGTCAAAGTTTCTAAAGTAGGAAATTGAAGGGGTCAGCCATGACATTTTGGAAAAAGTCAATGTCAACCTGGTAGAATATCCTTGCTTTTGATATCTCTTTCTCGTGTGGACATTTGACATTCACAAACAAAAACAAGCAGCCGGGGCAGTAGAAACAGCGGGAAAGATAGTAGGCCACCAACAAAATGTCAGCGCATGACCTTTACAGCACAGTTGTACATAGAAAAGCATTGGTGACGCCAATGGTAACAACCCCTGCATACAGAGTTTGAGTGTTGCTTACTTATTTCAGGAAAGACATTATCTTATAGCCACGTGAACCCTAGCATCCCTGTCCTGCATGGCATGACATTATAGACTAATATTTGGTAGTGCGGCATTGGTTCGACCTCCTGTTATAGTCCGACCATTACTAACACTATCCCAAACCCTAACCCTAACTTCATAGGAAGCCACGGGTGATTTGTAACCCGCAGCACAGGTCGGACTAATGGGAGGTCTAGTCCCCATATATTTGGCCCAAATACCGCACAACGCATTGAGAGCTTGTACATCAACAATGCTCGGCACAGAGATTTGATGTAGAGGGAAAAAAGGAGAAACCAATAATAGGCTATAGTCAGACCCCCCCTCAGGAGCATGGTCAATGAAGTGCAAAGGTTTATGTGGTTAAAAAAAGTTTATGTGGTTAATTTTAAAGCAATAATATTGCCATATTTCCTTGCATTTAGAGCAGCCAGACGTCGCATCACATTTGAATGCAGTGCTTCTACCTTCCAAGAGCCCTACTTGGAACAGACTCGTATTTGTGCATGTGTTGTTAGGAGCACCTGCTCAGTGTCACTGTGACAGCATTAGTCACTCACTGCCTCTACCTAGGATGGAACTAGTAGCCCCTTTTCAACTATACCTGGTTGGTATCCATGCTAAACAACCTGCCAGGCCTTTTTCAACTACCTGCTTGGCATCCATGCTAAACAACCTGCCTTTTCAACAACCTGCTTGGTATCCATGCTAAACAACCTGCCTTTTCAACAACCTGCTTGGTATCCATGCTAAACAACCTGCCAGGCTGTGATGCCAACCCTCTCCTCTCGTTCCCTTTCCACAGTGTCCCGCCAAGCCTTTGCATATGGACACCAATTACCTGCTGCTCAAAGAGGCAGTGCGGGGCCGGACACGGCCAGGTGCAGCCCGGCCCACCACAGGCTCATAGTCAGGCGTCCATTGTTAATTGTAGATTTGAAGGATTTCCTACCTGGCTGCCATGTGCTGAATGCACCGCTGTGGCAGGAAAGAATTAAAAGCGACCTTGAGGGTGTCACAACGGCTCGATCACACACAGTCTTAGCGACTTCCTCCGCCTCCCTCCTGCATCCTGCAGGAACAGGAACGGATGTCGCACCTCACATCATGTCTACTTGTACCGTCTGTCGCCGCTCCCAAAGGTGTGTGTGTTTATCGAGGTGTTGTAGTTTTGTGTATATTAATACTTAAATAGTCCCACAGGGGAGCTGTGTTGCTGTCGAACCAATGCAGATGCCATTGATTCCTTTCCCCCATTTTCTCCTAATTTAGTTATTACTGATTTCCCCTGTGTACTCACGGTCACTGCTGTCACTGCTAACTGCTTTCATAGCAGTCTACACATGCACAAGCGTCTCATCCAAATGTATGCTGTGAGAGCAATATTATCATTGACAGATTTATGCATGGGCTTGAGCCCGGGGCCCAGGACTTATATCCAAAACCAATTGGAACTTTATTTAAAACCAACAGAGAACTTTATTTCATGTTTATACTACTGCACCTGTACTATCAGAATGCTCGTTACATAAAAAAAAAAATTCAAGTCAATAAGTTGACCTAAAATGACTTGAAAATTATTTTAGAATGTAACTAGAACTGCACTCTGTCGAGTGCCTACTTGCTTGTTGCACACAAGTAGGCCATAAATTGTCTACTAGTGCGCAAGGAGAGCGAGCAAGTACTGTCGACCGCTACAAACTGTCAAATCTCAGCTTCTCTGTGAAAGAAGAACATTAATTACTTGCGCAAGCAGAGCGCGCAGGTACTAGTTTCGCCCGGCCGTCCCGCCAATTTTGATGCATATGCACCGTCCCAGCAAATTACGTAATGACTAATTGTGCCTGATACGGCGGTGGTGCCAGATAATATACATGTATACATATAGGAGCATTACCTTTAATCCTCCCAACACTAAAACATATCGTCATTACGTCACCATCGAAAACCACATCTTTATTACGTAATCATTGAGAGCTAGTTATACATATACTATGTATATGTATAAAACCAATGGTTTTCGATGGTGGTGACGTAATGACGATATGTTTTAGTGTCGGGAGGATTAAATGTAATGCTCCTATGTATACATGTATGTAATCTGGCACCACTGCCGTATCAGGCACAATTAGTCATTACGTCATTTGCTGGGACGGTACATACGCATCAAAATTGGCGGGACGGCTGGGACGGTGCATACGGCGCAAAGTAACCACAGTATACCGCTAATCAACTTACAAATTATATATACATAGTATATGTATAACTAATACACATCAAATGGCCACATACAAAAACGAAAACTATTACTTGCGCGCTCTGCTTGCGCAAGTAACAAGCATTCTGATGAAGGCATATGATAGATATATTTGGTCTAGTTTGTGGGTGAATGCTCTTTTGACCTTTTGACCTTTTAATCTAATTGCCCTGTGACTGACATTTGATGTCCGGTTGTCCCACTGACTTTAAAATAGTATGGTTCTGAGTCTCGATAGTAATACTTTTCCCTAGCCAGCGTTGGTAGATAAGAATTGTTTTGTTTTCGTTGGCCAAAACACCCAGCCTCTGTGTTTTTGCCCTTGAAAGTTAGTATTCGCTCTAACAGACTGGTAAACTGCACTCAATGACGTTCTGCCTTGTCACCTGATTCCACTAACTGATATTCATATCAGGACTATCTCTGCCCCGTGAGATATTTTCTGTATGCAATATTCAGTGACGTCTTGCATTATCTGTCCATTTGTTAACAAATATGTTTTTTAACCTTGTTGTTCAACACATTGTCCGGTGTATTGATTACGGTATGCTATATCAACCATGTTTAATTGAACATGGTCAGAGATCGTTGTGTAACGCTGTCCGGATGGCATGTCTTCTTCTCTCCCGAGACAATGGTGAATATATTTGATTGAACCTCCCTCTAAGTTCTGCTTGTCTGAGTTCTCTTTCTTGTGTCTGTCAAATTCATTCTAAGGTATTTTGTTAACTCTGTTATACTCTGACTTTTACTCATTATAGCCTAAAAGGTTTTTATAACCATTTCTGTAAAGTTACAAGCCCTCTGCTTCTATTCTGGTAAAGAGTATTTATGGTACTTAGATTACTTTCTAAAGTATTTATTCAGTTCCGGTGCTCCGGAGCTCTCTCTAGCTCTCAAGCTATCGATCCTAAGCTATTGTTTAATATTATTAATACAGTCCTATACAGTCCTATACAGTCCTTACATAGTATCATTATTTTAAAGATGGATTCCATTTAAAATTATCCATCATTTTGGTCCAATCTTGCCTCCTTTAACGAGTTTTAAGCCTAATTTTTATTAGCCTGCTCCGAAAAGTAAAACAACCAGTCCTATTAGATTCACTTCCTCAAATTCACTTGACACACACAGGGAAGAGATCAGACGAGCAATTTTTTTGAGCATGGAGTTTTCTTTTGATCAGTGTTCGCCATTGTATCGGAATGCATGTTATCAGATTTCGACGGACAAGCGATTTTTTATTTTGGGGTCCGTGAACGGCTCATGGCTCAACTATAGTGAACACTTCATGGACCTCTCCACGGATCTGTGAACGAGCGATCGACGCATGGGGTTTGACAAGCCTGGCTTGTCCAGGGTCGGAACGCTCCTCCACAGAACCAACCCTCCTCCCGGATGTCTCTCTACTGCTGGCTCCTTCTTCCTCCGGACAGTGTCTGCTTCGGTTACGATACAAGTTAAGTAAATCAAGGCTTGATGTCTTTCTCTGTCTTTCTTTAGCTTAAATAGATTATACTGTCATTATAATTCTTCCCCTGATAAACACCTCGAGCAGCGAGGCATTCATTTTACCTTATCAACTTAAGACAAAGTAGCGGAACTTTTTATCATGTCATAAATTATTTTAGCATGTCTGTTTGTGGATCGTGACTAGATATATACACTTTCCAGCGCTCGGTGTAGAACGATCGCTACATTGTGTGCGGGAAATGTGTATATAATATTTATTCTTGCTTTCTCCTCCGAGTCGACACGGAGCGATCAATGCAAGGGTAAATTTTCTACCTTATAACGGTCCATAAACTGACTGGTGTTCATTCACACGCTCTTCCCAGTGCTTAGCACTAATTCATTCATTCAATTTTTTTATCATCCCAAAACAATATAAGATTATTGATACCATAATTACATTTTGCCTATTTAATTCCCATTGTTTTTAAATTAATATTCTTTTAATCATCCAATAGTGTTTGTGAAGGCACTCTCTATTTTAGAGTGTGCTCTTGTGTACTATTTTCTTATCTCTGTCAGGGGAGAGCGGAATGTCAACTCTCTCCCTGTCTGTCGGTGTGCGTGTGCGCGTGCCAGGTGTGTGTGTGCATATGCGTGCGTGAATGTGTTTCTCCCTACCGTCACAGCGTGGGGGTGTGTGTGAATCCTGTGCCGGTGGTGTGTATATTGTGTGTGTGTGTGTGCGTGTGCGCGGGCTCTGTGTCTCTCGTGCTGTCTGGCTGTGGGAATGTGTTCGCAAGTGTGTGCACATGGGTGTGTGTGTGTGTGTGTGAATCCACCCCGGCTGTATGTCATGTAATGCGTGTGTGTGTGCGTGCATGTTTCTCCCTCCCAGTCTTAGTGCACGTGTGTGTGTGCTTGTCCGTGTGTGTCAGGGTGGGTTAATAGGAGATATCGCAGATTGCCCTGAACACTTTAACTAAATTATTAGGTGCTAGGAAGGGTCCCAAGTTTGTTTTGTTCAATTTATTTCCTGCTAATGAATGGTCACAATATCCTATCTTGACCATGACCATTCAACAGTGTAAACTCTTAGTTATTCTCCCTTTAGAATGTTTTCCCCTTAAAGGATAATTTCACCATTTTCCAAAGCGAACAGATCACACTGTTCTTTGATATCTCTCTCTCTCTCTCTGTGTTTGCATGTGTGCGTGAGTTCTACATTTAATATTACATTATTAAGAAATATAGGATCGTGACGACAATTACTGTCAGACTCTGATTCCACCATTTCTCAAGTATAGCCTCCATTCTACCAAAACACAACTTAATAACATTTAATATTTCATTTTTACGTTAGGTAAACTTCCCAGTATTATTAATTTATTTATTTAAATGTATTTATTTTATTGACATTTATTTTTACATTTTTATTTTTTATTTTTATTTTTATTTTTATTTATTTTTATTTTTTCATAAAAAAAAAAAAAAAAAAAAAACTTTTGAAATATTTTAATTTTGATTTTAATTTTAATTTTGAAATATTTTAATTTTAATTTTTGATTTTCGCTTTTGATTTTGATTTTAAATTGAATTAATTATTATTATTATTATTATTTTTGAATTCTTTATGTTCAGGTGCTATAGTCTATAGTACTTTATCTTTCTCTTTGCACTGTTGAATTCCTGGAGCGCTACTAGATTTCACAGTAAAACCTGTTTTCATTTTCTCTGTCCCTGTACCATGTGTTGCCCCTTCATTAGTGGCCCACATGTCCCTGTACCATGTGTTGCCCCTTCATTAGTGGCCCACATGTCCCTGTACCATGTGTTGCCCCTTCATTAGTGGCCCACATGTCCCTGTACCATGTGTTGCCCCTTCATTAGTGGCCCACATGTCCCTGTACCATGTGTTGCCCCTTCATTAGTGGCCCACATGTCCCTGTACCATGTGTTGCCCCTTCATTAGTGGCCCACATGTCCCTGTACCATGTGTTGCCCCTTCATTAGTGGCCCACATGTCCCTGTACCATGTCCAGTACTCTCACACTTACATCTATATATATGAATAGTATCAGTCGTTCATATATCTTCTTTTTCTAATCTCAGATAGAGTGGATAGACTCAGGCGTCCACATCTATATATATATATGAATAGTATCAGTCGTTCATATATCTTCTTTTCCTAATCTCAGATAGAGTGGATAGACTCAGGCGTCCACATCTATATATATATATGAATAGTATCAGTCGTTCATATATCTTCTTTTCCTAATCTCAGATAGAGTGGATAGACTCAGGCGTCCACATCTATATATATATGAATAGTATCAGTCGTTCATATATCTTCTTTTCCTAATCTCAGATAGAGTGGATAGACTCAGGCGTCCACATCTATATATATATGAATAGTATCAGTCGTTCATATATCTTCTTTTCCTAATCTCAGATAGAGTGGATAGACTCAGGCGTCCACATCTATAGATATATGAATAGTATCAGTCGTTCATGCGCTCTAAACTGTGTAAATGCGTGCAAGGGGGAACATCTGTTCCTCTAGGTACCCTCCCTCCATAAAAAGTGCATTTTTACGGAACGCTATCTATATAAATATTGGTTATTTTGATAAGACCAGGCCCTCAGGAGAAATATGAATATATATATATATATATATTGTTTATTAAGATACTTTTCTCTGCCTTTCATCTGCCCTCCCTCCATCTTGGTAATGTGTAAATGCGCAGGTGTTAGAACCAGTTTGAAGTGTTTGTCAGAATTATTATTATTATTTATTTTTATTTTTATTTATTTTTCATTTCATTCACCAGTTTGTTCTTTGTTTTATCTGTTTTATCTCCAGATACGGACTTCTGTGCGGGTCGTGTTCAAGGGACAAACCGACGGAATTTCGACTTCCACAAAATACGAGGGAGATTGTTCGGCTGGTCTGACTTCTCTTCATTTGTCTGATTGCTCTGTTGATTGTGGACGTCGACATTCCATCCTTGTACAAGGTTTGACACTTGATCCCGACCCAACTCAGAACCGTCTGAATTCACTATGGTTAGGCCCAACCCCCAGAACAGTTTGCCCTAATCAGTTGCCCATAGATTTCCCATATGGAACAAATTTATTCCACTCACGTTTCACCAGACATTTTTTGTTTTCGTTTCACCATTTTTTTGTTTTCATGTTGTATGTGGTTTATTGAATGTTTTTCTTTTCTGTTTGCTAATATCTGCTTCCCAAGACATGTTCCCCTAATATTCCCTTCTCCCCACAATTAAATAAATATTAGGTAATTTTGATTTGATTTGATTTAATATTTACTGTTATAACCATTCCATTTCATCATAAGATCTGAGAGCCCATTACATAGATTATTTGAACTGATTTATCCCATCTTTGGGACCATCTAAATTTCATTCCATTATAATTCATTATCCCACCTCATCATATTTTGATTATTTTAAATTTCATATTGGATTCATATTTCCCCTATATTGGAATATCCCCCCTGTAAACAGTTAACTTTATTTTCCCCATAACATAACCTATTATCCCAGAACCACCCCTTTCACCTTAAATTGAGTTTAATAAATAGGAACACCTACCTCTCCATTTTATTTTTTTTGGTTTTTATCATCATGAGTTTAATTGGACTAGGCATTAATCTCCCCGGAATCACTTGATTCTATATTTTGACCTTTATATGGTACTAAGGGACTCCCAAAGACATTGTTGCGACATCGCGCTGGAGCGCATGAATAATATCACCATCGGAATACCCCGTTTCCCCTCTCCAAGCTCTTGAACCATGTGACGCCATATCAGTATCGCCCACATGGCGGTTTGCAGAGAATGTATCTGTGAACCTGTCATTAGGGGGGGGGGGGGGAGGGGCGAAGAATCGGCTCCGACAACGAGCCAAAAGAACTCTCGCAGATTCAGTTCTGACAACGAACTGATGGCGAACCAGAAGAACTGCTCTAAAAATGAACACTCATGTGGTCAAAATGACACATCTCGCCGGCCAGGCCTTGGCTGCAACGGTTTGCTGGGTTGGTTGCCAATCCCGAAGATATCATCATCATCAAGAAAGAAAAGCCATTCTTTCTCGTTCCCAAAGTACCATCTAAATAAGGATTTTATGCCTAGTAAAGTTGAAATCATTGTGTTTTTTTTGTTTTCATTGTTCCTGTTGCCATTCTGTTCCTGTTTAATTCATTGTTAAAGTAAAGTTTCCCCTGAGGATTTGATATTGTCAAAGGTCACATGACCATTCGCCCACAAAATGCGATGGAGTTGATAGATATATTTGGTCTAGTTTGTGGGTGAATGCTCTTTTGACCTTTTGACCTTTTAATCTAATTGCCCTGTGACTGACATTTGATGTCCGGTTGTCCCACTGACTTTAAAATAGTATGGTTCTGAGTCTCGATAGTAATACTTTTCCCTAGCCAGCGTTGGTAGATAAGAATTGTTTTGTTTTCGTTGGCCAAAACACCCAGCCTCTGTGTTTTTGCCCTTGAAAGTTAGTATTCGCTCTAACAGACTGGTAAACTGCACTCAATGACGTTCTGCCTTGTCACCTGATTCCACTAACTGATATTCATATCAGGACTATCTCTGCCCCGTGAGATATTTTCTGTATGCAATATTCAGTGACGTCTTGCATTATCTGTCCATTTGTTAACAAATATGTTTTTTAACCTTGTTGTTCAACACATTGTCCGGTGTATTGATTACGGTATGCTATATCAACCATGTTTAATTGAACATGGTCAGAGATCGTTGTTTAACGCTGTCCGGATGGCATGTCTTCTTCTCTCCCGAGACAATGGTGAATATATTTGATTGAACCTCCCTCTAAGTTCTGCTTGTCTGAGTTCTCTTTCTTGTGTCTGTCAAATTCATTCTAAGGTATTTTGTTAACTCTGTTATACTCTGACTTTTACTCATTATAGCCTAAAAGGTTTTTATAACCATTTCTGTAAAGTTACAAGCCCTCTGCTTCTATTCTGGTAAAGAGTATTTATGGTACTTAGATTACTTTCTAAAGTATTTATTCAGTTCCGGTGCTCCGGAGCTCTCTCTAGCTCTCAAGCTATCGATCCTAAGCTATTGTTTAATATTATTAATACAGTCCTATACAGTCCTATACAGTCCTTACATAGTATCATTATTTTAAAGATGGATTCCATTTAAAATTATCCATCAGCATAGGCAATTAACTAGAGATGCACTCTGTCAAGCTGCCAACTTGCGCTTTGCACACAAGCTGGCCACGAATGCATGGCCATGCATGCATGCATGCATACATACATACATATCCACTTTTTATTTTATTTTTTTATTAAGTTGAGAAAGCAGAGACATTTGTAAGGGATCTCTAACCCGCCACAAAAAAACAAACTCATAAGGCTGGTCCATGCCACTTTGCTGCTCATGTAAGCTGCTCTCTCTCTCTCTCTCTCTCTCTCTCTCTCTCTCTCCCTCCCTCCTGTGCAATTATGCAATGTAGGCTATTTCATCACATTGTTATACCTTATTAGGCCTATCACTTGTTCTTGTGTTGATGCTGTATCAACTACCACCAATGTCAAAGCCTATAGCTGATACGAAATACTAGCTTTGCTGTCAAAACTCACAGAATGGCCTTTCTTTTTCTTCATGCGATTTAAAATATGAATGCTAAAAATATACTTGTGCGTTTCTGGTCATGCGTTCAGGTTGGAGTAGCTTTGGTTATATCATTTTGTGGTGCATGGCTCTGTGTTTGCCCCCGACCGCCATCGGTCATCGGCTTCCTCCTTGTCCTTCTCATCGTCCTCCTTGGGCGGGCGAACGGGAGGAGGGAGGTGGAGGTTACCCCAGGACACGGGCTCAGACTTCTTCATGACGATCTCCATCTTGGCAGCCATCATGTTCACCACGCTTCCACCCACGTCAATCACTCCCCACAAATTGACGTTCTTCTTAAACTCCTTCTCCCCCTCAAATATGATGTGGATGTTGAGCGTGACGCCGTTTGCCTCCACGTAGCTCAGATCTGTGTTGGAGTTCTTGGCGTAGATGGAGATGGTGACCTGGCTCCCGGTTTGGTGCCAGTCAAACCGACATGGGACCGCTTTCTTACCGGTGTCCTTTTTCCTCCATAGGTGTGTTCCCGTTTTGCAGCCTTCTTGAGAGAGAAAGGTATTGAAGTCAGATGTCTTGCTCTTACAGCAACTCCAGTACTTCATCCCTTCATGGAAAACAGGGAATCCTTCATGGTAGGAGCACATCTCATCGTGGCTCCCCTGCCCTTTGAAACCCTTAGTGCAGCCTCCATTTAAACAGGATGTCCCAATCTTGATCTCGTTGCCATCCTCCTCTTTCTTCTGCATGGTATTTTCAGACAGCTTCAGTTTCTCCAGAGCCTGCTTCAGAGAAGGAGAGGTCTTATGCTGAAGCCTCACCATCGGCTCATCGCCACTTGGTCTGCTTATAACCAGAGGCTTTGGTGCAGAGACGATATACTCGTGACATTTTTTGTCATCTTTCTTGTCCTGTGATGTTACGTCAGGCTTTACTACAGGCTCGGGGGGCTTGTCATTGTTGTGGGGACCTTTTGTGCAACCGGCGATGCTGAGGAATTCGGTGAAGTCAGTGGTTTTGCTGTCGCAGCATGACCAACCCTTCAAAGCATCGTGGAACACCGGGACGCCTGGATGGAAGGTGCAAGCGTTGTCAGAGTTGTTTTCTGGCTCAAAGTGCTGGCCACAGGCTTTATTATAACACAAAGTTGACATGGTACTATGGACGCTGGTCGATGGTTTAAGAAGGTAAATGACCAGGAAAACAACGTATAAAGCTCAGAGAGTTACGGGCCGATGTATTATCCACAGACATCTGGTTGCTGCATTCACTTTATATAGTTGATATCTAGTCTATAAATTCAAGTTATATGCCCATATATGGACTGGACATGCCCCACGTCAGCACAAATCGGCATATGATATGCCCATCTATGGACTGAACATGCCCAATGCAAATGTGCACATTCTATGGTGCCTTGTTGCTGTTGGGACCAACTGGACCAAATGCGGTATGCAAATCTCTGCCAGGCTCGGTTGCCTACCCCAGGGCTGTGTCAGTCGTTGAGCGCAGCTGTCAGGACAGAATGAAGCTGTTACAAAGGCCTACACGTTAGCTAGTTTAAATCAAACAGATCACCATTGTTGAGTTCTAATTAGTCATTACATCCATGCCATATGGCTATCTACTAAATCCCATATGGTGCTGACTGACACGTCTACGTCTGACATCATGGCCTCCAAATTTGGCTGAACATGGCTGACCTATCGTGACATCACAGAGATGACACAAGCACCCCACGAGTTTCGCCCTGATTGCATCTAAAACATTTAACTTCACTACAACTATGGCCAAACCTAACCCTAACCCTGACCTCACAAACACTATGCATAACCCTAACCTCACAGAAATGATGCCGAAACCTAACCTCAAAACCCTGGAAAGAGTGAATCCCAATCTCCAACAGGACTCTGGACATCATCAAGATGCCAGGCCTCATCACCCTCCAACTCCCACCAGGGATGGAGCTCAGCATCTACTGTGCGAGCCAGGGTGTCTGGCCTTACAAAACAGATATCCTGTATCATACAGGACCCCGTATGCTCATATACTCCCTTGGCTTGATCCACTAGTTTACTTGAACCACCTTCCGAACCACACAGGTTAGATATCCCGGTTTAAGTTCTAATCAGTCCTAGTCCTAGCCTTTGAATAACATGTCATTTCCTTTTAGTAGTATTTTTCAGAAGCTGTGGAGAAAAATTGTTTGTATTGTTAAATCACTTTTGTCCTTGCGCTGTTTAGAAGGTCTAAAAACGTGTGATTCCATTTTGGTGCAGATCATTGCATTTGCATTGCACGCAAAACGATGGAAAATCTTGTCAAACAGAAATAGGCACGGCCATATAAAAATACACTGCAAACCGAGTCCGATAAATTAAATTAAATGAATGAGGTAAATTAAACATCATTCAAGAACTGAACATTTCCAGTTCCTTTCCATTGCACATTAATTCCTCTCAAAGGAGGAGAAATAAAAGGAGGAGGAGAAACGACTTCCCATGTAAACATTATAAGAACTTAGTCAACTTACTGTTCACATCATGAGGTATTGCCCACCTGCCGGTTCTCAGCAAACATGCACATCTGTGCCTCATTTACAACCACAGCAAGATATGGCACAGACAGTACGTGTCACAGCGCTGCCTCCTTGCGTGTTGTGCATCGAACCATCAATGTGCTGTGCTGTGCATACATGTAAATGGGGCGAGTTTGCAGAGCATGCATTGTCTTACCACGCTCAACTCAGGGGTGAGGTGACAGACGTGTCACTGTTGTGTATACTGTATAGCTCTCGGCAGCTCTGTGTCCGTCTATCGGTCGTGAGAGCCGATGCCACGCAGCAGATATGCCTCGGACATGCAACTTCTGCTTGTTCAGCAGTGACGTTCACATTTGATTTGCGCTGGGGCGTTTTTAAATGACCGTGAACGTGTTTGACGTGTTTGTTGCCAACAGCATACCCGATCACTCCACTGAACAATGCCGGCACACTGCTTTCCGTCTTATCCACTTGTCTTTCTCTTTTGTTGTATTTGACCTAGAAACTGATGTGTTCCCAAACACACAGACAGACACCATAATCAGATCAGTACACGGCTCTAACGAACCGAGCGCCCTGTACCGAAACAATTCGGTACAAATATGAGCCTTGCATTTGAATCTGCATGTCCACATGACACGACAATCTATAATATGCTTCCCTTTGATTGTTCTAGCATGGATCATTGCTCTAGTCTAAAGAGATGGAGACTGACTGACTGACATGAGGTTGAAAAGCACTGGATGTTCCTCAGACGCCACCACATGTGTTTCCTGCTGCTTTGTGCTCTGTATTAAACGCTTGAAGGGGGCTGTATTAAGTTAAAGCTGAGTTTTAGTTGGAAGTGAGAAGGCAACACAGTGTCGAGTCTCCTGTCTCGGTGTCCTGTCTTTTATTGTTTTCAGAAGACAGAGAAAAAGGACGGAAAGACAGAAAAACATCTCCTATCTTTCAGCAGTATGATACTTTAAAACACTTAATACTTTGTTTTTTGACAAATATTTGCTTATTTTCGCAGAATGTTAACTTATTTTTGGCTATTTTTGAATGTTCACATTCATGCTCATAATCTGGATGCTAGGGGTTCATGTGGTTAAGTTAACTGAAATCTCTTCTCTCTCTCTCTCTCTCTCTCTCTCTCCTCTATTATGATGGAGAGGAGGAGGCAGTTAGGTAGACATAGCAGTGACTAAGCTCCATTTACACAGTTGTCAGCTACTGTATAGTGCTTGACATTGCATTTAAGCTCTTACTGTGGTTATGATAGAAATGTATCTTGGCTGCATCGCTTTCTCTGTGGGGAGGATGCAGTCTACGTGTGTGTGTGTGTGTGTGTGTGTGTGTGTGTGCGTGTGCGTGTGCGTGTGTGTGTGTAGCGGGCAGGCGGATGTGCGCGTGTGTGAGAGAGAGAGAGACACACGTCACTACGGACGCACGCTTGATGACGTCACGACTGTGTGAGCAACAGATTTTACAAAGCGATCAATGTGACAAATTATGCTCTGATCTTTGCATCTTTTGAATGTGCCCGTTTGAACCCTTGAACCCAGCATTAGTCCTATTTTCTTACTGTACCAAATCGTAAAGAATACTCATGCAGCATGGCCCACCAGCTCAGTGGCCTTGTGGTTAGAGTGTCCGCCCTGAGACTGGGAGGTCGGGGTTCGATCCCCGGCCGGGTCATACCAAAGACTCTAAAAATGGGACCCAGTGCCTCCCTGCTTGACACTCAGCATCAAGGGTTGGATTGGGGGTAAGTCCCTGCGACATACTAGCGTCATGTCCAGGGGGTGTACTTGTACATCAAGCTGCCTCACGCTACAGACACAGGAGATAGGCTCCTGCCCTATGGGCCTCATGATCCAAAATGCAGCAGCTCGCTTGGTCTTCAACCAGCCAAAATTCTCACATGTCTCCCCCCTGCTCCGCTCCCTCCACTGGCTCCCGGTCGCTGCCCGCACAGAATACAAAACTCTGATGCTGGCATTCAAAGCAACCAAAGGTATGGCTCCCCCATATCTTACAAGTATGATTGAACCCTACAAACCCTCCCGCGCACTCAGATCAGCCAACGCAGGGAAACTGGAAGTACCCTCACTAAAAACGCCGGGACAACGCTCCACACGTCCCAAACTCTTCTCCCTTCTGGCTCCAAAACTGTGGAATGCACTTCCCATTGCAGTCAGAACTGCAGCATCACTCCCAATCTTCCGCCGTAGCCTGAAAACCCACCTTTTCAGACTCCATCATGGCCCATAGCACTTACCCTAACCCCTTAGATAGCATTTCTGTTGGCTTAGATAGCATTTGACACAGACTTATAGCATGTTATGTAGACAGCACTATAATTGTATTGTATATAGTCATAGCACGCCATAGTACATATGTATAGCATAGTAGTGAATATGTATAGTTTATTATGTATAGTGTATGTATAGCTTCATCATATAGATATTCCACTGTTACCTTCTTAGCTTACGCATGTTTCATGATAGATGCTTTTATGTGATGTATTCCCATGCTTTTGTTCTTGCTTAAATGTAAGTCGCTCTGGATTAAGAGCGTCTGCTAAATGCCTAAATTGTAAATTGTAAATTGTCTCATGGCTCGGCAAGGCTACTTACTTTAGGGGCGGCGGTGGCTCAGGGGTAGAGTACCTGGATGGTAACCGTAAGGTTGCCAGTTCGAACCCGGGCTCCCCCAGAGTTACTGTCGAAGTGTCCTTGAGCAAGACACTGAACCCCTAATTGCTCCCGATGTGCTAGTTGGTGCCTTGCATGGTTTCCGCTGCCATCGGTGTATGAATGGGTGAATGTAATGCACAATCTCTGTAAAGCGCCTTGGATAAAGGCGCTATATAAATGCACCATTTACCATTTATTTACCATTTTACTTATGGCCCATTTCATCAATTCCCCCCCCCCCCCCCCCCAGAAACTTGTCAATATTTCCACCTGCCAAAAATATGTTGCATTTACAAGCACTGTGAGCTTATAGATAGAATATTTTTGAATAACCAAAGTATTGCATGTTGTATGTATGATTTGTAATAATAATATTTGCCTCCCTCTGAAATGTAGTGGAGCAGAAGTATAATGTATCACAAAAAAAGTAAAAGTAGCTCAACATTGTACTTCAGTACAGTACTTGAGTAAATGTATCGGCATTACTTTCCACCGCCTCACTTAGAATAGAATTTGGGATCCGAAGAGGTGAAGGACGAACACTGATGAATATAAATGGCCCACTTGACAGCCTGCCAGAGCAGTGTGTGAAGCCAGAGAGCTTCAGTCAAACCTGACTCTTTGATGAGGAACGATGCACATAAAACAATTCCACCCACTTCTTTTACTTCTGTAAAGCTGTGCGACGTTACGATAAAACTGATTCTGACGCCAGGAGGTGTAAATACAAGTACAAGGCGATCACACTTATGAACCTTTAAGGAGAGAATTAATGTCGGCCTCTAAAGTGGGGTTTCGGGACTGCCATTGGCCCTTAATTGAGGGGTTACGGGTCAATTTGCTTCCACTGAGAACCACTGATTCTACTAGAGCTGGACTCACCTGCTTGGTACCTTTGCCAACAGTGTTAATTTTGTCAGCGACTAAAACTATGACAAAAAAAAGGTTTGTCGACCACCTATTTGCGCCAACGAAATCTAAATAAAAACGAAGCTATGATGATGAAACATAAGACTAAATATATATTGACAATTTCATCAACAAAATATAGACGGGACCAAGCAATAAGGAAAGTCACATCAATGTGAACTGAGCAGTGCAGGCTGTTCAACAACACCACTGGCTGGCTGCAGTTCATAATCTTTCTCTAGGTCGTCCTCAGACGAGGTCTCCATCGTCGCTTCCAGTCATCCCGGTTCTCTGGCCAGCTCCTTGGTGCTTTGCGCTCCTGCGTCGTTCTTGAGTACATCCACGTATGTTAGTGTGTCCTCGTGACCGGTGACCATGTGTTGGTTCCCATGCACAGCACCAGTTTGCTGGCTGGCAGCTCTTGGTGTCTTTGTCAGTGTCCTGCTATAGTCTCATTCTCCTGGCTGCTATTTTCTGGCTCACCCTTGGCATTCCATTATACAGATTCTTGTTTGGAAACACGTGTACTCTTGCTGATTCAGAATTCCATACTAAAAGGCTTTCTTACCTTTCTTTGTAGTTGTTACGTCCCCACCAAAGAGGTCCAGGTGTTATTTTGTGCAAAAGCTCCTTATTGGCTATTTCCCCTACCATAAGCCCTAAATGAATTGCATTGAATTGAATGGGGCTATGGGGTGTTGTGCTACAGTAATTCGCTTATTTCCATCGCTCAAAATTATTATTTTTTAGTATATATCCTCTCTTCATAATGTAAATAATATCCCAAGCGGCACACTTTACTACTTATTTCGATGGAAATAAGCTAATTAGCACAACACCCCATAGCCCCATTCAATTCCCATTCAATTCAATGCAATTCATTGAGGGCTTATGGTAGGGGAAATAGCCAATAATGAGTTTTTGCACAAAAATACACCTGGACCTCTTTGGTGGGGACGTAACAACTACAAAGAAAGGTAAGACAGGTAAAAAAGCCTTCTAGCATGGAATTCTCCTTTAAGTACGGCACGCAGCATTCTGGAGTAGCACCCATAGAGACTTCTGCAGCGTTGGCTTCAGGGTCCAGCATTCACTGCCGTATGTATAGGAGAACAGCTATAGCGTTGCATAGAAGAAGCTGAGTTTGGTTTGACGGGGGAGGTTAGACTTCCATATGGCCATGCCGTTCGGTGCAGGGCCCTCCGTGCAAGTGCCTTCCTCACTTTAAGGTCTTGCTCTGTTGAGTTGACTGTTGAGTACTTGAAGTCCTTGACTTCCTTCAGAGCAGTGCCACCTGTTGTTGTTGTCAGCGGTGGATATGCTCCGATGGGATGTTATAGGTGATAACTTCAGTTACCACCTTACAACCATGGAAGAAATCAGGAAGGCCATCAAGCAGCTGAGACATGGAAAAGCTGCAGGACCGGACAACATTCCAGCGGAGGCATTGAAGTCAGACCTAGAAACCACTGTGATGCTGCTTCATCCACTCTTCAGGAAGATTTGGGAGGAAGAACAAGTGCCAGGAGATTGGAAAGAGGGCTACCTCATCAAGATACAGAAGAAAGGAGACCTTAGCAATTGCGCAAATTATAGAGGGATCACACTGCTATCAGTGCCAGGGAAGGTCTTCAACAGAGTCATCTTGAACAGGATGAAGGACCTCATCGATGCACAACTCCGTGATGAGCAAGCTGGTTTCCGCAAGGATCGATCCTGCACAGATCAGATTGCAGCGCTGCGCATCATCATGGAGCAGTCAATAGAGTGGAACTCCTCCCTCTATATAAATTTTGTAGACTATGAGAAAGCCTTTGACAGCCTGCACAGAGAGTCCCTCTGGAATCTTCTCCGACATTACGGGGTGCCAACCAAGATCGTTTCCATCATCAGGAACTCCTATGAGGGACTGACATGCAAGGTGGTCCACGGAGGGCAGCTCACAGAGGCATTCCAAATGAGGACTGGGGTCAGACAAGGTTGTCTGCTCTCACCCTTTCTCTTCCTGTTAGCCATTGACTGGATAATGAAGACCTCCACGGCACAGAGAAGGTACGGAATCCAGTGGACACCTTGGAAGCAACTTGACGACTTGGACTACGCAGATGATTTGGCACTACTGTCACACACACAACAACAGATGCAGGAGAAGACCAACAGCGTGGCAGCCGTTTCGGCACAACTCGGACTCAACATCCACAAAGGCAAGACCAAGGTCCTCAAAATCAACACAGCTAACACCAACACAATAAAACTGGACGGCGAGGCATTGGATGAAGTTGAAGCCTTCACTTACCTAGGCAGTGTGATCGACACGCAGGGGGGCACAGATGCTGACGTTAGAGCCAGAATCGGTAAAGCCCGTGGATCTTTCATCCTATTACGGAACATCTGGAGTTCCAAAGAACTGACTTCCAACACCAAAGTTAGGTTCTTCAACTCCAACATCAAAGCGGTCCTCCTATACGGAGCAGAAACATGGAGAACTACAGCTGCCACCATCAAGAAGGTGCAGGTCTTCATCAACAGCTGCCTGCGGAGGATCCTCCACATCCGATAGCCAGACACCATCAGTAACGACGAACTCTGGCAGAGAACCAACCAGCTTCCGGCGGAAAAAGAAATGAGGAAACGCAGATGGCGATGGATAGGCCACACCCTACGAAAGCCTGCGACCACCATCATAAGACAAGCCCTAACATGGAACCCACAGGGCAAGCGGAAAAGGGGTCGCCCTAGAAACACCTGGCGCAGAGACCTGGAAGCAGACATCAAGACCATGAAGACGACCTGGAACCAGCTGGAGAGAACAGCTCAAGACAGAGATGCTTGGAGATCGCTTGTTGACGGCCTATGACCCAGAAGGGGCAGAAGGCGTAAGTAAGTAAAAAGTCAGTAACTATGAGAGTGTATACAGTATACCCATACATGAATGTAATTCCATTTGTACACTTTCAGAGTAAAATTTTAGGCATTGGTGGTGATTGTACAGTGTAGATTGAGGTTCCGTGGCCTAATCAAACAGGGAGACCTTGAAATTAAAAATGTTAAAGTTTGAGAATCGCTGCCCTGGCTAAGTGCACGCACACCTGCACATGGGTTCCCCGCTCTTTCGTTCGTTTTTTCCTCAATTCCCCCTCCTCCTGCCTCCCCCCTCCCGCCTGGCAGTCCCCTGGGAGCAGCAGCAGCTGCCCCCACTTTGAAAAGCTGTGGTCTCCCTTAATTCCATGTGGGTTTCCTGGGGATAGCCACCGTTTCTGTCCCGTGATGGATCGGTGTGTTTTATATAGAGTAAAAGACCTGGTGTGCAGTATTATAGCTCCCAGAAAGCCTTGTGGATGGCAGCGCCTTGGCAATGCCACTTGCTTGATTCATCCTCTCTTTGCGCCTAGTGTTCCAGCTGTCATTGTGGTTAACGCGTTCTGACCTGAGGTCAGATTCTAAAAAGATTTCTGTTTGAAAATGACAGTTTTCGGGGAAAAAGCTATGTTTCTATATGTCAGTCGTTCTTCGATTTTTCAAAAATAGCAGACCTACAAGCTCGTGGCGCGCCATTCGCTGGCGCGCTATGAGCTTGTAGATCTGCTATTTTTCAATAGCTAACTGTACATAAACTGTATTTTCTTACTGTTTTTACTCTTGCCAATACTAACAACTTTTGCAGTACTATATGACTACCCTTTTGTATTGCATTTGGATTGATGCCAACAGACTAATTTCGTTGTACACTTGTGTCCAATGACAAAATAAAATCCATCCATCCATCCATCCATCCTAAAGCATAACGTAATGCTAACACCAAAAGGGGTTCCCACCCAAAATGGGTTAATGTGTTTTGGTCACGGCGCTTGCACAAACTTGCCGTCGAATTTATGACTGATGAGGTGTGACAGCGATGGCGACCGAGGGAGAGGAAGAGAGGGGCAGCTGAATTAACGAAGTGCGGCGGGAGAGGTTGAAATAAAATTTGGAGAGGACCCGCTGCTACGTTATACGTTGCATTCATCACTCGTGTGTCGCATCATGATGATACCGCACTTGTTAAGATCTTTAATCATTAATACGGCGAATAATTTACATCACTGTGAGTGTTTTCTCTCCTCGGAGGCAGATGTGGCACCAGCTGTTTAGAGGACTTTGGATGTCTCTTCGTATGAAAAGGAAAACACTGCAGAGAGAGAGAGAGAGAGAGAGTTTGTTCTGTGGCAGTGAAAGACAACAAAGAGCTAGGAGATGGATTATGAAAAAGTCCTAGAGGCTTCTTGGCTTGTACACCAAATGAAAATGTTTCAGATCGGAGTACATAATGTAGCGGTGGAAAGCAACTTGTAGTAATACATTACATTACATTCATTACATTAGAAATAGACAACTAAACACCACAACAAAGTTTTGCATACTGTAGCTGCCAGTGAATCACCCACTGCCAGTGAATCACCCACTGCACCCAGATCCAGATTAACAATGTCATTTACTGGAGCTTATAAACTCCACGGCCTGCAGCTTGCAGGGCCCGGTACGAGACTAGGTACAGCTGTGGTTCTGTCGAAAGATGTAACGCAACACAGGAACAGACACTGTCGTCCGACAGTGTCCTATAGTAAGCAGTCGGTTTGGGGGGGGCCTCCGACGGCCTCGCGTCGCTTCCTCCACCCGTCACTGACAGAGGGGAAGTGAGTAAGATAGATAGATAGATAGATACTTTATTGATCCTGAAGGAAATATGCTTTGTCAAACAGCTCCAGTGTAAAAACATACATACAGAATAAAAAGAGCATGATGAACATGTAAAAATACATTACAGCAGTAAAAAAAGGCATATCTGGGATAAAAACCTGTTACTTGCTCTTCTGAGAGTAAAGTGCTGTGTGCAGTGGGTGACTAACGTCATCCAGGATGGCTAGTGTCTTGGCCAGAGTCCTCTTCTCTGCCATCACCACCACAGTGTCACCTTGCCTGCTCGCTTAATCAGTCTGTCTAGTCTGGCTGTGTCTGGCGTTCCCTCCCCAACACACCACAGCGTATAGAAAAGACCTAATCAGTCTGTCTGGTCTGGCTGTGTCTGGCGTTCCCTCCCCAACACACCACAGCATGAGCATATAGAAAAGACCTAATCAGTCTGTCTGGTCTGGCTGTGTCCCTCTGTCTGGCGTTCCCTCCCCAACACACCACAGCATAGAAAATAACGCTGGAGACCACTGACTGATGAAACATCTGCAGGAGCTTCCTGCAGATGCCGTCGGAAGGCCCCCTCGCTCAGGAAGGCCCCCTCGCTCAGACCAACATGTGTTATGTTGCAAAACGACAACATACAGCCTAGACTGTAAAGGAAAATAAACACAAGACCTTGGCGCAAAAGTTCATATTTACCCTGCTCTAAACCAATGGCTTAGAGCAGTGCTCTAAAACCATTGGTTTTGAAAAGTGCTTTATAAATAGAGTGTATTATTAATATTCCTCATAAGCCCAGTAGCTCCCCCAGAGGGGATTCCCTCTTCCTTGAGCAGTATATGTCGGGTGGAGCGGCTGCAACAGATGCTACAATTAGACTTTTTTCAAAAATACTTCTTCCACTTTTATTAGGCATAGCCAGTAAATGTAATGTTAAAGCTGCATGCTATAAGATATATTATGACCTTTTATAAAAATTCAGACAGCCAGCAATGGGTAGACCGCTCCCACAAATATTTTAGTCTCTGTGACACATCTAGGGGCCGCAATCTGCATTCAAAGATTTTCCCGAGGAGCTTTGTCATTGGTCGATTTGCCTGTCTGCTTCCTGATTGGTTAGTCATTGCGACCAGGTTTTTTTTCCGACCAATGACAAAGCTTCTAGGAACATCTCTGAAAGCAGATTGCGGCCCCTAGATGTGTCACAGAGACTTCATTTTTTGGGGGGGAGCGTTCTATACCCATACCACAACTTGTAGCTTTGTAGCTTTAAAGCTACAATCCATAATGTCCTCGCCCCAACATGGAGAGGTAACTGCAACTGTAGAAGAAGTATTTTTGAAAAAAGCTCTAATTGTAGCATTCGTCGCAGGCAGCCGCCTCCACCTGGTTTCGGCATGAGTCATGCCAATTGAGCTGTCACTGAGACAGAAAGGGATTGTATTGTATTCGCTCAAATCACTCGTAGTTTACTTGGAAACTGTCCCCTGATCTAAATGAAAGATCCGTATTGTCCACAGAGACTGTCTTTAACATTGCTGTTAATTCCTTATATAGTTCCCTTGTCTCACTAAGTGGATGTTAACAGGCTGCTATAGTGGCTAGATCTAGCACCAGCCATTGCCAGGATGCAAGAAAATAATTGGGCTGGCATTAAATTGCCCTCTCCAGTTGACGTTAATAAAACTCTGTTCAACAAAATACCCTGAAGGACATCGTCTATTGGATAATTCATACCTCTGTGCTCGCACAAACAAGTTAGCTTTAAATAAGTAATGGGGCCACTAATTAGGTTTAGAGCGTCTTTTTCTGCTCAGATATTTAGTTTGAGGCTGATGACACAGAGAGAGTGACAGAGAGAGATAGGGGAGAGAGAGAGAGGGGGCTGAAATGATAGAGATGACCTACAGTAACTGAAAGAGCCACACACCACTTGCTCATACATAATACACTATACTGTACAACACTGCGTTAAATTCAATACATAATTATCCTAATGAGGTCTTGCCTTCATTAGATAACTGCTAATTATTGACAACGCAGAAGCCATGTCTCTTAGGGGCACGGCTTAAAGTCGTCTAAAATGAAGCCTGGAACTCCTATAGAGACCATTTCCTACGGTGTTTGTATTACCACTGGAGATGTGGCTGTGGGAGGACAGACTATAGCTGTGCCTGTTAAAGACAGAACATCTATAATGCTGCCTGTTCATCCCAGGGATGTTCTACGTGGCCCGGAGGTCCACTTTCATATAGTTAACTCACAGTCAGTTCTCACTGTAATTGCTTTGAGTGGGAATTGGTTAAAGACTAAATTAAATGGTGCATTCCGTTCAGCTTTCAACAGTTTCAGCATTTTTTCTTTCGGTTGCAGAATGGCACTATACATACACCATTCAACTCAGTTTTTCAAGACTCAAAGGTTTACATTTTGTATACCGGATCTTATTATTATGTTTCCCTGAAGGAAAATCATGTAAAAAAAAAAGAAAAAGATTTAGCATACAAATAAGCATAAAAATTGGAGTTGGAGTAGTTTACTTTAATAATGAATTTCCTTGCATGCATGTTAATTTGATGTCGTATTGATATAGATTCAACTTTCACAACTACTTTTGCTATTGTGCTTTGATTAGTAATTTCCTGAACCCATAATTGATTTGTACACCTCTAAATACAACCACACATGACATGCTACCGTAGGTAACTCTGCTCATTACAGTGGACTGTAAGGAAATGTATACAGCACGAGGTACAGTCGGCCATTTGAGCTAAAAGGATAACACACTGTATTGCTGCACCTAACGGGTAACGTTAGAAGCTCTGGGGACCTCAAATGCAAATTCCAGCTATCTGGAATACAATAGGAACGGTCATAAATTTGGCTCTGTATACACCAGTAAGCAGTAAGTAGCTCACGAGAGCCCTGCTGTTTTAGTCATCCTATTTCATTCTCTGTTTTGGTAATAATGCAGAATTTCATGTTCTCCCACATGAATCAACTGTGATGTCCGTGTTGTGGTTGTTGACATTAAACCACAGTATACTGTATAGGCTATAGACTGAACTTCTGCCCCAAAATAGGGTTCATATGGTTAATTGAGCAAAAAAACACACACACACACACACACACACACACACACACACACACACACACACACACACACACACACACACGCACACACACACACACACACACACACACACACACACACACACACACACACACACACACACACACACACACACACACACACACACACACACACACACACATTCATTTCATACATCTCCAACACAGTAGAATGCATGTACACACGTGCACTTCAACGCACGCACGCAACGCAAACTACAGGCAGCTCCAGCACACACTTGGGACTGATTAATTCCAAGATGATAAGCTGAGCACCCTTCCCCCATGGGTCTTCCCCCATGAATGTGACACGTACAGTGTTCTCATTGACACAGGGAACTAGTGGAAGAACACAGGGGGGGGGGGGGGGGGGGGAGAGAACTACAGTACAAAAGGAGTGAGGTTATTAAGAGGAATAGAGCGGGAGCGTGAAGGAGATAATGAACAGATGCAAAATATAGTACATAATTAATAAATAATAGGCGCAATTACTGCACTGTGGTTGCACACTAATGAGAATGAGGGAAAAGCAGCAGGCAATGGAAAAACAGGCAGAGCTATAGGAGTGAGAGACAAGCAACGAGATGGAGGGATCTGGTGACACAGAGAGAAACAGTATAGATGTGGGGTCTTCAACAGGGCGTCTGGGGTCCGCAGAGTAACTACAGAGGGTCTGGGGTCCGCAGAGTAACTACAGAGGGTCTGGGGTCCGCAGAGTAACTACAGAGGGTCTGGGGTCCGCAGAGTAACTACAGAGGGTCTGGCAACTCTTTGTGTGATGGGGAACATTAGCCGAAAATAGCAGATCTCTATTTTTGTTTGGTGTAGAAGGGGTAAAAAAAAGAGCAGACATTTAACCACTTAAACCCTCGATACTTAGTAAACTTCACCTTGACCTTTGTCAAGAGCCAAAGGTCAAGTTTACTAAGTATTGAGGGTTTAAGTGGTTTAATGTCTGAAAATACACATTAACGTGAATCCAACATATTGATAGAACATCTATGAAATCTATCAAAAAGAAGATATACAATATGCAGTGGGGGAGTCCCTGCTTCATCTCTCTCTTTCTCAGCTAAGGGGTCCTTGGCCTGGAAAACGTTGAAGGCCCCTGGTATTCAAAAGGGAGGGAGAGCGACAACGGACGTTTAAATATAGGCCTGAATAGCAAATGAATGGTTGGGCTCCCATGGCGACCCTGTGAAATAAGCATGGGTACAGTTGTGTGACAGAGGCCATAGGGGACCAGGGGGCTTGGCTTCACACATTCCTCACCCGGGGTGTAAAGTCACAGCGGCGGTACATTGTACATGGTCCGTAAGGGACATGAGGGGAATGCATGTCAACGCTTGCGAGGGGGGAATGTGCACAGGCTGGAAACTGTTGTGACATTTACAGAGGAAGTGGGGTAGTGGAAAAATAAAGCAATGACACACAATTTTATGGATGCATCTAAATTTACATTTGGATGATATTTAGAATGGAGAGACCTTTCGCTGTTGGAAGTGAACCGGTCCTGAAATTGACAGGAGTACAACCGACAACCTGAATGATGGAGTCCCATAATACTGGTAGCAGGGAGGTGATGGATCTACATTCACGTTGGCAGAGTGACCAGGACAGACAAGACAATGCACTGGAGTGCTCCATTGCAATGTACTCGATCATTGTGAGCAAATATTCTTAAGGGTTCAACCCTTTGAACCCATACTCTTTTCCAATTGGAAACTAAATTATTTGCAGCTAGTCATTATCGTGGCACAAACTAATCAATTCAAAATCAATTCTACATTGAACTATATGGCGCCTCCGCATCCATAAATTGCCTGTTTGGACTCGACTCACTAAGTCGCTTCTTTACGTCTCCGTGGCACACCGTGGCACTCCGTGGCTGGTCCTTAAACCATTGCCCTGAGGTTTGGTGGGATGCCCTGCATACAGAGGCAGGCACAGCGTTTCAGAGAGACCTTGTTAGACTGTTGAACATTGTTTCCAGCTGATGCTATGAACCTTGATCGGGAGCCAGGCAGGGTAGTAGCATTTTCTTGATAAGACCATCAGGAACAGATTGTTCCATTTCCCCCCACTGAGGCTTGCCAGCAATGTTGCAAACAAACACCCTGGGAAAAAAAAAAGTCTGTAACATTGACCTGACAGTGTATATTTGTTTAAAGCCTGGCATTCTCTATAATTGTTTGCCCTCTCAGACCCCCAAAAAACCATTTCCCCTTCGGAACTCGGGAATAGACTTCTCATTGTGTTTAGTGTACCTCGGGCAGCCGAGCCACAAAATTGGCGTTGAAATTGTGACAATTATGGGTGGCATTTGAAAGGCCAGGGTAACAGCTGTGGAGGCGCCGGGGCAGGTGCAACGGGGAATGCGAGGCAGGACGGCGGGGAACATCTGCTAGTGTGCACTACTGCGCTCCCGTGTTATTAGAGGGCAGCGAGGTCAGGCTAAGGAAGGAAAGAAGGAAGGAAGGAAGGGAGTCAGTGGCTCGGAAAACATTGATGCAGCAGACCATGTTAAATCAGACATCTTACCTGTGCTGGTGGTGGTATCTTCAAGGGTTTCTTTCCTTCATAAATGGAAAGGGAAAAAATGTCAAATGGTATATATCTACTGTATATCTGTGTGCGTGCTTTTGTGACTAAAGAATAAAACACACTTTTACCACTTTCAGTTTCTGTAATCAACCTGGGGCTACCGCGTTGGACCGACACGGCAGCCCTCGACCGAACACCTCAGACATAATATCGCAAATTCCCAGGGTATAATCTATAGTGTATGTACAGTATATACAGTCTGCTTGCAATACAGTATAAACCAGATCAATCACCATCTGAAACCTCCCCTCTCTCTCACACATCATTTGACAGTGGCGGAGGTCTCTATGCAGCGTAATAAAACGATTGTTTACGTCTCGTGATACCACGAGATGGGAGGGCAGAATGATATACCGTACCGCCCACCTTCCATTAGATGTAATGGGTCATAACTGTTAAACTCCCGGACCAGGCCGTGGTGATTCACTGCCGTCACGGGATAAAGGTAAGAAAAAGAGATTCATGGCTGACTTTATTGGACATAAATAAAGGGAGGTGATCTTCTAAACAATGACACCTTCTGGTGATGACCTCCATCATTCGTTGACATTGCGGCCCCAGATGAGCAAAAGGTTATTGTGCGTGTGCATGTGTGCGTGCGTGAGTGTACAATATGCACGCAAGGTGATATATTGAGCGCGCGGACCGCCTCATTGTCTCACGAGCAGGCCAGGCTGCCCAGGCAGGCGAGCCTGAGGGGAGGAGAGGAGCACCAAGGTCGACATTTTTTACTCAAGCTGTCATCCAAAGGGACCCCTGCCAGACAACAATGAAACGGACGGCCATTGATTTACCGTGCACAATATGTTCTCTATATACCCACGTTGTAGGGGCAAGCCTGCCTTAATTATTGAATGTGTGCGGGAAGGTCGGGGAGGGATGTGTATGGGTTCTTCTGAGAGGTCTTTGGAGTCGATTGTAGCCAAATTGCCGTGCACGCAGAGGTGCATTTTTTTTATGGCGCCGACATTTGGCAGCAGTGCCAATTAAAAGGCAAGTGCATAGAGATTATTGGTAGCGTGTGGTGTGAATGCAGATGGCATGAAACAAACTAGAGAAGGGTATATAAATAATAGCAGGCAGCTGCAGATAATTAACAATGGGTTTCACACAAAGCAGCTCAATGATGTGTAACAGTGATTCACACAAAGCAGCTCAATGATGTGTAACAGTGATTCACACAAAGCAGCTCAATGATGTGTAACAGTGATACACACAAAGCAGCTCAATGATGTGTAACAGTGATTCACACAAAGCAGCTCAATGATGTGTAACAGTGATTCACACAAAGCAGCTCAATGATGTGTAACAGTGATTCACACAAAGCAGCTCAATGATGTGTAACAGTGATTCTCAACCTTTTCACGTTGTTTTCAGCTCATCATATCACCTGGTTTTGGACCTCCGCCATGTAGACAGTTTCATCATTAGATGAGACTGTATACAGTACTGCTGTTGATACATTTGATACATGTGGTTTTGAGGTACAGGCATGCAGTTGAACATTGTGACGGCCCTGCCCCCTCTGCCTCTGCACAGTAGGCTATCTGGCAGCCTGGTTGATTAGGGCAGAGTGGAGCAGGCCGTCAGGCCAACTGTGTACACCTGAGTGGGGTGTGGTCTGGGAGAGTATATAAGGACCTCTCCTGCCATGCTCTCAAGCCACTAAGCCAGCTCTCTTTCCTTCCTTTCAAGCAGTCGCACACCTTTTACAACACTCACACAGCACACTCCATACATCCATACACTGCATACATGACTGATTACTGACATTATCACCAGTTTATTTGATTATTGACTAACTTATTTTAATTTAGAATAATAAATATATAATATAAAAGGTGCCTTGTGTGTGTCATGTATTGCCCTAGAGTGCATGACAACATGAAGAGGGAGTAGAGGAGAGGACCCAGCACACAACCTTGTGTGACACCAGTTTTCAAGGTGATGGTTGAGGAGGTGAGAATGCCTATCCTAACATGCTGGGGCCTGGTGATTTTGAGAACCCTGCAGTTACAGAGGGGGTCGAGGTCAAGGTATGTAGTTTTTATTTTTAAAGTAATGGTTGCATTGAACGCTCACAGAGTTGTGAGCACCTCTCCCTCTGCCAACCTGGGGAGACCCCTGAACTGAGCTCATGCTTCCTTCAATGCATGAGGAGTGAGCAGGCCGCTTCTCATCACCTGACAGGGGGAACCTCCTCATTGGTGATGTGGTCTCTCCATGAGATCTTCAAAATGGATCTGATACACACAGCGTACACACAGATTTTGCACATTTATTGAGACGAGAGCATAGTCAGGAGTCTCAGGACACTTGTCCAGATAAAAAAGGATATTCAACACATAAGTTGTAATTGTGGTATTTTGCTATATAGTCACTTATAAGCAAGTTATAGCTACCCTCTATAGTCTATAGTCCTACCCTGGATTTGTCCCACTTGAGCTAATATAGCCTGTGCTTGCTCAGGAGAGAAATTACATTACAATTACATTGACCTTCATGCCGTACCACTTGTCAACCTGTCAAAGCCAATCTGGGGAATCCAATCGGTTGTTTGTGCCTCTGGGGCCGTGGCACCGCACCTCCTTTTTTGTGTAGTAACAGGAACTCGGTTTGGCTCCTCCGCTTTCTTAGTCCACTTCCTCCCGCGTGCTTCTGTGTGTATTTCTACTAACAAAAAGGCAACGTGTTTAGGGCAGCAGTGGTAACGACAGATTCTGTTAGAGAGAGATTATGTCAACCCAGATACAGGATCTAAATGTCTCAGCAGGGAGCAGAGAGATACTCTACCAAATTGGACAAAATAACACACACGTCAGGAAAATGTTACACACAGTGCATCTTTAACTCAAAACCACCCCTCAAAAAACAATTACTTTGCAGGAAGGCAGCGCTGAGAATATCAAATCCCTGGGAGTGAATATAGTTGTGTTGAGGGCCTTGAGGCCCTATAATATGCCTCACGGGATCTACTTAGGTAGACCATACACAATGGAGAGAAGACAGACGGGAGAGGGAATGATGTATGATAAATATTATACGTCCCCCTCCCCCCAGGCACTAGCCCAAGGACAAAACATTTTGTCCTTAATGTTATGTTTCCATTAAACCTCCAGACAGTGCATATTATTTTCAAGCTATAACGTGACTATCAAACATATTGCACACTTAATAGCCTATTTAATAGGCCTAGTTCATGTACCAAAGTAAAAGTAGTCAAATTTGTCAAACTTTTTTCAAATCTTTTTTTAGATCTTCGAGCTCATAATGCGTCACATCGCAACGTGTATAGTAAGTGAGCTTGCAGATCTGCTATTTTTGAATAGCCAAAGTATAAAATAGGGCTTTGCATATACAATATTTGCAACTAAAGTAACTAGTAACTACTAAAAAGTACAATTTCTTCCTTCTGAGATGTAGTTGTTTAAAAGTATAATATATACACTAGAAATGCACTCTATCGAGCTGCCAACTTGCGCCATGCACACAAGTAAATGGCCTACTTGTGCGCAAGCAGAGCGCGCAAATACTGCCGTCTTCTACAATCAACAGCCATCAACAGCCAATTAGGGACCACCGAGGACAGGCCTACATATACCATACATACCATACATACGCAGCCAAGTATCACAGTACTTGCGCGCTCTGCTTGCGCAAGTAATAAAAGGAAATACTCAAGTATAGGCTATACAGTACCTGAGTAGATCCTCTCCACCGCCTTGGCTTCAATTAGTATTATACGTTAAATTCGATGAAGTCTGCGTTTGCGTGTTTGCTTCTCGGGTGAGAGTGCTGCAGAGGGGTCCGTGTGGGCATTTAGGCCATCCATCTCATTGTCCCCGGCGGAGGTACTTGACCTGCAACTCCTCAGGGGATGCAGGAGATACGTGGCCCCTTTGTGCACACCGCTAATTATAGAAGATCAAGCGTTAGAGGTGGGCGGGGGCCGGGGGGTTTGACAGCGAGGCACAATTAATCTAACGAAAGCCCCTTACAAATTGATTTGCCAAAATAGGTTGCAGGCCAGGTGATATGGAACCTGTTTTTTGCAATGAACTGTAATGTCTGCATTATGCTGCTTAATGTACTATGAGCTTCGAACCTTTGCATCATTAATCCAACGCTCTCCTAGACCCCTACTGTACATCATGCTTTGATTGTGCTATATATTCTCGAGCAGAAGGCACATTTAGCAACTTCAGAGGGGAAAGGAAGCAGACTTTTTTCTTTCTTTTAGAGACTGGTGGAGGTCGACCCTAATCTCCTGATAATGTATTATTCCTGGTTCTCAGGGAAGGAAATTACAATACCATACCCTATACAATATTTATGAATGTATATTATAAGGTTCCTTACTTTTGTGTCCATTTATAAGCCCTGGACAGAGGGATAGGCATGGTACTTTACTTATTTCACTGTATAACAATACTACATCCCATGCATTATATTTTGTGACACTGAGGGAAAAAGAGACTAAAGGCTTAATAGGTCTATTTTCAACAACAACACATGCTGCTGAATAGTTTGTTACACAAACGTTTGAACTGTTCTAGGTTGCTAAGCAACAGATTCAACTGGAAATGAACCGGAAGTGAACATTTCGCCTGCCGTTCGCCTCCACGTTGTCAGATTTAGAAAAATGCATTTATCTCAGATTTTTTCCCCAGATTGTGTTTTTGGTCAAAACAAACTTTATTCAATGGCCCAGAACTAAAGATCCGTTGACCGCGGTTACAAAATGTATTTTCCGCGTGAAAGAAAAGACACCTTCATCTGGTTCACGCCTCGGCGGCCTGTCAATATAAGGGTTTTACTGAAAAACACCGGCAGTGGCTAAGAATGACTTAATTAATATCATGCACAACTAAAGCACTGCTAACGGTCCCTAGAGGTGGTGTGCTTCTCCTTACACCCAACCAGATCAAAGTGGTATGAAGAGAGCCAACCATCCAGCCAAAATGTTCATCCATATAGAAACCTCACTAGCGGCCAGGGCTAAAAGAAAATGGAGTAGTGGTTTGTATTGCTCTATGATTTATCAGCTCAATTATAAGTGGACCAATAGGGATATTTAGGCTGTGACAGGCTCATTTCATTCACTGGGAGCCTCGCTTCTTCTTGTGTTAGCCACATAAGAAGCATTAAATGTAAAAGCATGAGAAATTATAGAAACTAACTTTGACCCATTCAAACAGTCATAATCACCCCAGATTCAGATAATTTGCCCTGGACTGCCGTGCTCCCAGAGATATATCTTAGTGAGTTGACTGGAACTAATGTTAATGTTTATACATTTGAGTGAAGCATAGTTCAGTGAAGTGAAATATATTTCTATAACCTCTCTCCCTCTCAAGCAGCTGCGCACGCACGCACGCACGCACGCACACACACACACACACACACACACACACACACACACACACACACACACACACACACACACACACACACACACACACACACACACACACACACACACACACACACACACACAATGTTTCTTGCAACTAAAGTAATAATCAATATGTGAGTGTGATCTCTTATTTACAGCGCCATAGCCTCAGGTTTCTGTTAATTTCTATCTCTAATGTTTAATTTCCAATTGACCAAATAATCATGTCGCTATAGAAAAAAGAACTTCTTGCTCTATGATGTTCTCCCACACTCTTATCCCCAGCTGGGGCTTATTGGCATGCCAACTGTTCCAGATGAGAGGCACCTTTTTTGGAGCACATCCTCAGTGTCTGTCCGAAGGCTGCGCGGTACCACTGGCGCCCCCTCATGGCCAGGTCCTCAGGGCTTTGGCAGATGCAATCAGCACAGCGATTCGAAACACCCAAGTACCAGCACACCCGCAAGCAGTCCATCACCTCTGTCAGAGCCAGGGAGAACTTCAGCCAAGCTCCTCCCGGGGGCCCTTTGCCACTGCACATCTCAGCCACTTCACTCGGTGCCCAGACTCGGTGTTATAACACCGAGTCTGGAGTCTACAAGGTAAGTGATCTTACTGGAACTTACTGTACAGTACTGTACTTACTGTACTCATCTAGGACAGGGGTTCCCAACCTTTCTATTATCACGGACCGGCTGACAGTTCATGAAATGTCCGCTGCACATCAGCACCCAAAACCTAACCCACGGGGAAGACTGCTATAATATTATGATATCACAACATAATGTTATATCGTTCACCTAAATGGCGTTATATTGTCAAGGATGGTATGATTAAAAAGAGGGTTTATAGGCCTATGTATTTTTCATTCAGAAATTACTTTGGAAAACATGAGTTAAACTTGCAGAGTGACTGGGTTACATCATCTTCTGATACGTCAATATGTTTTGACATGAAATAATAATCCCGTACCGTTTTAGAGCGATCTACAGTACAGCTGTTGCTGCTGCTCTGAACACACTGTAACGGTAAAGATACCAAGGTTTCGACAGTGACGTCACTGTTATGCTATGCAGCAGTTTATAAACAAACCATAGTCAGTGACACATCCCTGACGAACCCTTGGTATTTTCATTCAACCGGACCGGAGTCAACTTTTCACCGCTCGGTCGAAGTTGGGAACTTGGGATTCCCTTCTCGCGTACCAGTGGGACATGTCCCGTGTAGTGGTCAACACTTAATTAATGGAAGGACAAATTATGTGTGAGTGACATTGCTACTGTGTGTACGTACTCCTATTATTTCAGGATCTTAACTGCTGTGCTGCCTTTGCAACTGAATTCCCCTGGTGGGATCAATAAAGGTATTTTGTTTTTTGTGCAGCTGCAGTGCATAAGAGCCATTAAAAGCATCCTGGAGGCATTATGGTCCGTGGAGTAGTGGGCCACTTGGACCCACGTCAGAGAGTGATCACCCCTGTCTGTGTCTGTGCCGGCCATGGCACCTTTTCACCCTGGGTTCATCATCATCGATGAAGACATGTCCAAGTATAGCGCCAGCAGGTGTATTCTAGAACCAGCCTTTAACCCGAGGAACACTGCATGGCATAATGCTTGCTCAATACTTCCAATCCTATCAATTTGACACTTCATATATTCTGTGTCCCTTTTTTGTGGATTACATCTTGAAGACTAAATTGTTTAACTCAATCTTTAAGGAGTAATAATAATCCAACTTCCTTCATTTCTGCATTACTGTATGTGTCCTGGGAGGAACATTGATCATGCACCTGATAAGTGATAATTGTATTCTGCGCTACTGCATTCTTTTTTTTACCCACTTCTGTGAAAATCCACTATACAGTACCAGCAGAGCAGGCATAGCCTACTAGTAAGTGTAGTCGAAGTGGCATGGATTGAATGAGGCATCTAAAGGTTTCTTAACCTTATGATAAAAAATCAGACACGTCTGAAGTGAGTGGTACTGTAGGCTACTGTACTGTACCGTACTGTACTGTACTGAACAAGCCCTCCTCCCTGGCCTGTGTGTGTCTGTGTATGTGTGTTAGGCTGTGCAACAGTGACACCTGGTGGTGACAGGGACAGACCCAGGGACACACACATAGCTGTCTATAGACCGATTCCGTAGCGGTTTCATGGTCGCAGCCTACGTATTTCCTGTAGGCGGACTCGACGTAGCTGCGGGGTTTAAACCCTCACCAGGCGCACCTCTTCCACTACAGTGAACGGCAGAGTGACTGATGTTAGTTTGCCTCAAACTTTACTCCTTTACCTGCTATTTTACTAACACTAACATTACAAAGATGTCCAGAACATCGAGATGAACCTGTGTAGTTTATGGCTGCTCCAACAGTAGTGGCAACATAAAAAAAAACTAAAAACGGAATGTCTAATATCCACCGCGGTGGCGGAGGCCAGAGCCATTGAGTAATGGTTGAGACGAAGCAGTGAAAGATACATACGTAACGCCAGTCTTAACACCAAATATTTCTGTTTTATTAACACAAGGCTGCTGTACTTTATACCTCATACTTTAAATGCTTAGTATGAGGTATAAAATACAGCAGCCTTGTGTTCATAAAACAGAAAGATTGGGTATTGGGTAAGACTGAAATTATGTATCTTTCAGGACCTTTCACTGCTTTGTCTCAACCATTACTCAATGGCTCTGGTCTCAGCCACCACGGTGGATATTTTGACATTCCGTATTTATTTATTTTTTATGTTGCCACTACTGTTGGAGCAGCCACAAACTACACAGGTTCATCTCGATGTTCTGGACATCTTTGTAATGTTAGTGTTAGTAAAAAAGCAGGTAAAGGAGTAAAGTTTGCGGCAAACTAACATCAGTCACTCTGCCGTTCACTGTAGTGGAAGAGGTGCGCCTGGTGAGGGTTTAAACCCAGCAGCTACGTCGAGTCCGCCTACAGGAAATACGTAGGCTGCGACCATGAAACCGCTACGGAATCGGTCTATAGGAGTGGTTGCACCACTCAAAAAAATAACTATGTGTAACTGCTGCAATTCCTCCCCAGATTGGTTGAGGAATACACTGGTTTTGGATTAAATAATATTTCCATCATATAGACTACTGTACTGCTCTGTACTGAATTGTATCACTTTTCTGAAGCATGCGTTTAGTGTCAAATTAAATGGAAAGTAGCAGGCAGAACGAGCAGTAAGCAGGGAGGAGGTGTGCACGTGACTGATGATCACCTGATCAGGGTTTGACACTGATTTAAAGTTGTGTGTCTGAACTACCGTATAGCTCAGCAGGCTTCACGTCATTCTGTGAACTACCGTATAGCTCAGCAGGCTTCACATCATACTGTCTGAACTACCGTATAGCTCAGCAGGCTTCACGTCATTCTGTGAACTACCGTATAGCTCAGCAGGCTTCACATCATACTGTCTGAACTACCGTATAGCTCAGCAGGCTTCACATCATACTGTCTGAACTACCGTATAGCTCAGCAGGCTTCACATCATACTGTCTGAACTACCGTATAGCTCAGCAGGCTTCACATCATACTGTCTGAACTACCGTATAGCTCAGCAGGCTTCACGTCATTCTGTGAACTACCGTATAGCTCAGCAGGCTTCACATCATACTGTCTGAACTACCGTATAGCTCAAGAGGCTTCACATCATACTGTCTGAACTACCGTATAGCTCAAGAGGCTTCACATCATTCGTTAATCATTTACCAGAGACCAACGCACATCCACTCGCTAGAAAACGGGTCCGAAAAATAAGGCACACTGGATCATATGCTCCAAAAGCTTAAACGTTTCGTTTTGGTCCCATTACACCATTGGACGTGACGTGAGCCCAACGGCTCTTCATCTGTTGTCAGTATATCATTGATATTACAAACAACAATGGTCCCAAGATGTAGCCCTGTGATACCTTATAATCATGTGACCTGTGCTGGATAGTGGATACACACATTACACAGACACTCGCCAACCCCCTCCATTCGTCACCATCCCTCCATTGCCTCCGACAGGCCTATCCATTCCTAACCTGAAGCCTGGGTTTTACTGCCCCCAGATTAAGTAAGGCCATGATTGTCCTATATTCCGCCCCCCCCCCCCCCCCCCCCCCCCCCCTCTCTAGATCAATAGTTAGTTTGCATGGCCACGGTCCAATGGCCGTGTTATGGGGCTATACCTAGCTGCTATGGAGTGAGACACAGAGCCACTGTAGATGATGCATTTCCCCTGGGTATATGGTTCTTGTTGGCGGGGAGGGGGTGCACCACAGCACACAACGATATTGAGGGCAGTGTTGGTGAGAAATGGCTCTGTCTCTTTGTGTAACAAACAGAAATTCCCACCTATTCCTCCTTCCCGCGATGCTTGCCATTTAGTTGGCTGAGGCGATAATATTTTTTAGTGGCAGTTTTTATTGTTATCCATCAGACTTTATTGTTATGATGAGGTCTGATGAAGGTCTAGTACAGTACAGGCCTGGGAGATTTAGGCTTTTGTATTGTTGTCCTAACAAATCATGGATTTAATGGAAAAAGAATTGTACTTATCTTCCCAAAGCAGAGCTCTGTAATTTTGTGTCTGGAGGACATAATGCTTTTCATTCACTGTTTATTGTTTTGCTGAACGGGCCATTGTTTCTATATGGGACTGAACTAGTGATGTCACCTTCATAACTTTCATTTGTTTGAATGCAGTACGTGGAGTTGCATTTGTACTTTAGCAATGCCATGCTTTGATGGATTATTTTGGTTTTGATTGCATCTGGTGCTGTCAGCGTGTTGCCACAACAATGGCACTGAGATGGACTGAAGCCGCAGCGGGTGTCTATCCGTGTATTCAACTTGCACCTGAAACAAATCCCTCGGTCGGGAGCCCAGTGGTCAAGGAGGTATCGAGCACAGTATTGATTTCCAAGGCTTTGCTTCATCTTCATCAAATGGCATATAGAGACTGATGTCCCCCCCCCTAAAAAAAAAACAACCCAGAATGCCTTGTCCATCTCTATCTCTCTCCCCCCCCCCCCCCCCCTCTCTCTCTCTCTCTCTCTCTCTCTCTCTCACCAACCCCCTCCTCCCTTTATCGCACCCTCTCATTCTCTCAATCTTATTGTCGATACACAGAGAAAGGTTATTGACATGAAGAATGGCTCTTCGACTTTCTCCTGGTTGAAGCAGACATGCTCCAGTCACAGCTGTGTCCTATAATACATTGATGGCAGAGGTCAACACACAATCGAACCAAAGCACATGCAGTGGTGTGGGCGATCATGAACTACATTGGTGGCCTATTTAGTCCCTACGTTGAATAACATTAATATTTCATAATGCTGGGTGCTTTAATCTATATTCGCCTTGCTCCTGCATATATGGTATATATATATATACTGATACTGGATATCGACATATCGGATGTTGCATGGATGCAAACTGCAATTTTGACATGCTGTAATTTCTGACATGCTTGGTATTATACATTCTAGCGGGCGGCAACGTAATCCTACAATGATTACTGGAATGCAGAGCAAGCATTACTTTATATAACCTGATACCGACTTGCAGTCATATAGTCTATAAAAGTTGTGGTGAGAGATTCTTTGAGAGATGAGAGTTGCTATTTTGTCACACAGTTGCAACCTAATTGTGTTATTAAGATAAAGAGTGGAGAGGAAGCACGCACAGCACAGCTCTCGTGCCAGCTGGCATTCAGGAGCATGGCTCGATGTCTGTGACCTCGCTGCTATTCCCAATATCAAAGACCCCAACACACCAATATCTAACGTTGACGAAAAACACCTTCCCCATGATGCATCATTAATCAGTAAATCTTGTACCGTTGCCAAAGCCGCGGGACATTTATCAGACGTTTGTGAGTCGAACGGCGGCTGTCATGGTGCAGTGAGCTCTCTTAGAGTCTGCCATGCTAAAGGGCATTATGAACAGTCAGAATATGTGCATGCTCTGATCCATGGCGTCTTAACGGTTAACGCACCATGCCTCGCTGACACGTTCCATCCCGTACGCCGAGGCGGAGGGTTGACTGCAAGGCCACAATTATTCCCCTTAACACTGGAGGCCACAACGTGACTCTCATTTTGCAATCTGTGCTTAAAGAAGCATGAAACATCTCATCAACCGAAAATGGCTTCCCAGTGGCGTGAACGGTGTGTCATATTATCTCTGCTATACTCCTTTATATATAGGCCACTGCAGAACCTTGAGAGATGTTTTTCACTTTGTGTGTCATATCTTTTTCTCTCCCCCCAAACCCCCCCCCCCACCCTCCGCATTTGGAATACGGCTAAGAGGCGTGACAAATCTTAACGCCTGAATGTCGCTGTTCGCTCCCATGGCCTTCTCTCTCCGTAAGACAGTTATAAATAGAGGTCTGTGTTACGTCAACAGCCTCTTCAACCCCCACGGATCTAATGAAGACGAGTGAACCGTCGCTTTTTTCATAAATCCTATATTGCATGTCAATGGCACCACTTTATAATCCACCCCGCTCTCTCTCTCTATCTCTCTCTCTCTCTCTCTCTCTCTCTCTCTCTCTCTCTCTCTCTCTCTGTTTTCCCGTTCTCAGTCCACTCGCAACATCAAGCAGAGTTGATGGGATGATCATGGGGCATGTAGCGCGTCAAATGTGTTTCTGTGCCGCTCTACCCCTTGGATCTTGCCCAGTGCATCCTCGCTGGCAGGCTTATAAGTTTATTCTGTTACTGTATATATATATATACAGGTAGTCTTGTGCTACAGTACCTCTACAGTACACACAGAGAGAGCACGGCTCATTTCAATAATACAGTACAGTGATACACATCGATGAAGGAGAGGTCATTTGAGGTAATTTGTAAAGATTTTCTGCATTTTGCCTGTAGGACAAATCGGTAAACCTTCTCAATGTGCTCGATGTCCCAAGATCACACAATGATTTAATGAATTGTTGTTCTTTTCCTTTCAACTTTCCACACAACACATATTTTAGTCCATAACCCTGTTCGGCATGGGCATGGGGAGAGAGTATGTTTTGCACTCCGTCCGTGTGTGTGTGTGTGTCGGTCCGTACGTCCGTCCGTCCGTCCGTCCGTTACCAGCTAATCTCCCGCAACGTTAACCCGGTCGACGCCAAACTTTGTACACACACTCCCTGGATGCCAACGATGAACCTCTGCCCCACATTTTCCTGTTATAGTGCCACCATGAGGCAGCTTTTCACATTGTTGAGGGGCCCCTCCTATACAAAGGTTCAATGTTTGTTTTGTAAACGCCATTGACAATGAAGGGAAGAGTTATTGTTAATGGCGTTTAATGTTTGTGTTTGCACCGTTTGTTTTATATCACCATTACATGATCACCTAATGAACATGTGTTAGACTTTAATATATTAGCTTCACACTGGTGTGATCTTTTACCTATAACTGCACCAATCTGCATGAAATGTTGCATGCACACTCCCTAGAGGCCAAGGACAAACCTTTAACCTGCATTTTTCACATGTGCCTTTTATAGCGCCACCAGGAGTCTGACTTTTATAATACCCCTCCAGATTCTGTCCAAAAATCTCGCTAATCGTTACACAGTATCTCAAATTCTCTATGGTCATGTGCTCAAGACGGATCGGTCCGATATTTCATATTGCATCCTAATTGGCTATAATTGGCATTCAAAGTTTGCAGGATTGGCCCGTTTTGAACAAAAAGCCTCAAATCATGAACAGTGTGCAATTTACATGAAATCTTCCATGCACTTTCTTACTAGGCTGAGGAATATATCCCACCCTTTTCTCATTGGCATGTTATAGCGCCATCAGGCGCTAGCACTTTATCTAGTTTCTATCTCATTTCATGGTTTTGTAACATGTAGCAGGGGTAAACGGACCATTGTGCAAGCACAGAACTCTGTCCATCTGTCCTCCACATCAATATCTGCTGATGCTAGGCTGTCAAACATTTATGAGACATGAGAGCACAATTGATGATGTAAGTGGATGATTCATATAGTTTTCCCCATAGATGTTTTTATTGTATGTATTTATTTAAAGACCTTTAAAGGTGAAATGACCATGTCCGTGGACTTTTAGCCCATATCCGTGGTCATCATATGGGCATACAACAATGGATGGCAAATTCAGATTTGTCTGTGTTTTTATATCAAAAGTCCTTAAAAACATGTTTTTAATTACGAAAATGTGCTGTGTGATGACGTGTAGAGGCCCACATCAATAAAAGCCAATAAAAATGAAGCTCACCAGTTTGATTCCCATAACTAACAAAGCCAACTCGGCAGGTGACAACTCATGACAATAAACACATTTTTTGGGGCCAAACAAATAATTAGAATGAATATAAACAACAAAAAGAGTGTTGTACCCTGCCCTTTTTTTCCCCGTCTTTCTAATTATCTGTTTGGCCCCCAAAACATATTATTGTCATGAGTTGTCAGGCTTTAAAGGTCTTAAAATAAATACTTTTTGAAACATCTATGGGGAAAATGAATGGGGAATTCACCCTTTGTCAGCCTTCTGATTGGTCCCTGACTGACTACACAGCAGGCTCTTTCTGCCCTGGTTCCGCCTTGTTTATATTGAATTTTCTAAAACATATTTTTTGGAAAACTCAAAACAAACATGATATGCCCAGTCACCATGCTGCACCTGTGATGTTCCTTTTTTACTGACACCACAGTGTCAGTCGAGTGCACAGAATATCAATATGAAGCAACTGAAACCAACCACGAAACGGCAACCAATGGGTGCGAAGAGGGGCACAACCACGGGCGGGACTTGACAAAGGGTGAATTATTTCCTGGTGCCCTCGCAGGGGGCGGGGACTGCGGCGCTCTATTGCCAAACTGGGTTGAAAGAGGACACGCGTGAAGCTCACACATGCAGGCAGTATATAGGTTTAAGCTCACACATGCAGGCAGCCAGTCTGCGTATATAGGTTTAAGCTCACACATGCAGGCAGCCAGTCTGCGTATATAGGTTTTCAGAATCTGAATTATTCTTGCAAGGAATTTGTCTCAGTGAGGTTGCAGCTGAGACGGAGTTAGACTGAGGCACTCTGTTCTGTTGTGCCTCGCCAGTCCAGTCTAAAATTAAATACGGCATGTAATCCCAGACCAATTGTACGCTGAAGGGCGTCACAAGAAGCTTTTACATTTCTTTCATCTTTCCACAGCATGTAATGAGCGGCTGAGCCCCCTGTTCAAACCTGTGCAACCAAGTATACTGTATAGTAGGCCACGAGTGTACAGTATACACACTGTATATTGGATATGCACCTTGAGCCACCAGAAGGCCCCCAGGGCCTCAGCGTTTCTGTTCCCCTTGTCAACACAGCCGAGGGGGTCATTGGAAATGTCATTGTAATACTTTTAACAAATACCTTCTGTTGAATAATGCAAGGTGCCCGTATATCTGAACTACTTTCCGCGGTGAACGCGAGGTCAATCCTACAGTAAGCAGCACCATGC
Organism: Protomyctophum parallelum; assembly: GCF_964188405.1. NCBI lineage: Eukaryota > Metazoa > Chordata > Actinopteri > Myctophiformes > Myctophidae > Protomyctophum > Protomyctophum parallelum. The sequence goes on along the minus strand of NC_139697.1, from coordinate 71,709,537 downwards.
CTCTGGATGGAACGGGAGGTGGAAGCCCTACGCTGAACATGAACATACATACCGTATTCATTTCAATGTATTGTGTCTGTCCTATAGCAACGCCCTACAATGATACACCATGCTGCGAGCAGAACGGGAACCTGATTTATTTCCCCCCCATTGTCTTGTTTTTTTTTTTCATTGTCTCGTCAGTCCGCCGGGCCAGATTGCGGAGTGGGACGGACGGGAGGAGAGGGATGAGGTTGTCTCCGAGGCGAGAAAGATATCCTTGTCAAGGACTCTCCGAGGCTGTCGAGAGCTCAACCCAAGATGGAGGAGGGAAAAAAAGGATTTTAAGGATGAGAAATTGATTGGATGCGGATGCTGTGGCGACAAAGAAAGCGTGTTCCTGGTTGCTGCCCTTCAGGCCTTTGCCAAGCTGTTCTGAGAGGATAAGGAACGGAGGCCCGCAAGATGGCACAGCCAGGTAGGTACTGTATATGTATGACTGCAGTGTACTGTACGAATGACTGGACGGACTGACTGAGGTGTGTGTGTGTGTGTGTGTGTGTGTGTGTGTGTGTGTGTGTGTGTGTGTGTGTGTGTGTGTGTGTGTGTGTGTGTGTGTGTGTGTGTGTGTGTGTGTGTGTGTGTGTGTGTGTGTGTGTGTGTGTGTGTGTGTGTGTGCGTGCGTGCGTGCGTGCGTGCGTGCGTGTGTGTGTGTGACTGAAAGAGTAGATGGAGGCCCAGGCCGTAGCGTAACGGTCTGGGCACCGGACTGGTGATCCAGTCGCGGGTTCGACTCCCGGACCCGACACGGCCTTTACCGCATGTCATCCCCCCATCTCTCTCCCGTTTCCTGTCAGCCTACTTTCTATCCCTTAAAAAAAAAAAAAAAAGGCGTAAGCCGCAAAAAAATATCTTAAAAAAAAAAAAAAAAAGAGTAGATGGAGGGAGGCGAGGAATGGCAGATGGAAGCTGGGGGGGGGGGGGTGCAGGTACTGTGACTCTACTCCTTGTCACTATCCAGCATTTGGGGACTGTACAGGTCATAGGTCATAGTCATAGCAAGGGAGACAGATGGATAGAGTACAGGGATGGATGTATGGGTGGATGGATTGAAGACAGGACAGCGGAGGGAGCGGGGAACTTTCCTCTTGTTGTTGGGAGCCCTACGGAGGGATGGGTGCTGCACCACACCTCTGTGCCTCCTGATCCATTATTAAAGAACCCGGTGAATGTTTAATGCACAGGAAATTAAAGAACACGGAGGCGAGAGGGAGAGAGAGAGGAAGAAAGAGAGGGAGGGAGGGGAGACGGATATAGAGGGGAGAGTAAAAGAGAAATGGGGTGAGAAAAGGAGACATGGAGTCGGAGAGAAAAAGAAGGAATGAGAAATGGAGACGTGGAAGAGAGAAAGAGGTCATAAGGGAGGGAGAGAGAGAGAGAGAGTAGAGTGAGTAGAGTGAGTAGAGTATGTGTGAGTGAGAGAGCACACTCAGGGGAAGGAGAGAGAGAGAGACGGGGAACAGACAAGGAAAGTAGATGAAAGAGTGAGGAAATCAATACCAATAGGTATCAGAGAAAGGTTGGTGTGTGAGTCAGTCAGGTGTATAGGCACTGTAGATGAACCATATGTTTGCTCCTCACTCCAAAGACACACACATTGCATGAGTAACTGTGCAATAACAGAGATCTGTAAATCCCCCAAACGGTCACAGTTCAGGGCGGATAATAACACTGTTCTTATTTTTGAGAGGAGCTAGCCCCTCCTATATACACACACAGGTTTAATGTTTGTCTTTAGTTCAAAGTTTGTTTTGTAGACGCCATTGACAATGAGGGGAACATTTACGTCAGAATGTGCCTCATTACGTCATATTGTCTGTCTATTGTTAATGGCATTTAATGCTTGTGTTGGCACCGTTTGTTTTACATCACCATGTTTTTTTTGTGTGGCTTTCGCCTATGGAAATGGGGAGAGAGATGGGGGAGTGACATGCAGTAAAGGCCATCGGGATCGGGAGTCGAACCCGCGGCACACTGCCAGACTGGATTACCAGCCAAGGTGCCTGGACCGCTGAGCCACGGCCCAGGCCCATAACAATAGTTATGCACTATAAAGCATGTCCAACTGCAGTCCCTTACAGGCTGGAACAGGCCAGCATGGCTGGACCAATATGAAACATAAAGCAGTGGTGGCCCGGCCTCCCATCTGTCAGAGGACAATCTATGAGCAGAGTAGAGAAAGAGAGGGAGTACAAAAAGCTGAGAGCGATAAGCCTGATTTATGCTTACCTGTCACACAAGTAAAGAATACCCGTTCCTACAAGTGTGTTGCGAGCTTGTAGATCGACTATTCCTTGGTGCACAACACGATGTGCATCCAAGTATAAATGAAACGATAGTTAAACCCGGGAGGACGAGGAGGAGGGCTGGTGCGATGCAGGGAGGTCCTTGCTTATAGTTAGTTGGCGTACAGATCAGAAAGAAGCGCTGTCCCCGAGTTGCACCCTCACTAGGGGAGGCAGAGCACACAAGCCGCCATAAGCCATTATGGGCTATGCTACGCTGCACAGTATATACTTTATTTATTTATTTACTTGTCAGTGTGCCAAAGTATTAGTTCCCTCAGAAGAAGCTTCAAAAGATACACACTGCTGGTACATTTATAATAACCCTTATGGCTCTGCCATGGGCTCTCATAATAACAACAGTGTGTGTGTGTGTGTGTGTGTGTGTGTGTGTGTGTGTGTGTGTGTGTGTGTGTGTGTGTGTGTGTGTCTTTCTCTCTCTTTCTCTCTCTCTCTTTCTCTCTCTCTCTCTCTCTCTGGTTCTTTGCTTTGTATTTTTGGATCGTGCAGTTGTATGATCTCTGGATGAACTCAACTGAATTGATTAACTTTTGCAATAATATGAGCTGAATTGGAAAGATGCGGTTTTAATAAGAGCTTTCAAAATCATCTCTCTCTCTCTCTCTCTCTCTCTCTCAGAAATGACTAAATAAAGAACCTCATAGGAGAAGTAAGTGTTGCGGTGGTAGTGGTGGTGGTGGTGGTGGTGGTGGTGGTGGGGGGGTGGTTATAAGAAGCACTACTATACGAACAACAATGCCTTCTGGCACAACACAAACGCCATATATCTCAGAGCACGTATAGAAAGTCTGTGCGGGCATGTACAGCATTTCAAACTCCACGGGGGGTTCTCCATTGGAGACTGACACGTTGGACAAGCTAAGCTGCTGCAACTTACAGCAGCAGTATGTATGCCCATACAGGAACACTATCCCAGTGTGCTCAGACAACCCCTGTGGCAGCCCATAGATCTTGTTCAGGCAAGCAGGGGGGGTGCAGAGTGCCTGTTTTGGGGGAGCCAACCGCAGTTATGGCCTGAGGGACATCACACGCCCAAGCAAGTGTTGTTAAATGTCTGTCATTTGTCCATAGGAAACGACAAGTGGACAGGCTCTGCAATAAAACGGCTGGGTGAAATTCTTAGTAGCAGTTGATTTGTGTGCGCGTGTGCGTCTGTATGCGTGTGAGCGTGTCCGTCCGTGCGTGCGTGTGTGTGCGCGCGCGGGTGTGTGTGTAGTCCAACTAATGTCTTTATTGAAATCCGTTATTTATTTCCATCTGTATGGTCTGAGAGATAACTCAGTAACTGATCTGTCATTAATGAATCACAATGGTAATCCAAAATGTTAAACATCCATAGTTTGAATGTGTGTGGCAATGGTTTGGTTTGTGGTTCGTTGTCAGATGCAAGTGGAGGGCCACACACAGGGGGGCACTCTTTATAAGTCACTCACCCTATATATAGACCTACAGTAGGCAATATAAGACAACAATACTGATGAATAGTGATTTAGACATGAGACTTTGTCTGGTTGTAATATCGTAGTTAAAACGTACATGGATGCATGGTCTTATAGGCTAAATTACAGTAAAGCAATAACATTTTCTGAACTTATTCTAATGTTCTAGCTGAGTGAATTCGGGTACAGTTTTTGGTTTAGACTAGTCATTGGTTAGACCAGTCATTAGTCCTACAACTACAACCTATCTCAAACCCTCACCCTAAATCCCACGGGGCAGCACACCTAAACCTAACCTTAACCCATGTCTAACCAATGACTAGTCTAAACTAAGTATGCACCCCGTGAATTCCTCTACCTGTGTGGTCATCATAACACAGGCGTAAAGTAACTAACTACATTTACTTGAGTAGATTTTTGAGGCATTGGTACTTGCACTTGAGTATTTTCAAATTCCAATACTTTACTTGTACTCAATCTCAAACGTAAATATTTTATTTTAACTCCACTACAATTATTTAAAAAAAAAACTTTAGATACTTTGTAGATTTTGATTATTATTAGAAAACATACATGAACCCCTTCAACCTTATATACATTTCGGCCATTTGAAAATAGCCGATCTGCAAGCAATGCATCGCAATGTCTAATGCAGTTGTTCCAAAGGGGTGTGTAACAAGCAGGTGAGCCACTGTGCCTTGGGATTTATTTATTTGTTATTAGTACAGTAAATGAGTGCTACAGTATAGAGAGTATTTTCCATTTTGTACCGTTATGAATACAGGTGTGCCTTGCCCGTTGGTGTGCATGCTTTGGGTACAAAAGGTTTGAAAACCCACCCTGGGCCTGGTGTTTGAAGACTCTTTGTAATGGTGGTTTCCTGTAGAGCCATGACGTTAATTAATGAATCGTGTTCTCGTATTTATCTGCTCTATAGCTAGACCTGTGACACCAGATGAATGCAATTAATGTCGGTATACTGTAGGTTAGAAAACCATGCAGTACTGGTGGTCCCCGTGGGCTATAGGGTTGGAAACATTGGTATAGAAAATGACTTTTCAAACTTCCATGTCACAGACTCCCAAATTTACTTTCATAGGTCATGGACCCCCATTTCTAATGGTTCCGTCCCAATTGCCCTGATTTGAAAAGTTTGGAAATGTCATAATTGCAGATAAGAAATAGAAGAATATGGCCTGGACGGTGGCTCGGTGGCTGGTGATCCAGTCTGGCAGTGTGCCGCGGGTTCGACTCCCTTGCTGCATGTCACCCCCCCCCCCCATCTCTGTCTATCCCTCCATAAAAAATATAAAGTAAAGGTGAAAGCCACAAAATTAAAATAAAATAAATGTAAGAATATCTATTTAAAATCATTACTGTATATTTTGGTTAACTTAAATGGAAAAACTACTGCAGCAAGAGGCTGTTATTTGAGGCTGTGTATATATTACATGTTTTACGGCACATCTTCATAGCCTTTATAGACTTAACTGTACATTAACTCTTAACACTTGCCTATGGTAATTCTCTTATACAGTAGCATGGGTAATTGCAAAGCACATGACTCATGAGAGAGAAAATAAAAGTCAAACATGCACGCAGTCATAATCAATCTGATTCAAACAAAAGCCCCTAGCGTCATTAAGCATTCTATCTGCATGTGACATTTGGCTAAATCTAAATTGATTCGTGCTTGGCCCAGGTTTGTGCGATTGAAATAAACAGATGAAAATCAAAGCAGCGCAGACACTGTGACAATCTACAATCTGACAATCTGGCATTTACTGACCCCTAGGTCCGTGACTGGCCAGCAAGCTGAAAATAAGGTCTGTCTGGCTGAATGCAGAAACTGTCCACCTGTCTGTGCAACTGTCTGCCCGTATGACTAATTGCCTGTATGTCTGTGTCACTGGCAGTGTCTGTGTGTCTGTTTGTCTTTGATTCTTTATGACTCCATCTGTCTCTGTGATGTGTGTCTCTCAGGCAATTTGCCAGTCAAGAAGAACTAACTTAATTGTCAGACAACCACAACCTATGCGCCGTCTAGACTATAAGGAAGGGTGAGCACGGTCGACACAATTCCCTTGTTCAGAGAATGCAGAAGCTGTGAAATGTCACACCGTGCTTCAGTATCAGTTACGCACATTATGTCACCTGATCGTCTCCTCCAAGGGCGTTGGCATACAGACATACTGGAGTCCACTCCACAGTTGATGGAGTGCTCGCGAGTTCTGGGTCTGATCCTATGGCAACGCTGACTCAGGGCATGAGTTGCATGGCTCGTGACCAGATATCATTATTTTATCAGAATAACAATGACTGACCTTGCCGATCACTTTACTTTGATACACGCGCACGCACGCACGCACACACACCTACTCTCACACACACACACACACACACACACACACACACACACACACACACACACACACACACACATACACATACACATACACATACACATACACATACACACACACACACACACACACACACAGATATCAGAGATTTAAAGTAGGAGTAGAATATGCAAGGTCTTTAAGAAAGGGAAATACATTTGAAAAGTGAATAGGAAAAAATTAGAGACAGGTCCATTGACAGGGTTCATTAAAGGAGGAAGGAGTTCAACATATGTATTTTCTGCTGTATATTGGGGGTCAGATTGTTATATATTTTTTTTTCATGTACATACAGTACTGTACTGTATTTCCTCACATACAGTACATGTAAAGCAAGCTATGGTGGGGCATCTGCTGCACATGACTACAACAGCAATGAATGAAGTCGGTCAGATGTAGCCTTGCGTTGCAATGCTAATATACCACTGCGCTGGGCCTCGGGGCATACTGTATGCATACTGTATGCATACTGTATGCATATGCAATAGAGGCGGGTGAAGTCTGGCTGCGCCAGGCTAGGTTAGATGGTCAGGTTCAGGGCCTCAGATGGTCAGGTTCAGGGCCTCAGATGGTCAGGTTCAGGGCCTCAGATGGTCAGGTTCAGGGCCTCTCAGATGGTCAGGTTCAGGGCCTCAGATGGTCAGGTTCAGGGCCTCTCAGATGGTCAGGTTCAGGGCCTCAGATGGTCAGGTTCAGGGCCTCTCAGATGGTCAGGTTCAGGGGCCTCACATGGTCAGGTTCAGGGCCTCAGATGGTCAGGTTCAGGGCCTCAGATGGTCAGGTTCAGGGCCTCAGATGGTCAGGTTCAGGGCCTCAGATGGTCAGGTTCAGGGCCTCAGATGGTCAGGTTCAGGGCCTCTCAGATGGCCAGGTTCAGGGCCTCTCAGATGGCCAGGTTCAGGGCCTCAGATGGTCAGGTTCAGGGCCTCAGATGGCCAGGTTCAGGGCCTCAGATGGTCAGGTTCAGGGCCTCAGATGGTCAGGTTCAGGGCCTCAGATGGTCAGGTTCAGGGCCTCAGATGGTCAGGTTCAGGGCCTCAGATGGTCAGGTTCAGGGCCTCAGATGGCCAGGTTCAGGGCCTCAGATGGTCAGGTTCAGGGCCTCAGATGGCCAGGTTCAGGGCCTCAGATGGTCAGGTTCAGGGGCCTCACATGGTCAGGTTCAGGGCCTCAGATGGTCAGGTTCAGGGCCTCAGATGGTCAGGTTCAGGGCCTCAGATGGTCAGGTTCAGGGCCTCTCAGATGGTCAGGTTCAGGGCCTCTCAGATGGTCAGGTTCAGGGCCTCAGATGGTCAGGTTCAGGGCCTCAGATGGTCAGGTTCAGGGCCTCTCAGATGGTCAGGTTCAGGGCCTCTCAGATGGTCAGGAGTAGTTAGATGGGGCACTATTATTCCCCAGGGACCCCAGATGTCCGATTTCGGCACTGAAGACACTCCCTAGGGACGAGGGGGCGGGGCCTAACCCTTTTTTCCGATGACGTCATAGTATTGATTTTGCTGATTGGAGTTTCCGGTATTTGAGGATCAGATTGGATGAGGACGGCAGTTTCATCTGTGCCAGTTTGGGTCAGCATATTGATTATGTATACATGCATTTTCATCTTTGGCAGTTGGGGGATCAATATGATTCTAGTTCTGCTTTCGAATTGGTTTCACATCCCCATCTGTTCAAACTGAACTGCGCATGCACTGATTTGTGTAGGCGAACTGTCCTATTGATTCTATCTGTGTGTGTGTGGGGTCTGGGATCAATAGTTCGTATATGGGTCGTGACAGGGACATGCTTTTGCTAGGGTGTGTGTGTGTGTGTGTGTGTGTGTGTGTGTGTGTGTGTGTGTGTGGGTGGGTCTCTGAGCCGGTAGCTTTTTCATTAGCGCCGATCTAATTTCTAATCACCCACGTCAACATATGGTACTCTATTCCTGTGCTTAGGATACAGTGGGGTTTGAATGGTCAATATATTGGCTCCACCTCACAGACTAGTGATGTTCCTCATATGTAATGTTGGGAGTTAAGCTGTGTGTGGTGTGGTGTGTGAGTATTGATTTTACGTTTCCTTTCAACCGCAAGCAGTGGTCTCAGTTGTCTTACTGAGGAAGGGGGGACAGTGGGGAGGAAGCATACAGAGCATATCTATTATCTCTTCAGAACTGGTGCGGGGAAGAAAAAAAAAAAACTCGTTAGGGATCAATGTGACAAAAACAAAAGAACTTGTCATTCATGAAGAGAAGAGGAACCTGTGCAGGCCATTACAAATGGTGGACAAATAGTGGAGGTAGTAGACAGTTTTAAATACTTAGGCAGATATATTGACAGCAAACTCATTTTCAGTGAAAATACTGAACAGATTTTTAAAACTTGTAACCAACGTCTCCACCTACTACGCAAGCTCAACTCCTTTAGAGTGAGCAAGCATATCGTGGAAACAGTCTATACAAACCTGATAGAGGGAGTCTTGTGTTTTAACATGGCAATGTGGTTTGGCAATCTAAAGGTCAAACGAAGAAGCAAGCTGCAGCGAATAGTAAATCTAGCCTCAAAAATAATTGGGAAGAGACACCAGCAATTAGGCTGTATCTACAATGAGATACTTCGTAAAAAAAAAAAAACTATCAAGATAGCAAATGACCCCGTCTCATCCACCGTGCACCGACTTCCAGCTACTTCCCTCTGGTAGACGGTACAAACTAGGCATGCCATGGTATGAGATTTTACAGTACGGTACGATGCCGATATTGATAATCTATACCTCGGTATTCCAAGGTATTTATATTTATAAAAATAAAATAAAAAGATTACCCCCCTGACCTATGTCTAGTGACTACCTCCACATCCTTATAAGCCCTTCTTTGTTCCCCAACATGCAGGCCTACACATATATATATATATATATATCATAATATATGCCATGATTATGAATTGATTACCCTGGACCGAATGGAAACAAGACAGCAAGGACTTTTATCAGTGATCCCTTTGGATATGTGGTTGACTGTATCCTATACTGATTACACTTCTGCCAATAAAGTAATCAGTCAGTGAATCAATAGCTATTCCCCAGTCCCCATTGTATTTCACTGTACTATGGCTCCCCCTAATGGCCGTTTTGTACCCAGTATGGTGGAGCAGAGGTGATGCAATCTGCGCATGATCACAACTGTCAATGTGTGCCTCCGTGTTGACAGTCCACACTTAGTTACTACATATGGAAATATGGAATATACATTTGGATCTGGGTGTTTTTCAGCAACACTAACTCAAAGGTAGGAAGCAACTTTTCAATCTACTGCATCTGTGGGGTGAAAATATTTGTGTTAAGTGTTGTTGATGTTGTTGTAACCGTTAGTTTTTTACTGTTTGGTAAAGTTTTGCCTGGTTCAGGTTGTCTTAAGGTTTTGTTTTAATGTATGACTTGGATTATTTTGGTACGTGGTGGCGTATTTTGTGACAGTTGCATGGTTCATGATGTCTTAATGTTTTGTTTTAATGCATGACATGGGTTATTTTTGGTATGTGATGTGGTGTTTTGTGACATTTGCATGGTTCACGGTGTCTTAAGGTTTTGTTTTAATGTATGACATGGGTTATTCTTGGTATGTGTTGTGGTGTTTTGTGACATTTGCATGGTTCAGGGTGTCTTAATGTTTTGTTTTAATGCATGACATGGGTTATTTTTGGTACGTGATGTGGTGTTTTGTGACATTTGCATGGTTCATGGTGTCTTAAGGTTTTGTTTTAATGTATGACTTGGGGTATTTTTGGTAAGTGGTGGTGTATTTTGTGACATTTGCACGGTTCATGATGTCTTAATGTTTTGGTTTAATGTATGACTTGGGTTATTTTTGGTATGTGGTGTGGTGTTTTGTGACAGTTGCAGGGTTCATGATGTCTTAATGTTTTGGTTTAATGTATGACTTGGGTTATTTTTGGTATGTGGTGTGGTGTTTTGTGGCATTTGCATGGTTCATGATGTCTTAATGTTTTGGTTTAATGTGTGACTTGGGTTATTTTTGGTATGGGGTGTGGTGTTTTGTGACATATGCATGGTTCAGGTTGTCTTAATGTTTTGTTTTAATGTATGACATGGGTTATTTTTTTTTTTGGTATGTGGTGTGGTGTTTTGTGACATTTGCATGGTTCAGGGTGTCTTAAGGTTTTGTTTAATGTATGACTGGGGTTATTTTGGTACGTGATGTGGTGTTTTGTGACATTTGCATGGTTCATGGTGTCTTAATTTTTTGTTTTAATGTATAACTTGGGTTATTTTTGGTATGTGGTGTGGTGTTTTGTGACATTTGCACGGTTCATGATGTCTTAATGTTTTGGTTTAATGTATGACTTGGGTTATTTTTTGGTAGATGGTGGTGTATTTTGTGACATTTGCATGGGTCAGGGTGTCTTAATGTTTTGTTTTAATGCATGACATGGGTTATTTTTGGTACGTGGTGATGTATTTTTGGTATGTGGGTATGTGGTTGGGGAATTTTTACATGGTTCATGATGTCTTAATGATTTGTTTAAGGTATGAGTTGTATTATTTTGGTAAGTGATTGTATGTTTTGGGGCATTTGCATGGTTCAGGTTGGCTTAATGGTTTATTTTAATGTATGACTTGGATTATTTTTGGTACATGGGGGTGTATTTTGTGGCGTTTGCATGGTGCATGGTTCAGGCATGCCACGGGCATGTCTGTGGCCGTTTGAGCTGTGAGGTTGGGGGTTAATACTGAGTATTGTACGGTTAGTTCATGCTAGTAGGGTACATGTTTAAAGTAATCATGTATATCATATTGGCGTAACTAAATTTGAAATGAGTTGAGTGGACTATGTATTTTTAGATGAACACACTATGTTGTTCACCTATAATTATAGGGATCGATGACTAGAGTAGATTGACGGCATTTTACAATAGCTAGTATTAGGTATTATTGACATTTAAAGTTAGATAGACTATAGTCTATACTACATGGTGGTATAGGCATCCATGGATTTCCAGGGAATTCAACCCGAATCTGTAGACTGGGTCTGTACACAAAACACAATGTTTTGTGTTGACAATAACTACGAGGCAATAACAGCCATCATACTAGTAAATATTATGTATACTAGTTAAATTATCTAAACTCTGTGATTTGGCATAGACATTTTTCACGACACATAGGAAGAGTCTAAATTACATGCATAATAATAAAATATGGTTGAATGTTTCAAATACTGGATAGTTAGAATGGGTCATGCATGTTTTTAATACAAGCGCCTTAACATCACCATGTCTGATGTTGCAGTGTGTAAATGTAACAGGTTATCTACATCGTGTATACTAAAGCATGTAATACTGATGTACCGATGTTTTTCCAAGAGTTCAGATCGTATAGTTTAGAAAATTGTGTAAGTCTATACTATACGAGGTCTTTAGATCATGGTCAGCACCAAATATCATACCAAAAGTCTGTATCTTATGTTTATCAGGTTTTATTTTGATCAGAAAATAGACAATTATGCAGATGAACATACACTGTAGCACAACATGGAGCAAAATGTACAAGACAATGAATTCACCAGGACATCAAATATACTCAGTCATCAACTATTTATAATGTATATATATATATATATATATATATATATATATATATATATATAGATATATATACAACGATGCAATCAGGTCAATCATAGTGGCAATAGTTATGTCCTTGATTATTATTTTTTGGATCATATCAGGGTAAATCCTTCCAGTAATGCAAATAAGATGTACATAGCCTATGGATTCTTGACATTGGCAGTGGTCCTACCTCAATACCGCTAGTTCTCAATACCTTAATAACACCCGGTATAAAATCATCAGTCCACAACTTGTTCATTAAATCTTTAAAATGATTGTAGAAGTAATATCGGGGCGTAATATTCAAACATGTGTGCTCGGTTTGACTAGAATGGTCTATGCGGCAGCCGTTGCAATCATCCTTCATCTGTTCGGTTATAGCGTTTGCGAGTAGTTGACCAACATGTATTTTCAGAATATCTGTAAGATTTGTGGGGTTTGTCCCAGCAAACTCATCCAAAGTCAGTGGCCAATTCAGGGGGTATGGCGGCGAAAGCAATGGTGTGTCGGAGGCTGGAGGGTCATGGGGAGCAGTTGAATTTGGGGGTGATAGGTCTACCCTCTCAAAATACTCTGTGTCCCCCGCACCATAGCCCCAAAATGCCCTCTCAAAATGTTCATCGTTCTCCGGATCATAGTCGCAAAATGCCCGGGCATCATCATATTCATCGCTGTCCGTATCTGCAGTACTGATGTTATGCCACCACGGGGGGTGTATACATGGTCCATTGCGGGTCCATCCACCATGAGAGGTCCCTTCATTCGAGTTTGATTCTCCCAATGAAGAAGTAGAATCCTCCATGATGCGTGAATGGCGCAATATACTGGCAATAAGGATATTATCTACATCTATGCATCTACTCTATATAGCCTATGCCGTGGACTCTCCAAGCTTAAATTATTAAGTATATTGATCAATATTGTTCAAAATCGTATGGCTAATAATTAACAAAAATTTATACATGTACATGTAGAAACATGCATTATTTTTTAGATACTGGTTTGAAACTGCTGACGACAACATAAGTTAATAGCCTAGTTGAAATGTATCAGTGTAAATGTATTGTAGACACTACCATGAATAATCACTGAGAGGGGTGGGGTGTATAGCTAAGGAACAAACTAATTAAAAGGGAGGGCTCAGATCTAGATGTATGTATAGAGCAAAGAGAGTTAGGCTTATTCACACCAGAGGATAAGGCTTATTCACACCAGAGGATAAGGCTATAGGAGATAATTTCTCAGGAAACACCATTTGTCATCAACTATCTCCTCTCAGTATTAGTCATGGAGGCTATGGGTAAACCACGTAACCCCGTTGAACCTGTGGAGCACCAGTCATATAGCCCGTATATTACCCCTCTCAGACTAGAGGAATATAATTCAACACGGGGTAGATTTGTCTATACCCGTGATTTTGAATTATACAAAGAGAGGGCAGAGGACGAGATCATGGCCGCGGAGCTGCTAAGTAACCATATGTCGAGAATTGATGAGCAGGACTTCGAGTCGGACGGGTTAATAATCGATACGGATGAGGAATATTTTGCTAGCATCGAACCATTGGACATGACTACGAGCAAGAAAACTCCTGGACTGTCCGAAAATGCGGAATTTGTACACCTCTCCCTTACAACCCCGTCCTCCCGAGCACCGAACTCTGAACCAGAGAACTACTCCAATCCACCACCATCCCCTGCAGACTCTGGTGATGAGGACGTACCCTCCCCTCTGTCTGCACCCAAGGCATGTCGACAATCTCAGCGTCTGCTTCACCTAAAAACTAGATGGTTGAAACCCAACTCTACCTGGTTGAAACCCCAAAGCGAATGGGAATGAACTGAACATGTCTATTAAATGTAATGTGTAACATACTTGTGTAAATACGTGCTATGTTTCTCAGTAATAAAAACAAAAAAAAATCAACATATCTTCATTGTTGTTTTTATTTCATATATATATATATATATATATATATATATATATATATATATATATATTTACACTATTACCGGTGTTAGATTCTAGTTAGGTTCTTACGGTGGTAGTATACTAAACTTTGCGACTATTGTAACTAATCAGGATTATGCATTGGTGATGATCCTTCCTTCTTTTGTTGGGGGTGTAACGTATCCGGTACTGTATACAAAACCCTGTTTGACCTCAAAGGTCGGCCATGATTAGTATGGCAGTTATTCTTTAGGCTCCACCTCTCCGGGGATGTTCTTAAATACGGAGAATAACCCTACATAACTGAGTAATCCTACAATAGAGACACTAGCTGCCCGCGAAGAAAGAAAGACAACATGTACTCTACCTGCTACCAAGATGAGAATAGGAAAGTTTGGACCTTATCCGACGGCCGGAAAATTCGTCTGTCGTTTTTTCCCTTCAAGAATCATCGATGTATTGAACTCTATACATTGGAAACAGGCGACAGTATCTTTGAAGACCGGCTACCTTACATACGCATCTATGCATCTGAATTTGAGCGATTGGTCCCTCCTATTCTTGAGTTCTGTAAGTATTTGCAATTGGATACAAAGATAAACCCTGGCTATATCAAGCCATCTCGATTTGTACGGGCGAGCTCTGAAATACCCTCGCGTAGTGACAGTGAGGGCTTCATCGTTGACTGTTCTAGGTCAAACTTATGGTTGCTACTAAGATACAAATCTCAATGCGGTACCCCAGTTGAAAGACCTAAGAGTATCATGGAGAAAGAGAAATGCTTTCCAATCCAACTAGCCGTTGGTGTGGATGATTTAGGGATTCTAAAGCATGTGATGTGTGAAGCCTTGGATTTCTTCACAACTATAGAGAATCAATCTTTGGACCTACTGGAAGGCTACCTTAGAGGCGTCAAACGTGTGGATTCACGATCATTGGACTACTTCAATGAAAAGAAACTGAGGCTTGTGGATTACCAGACATGCCATTCCAGACCTACGGGGTTCTCGTTCGGTGATTCCAGACATAGTAGCTTCTCGCTCGGTGATCCCCCAAAGCCAGCTGGCGCTACATTATTCTCAATGGATAACCGTCCTGTAAATCATAATTCGTACAGCGCCCTAGAAAACGATGCACCCATGCCCCACTCTGATCTAGAAACCGATGGGCCTACAATTGCAGCTACCAGCCCACCCCCTCCTACATTATAGGTAAAATGCTAACTCATTATTGCCGGTATATTGCGCCATTCACGCACCATGGAGGATTCTACTTCTTCATTGGGAGAATCAAACTCGAATGAAGGGACCTCTCATGGTGGATGGACCCGCAATGGACCATGTATACACCCCCCGTGGTGGCATAACATCAGTACTGCAGATACGGACAGCGATGAATATGATGATGCCCGGGCATTTTGCGACTATGATCCGGAGAACGATGAACATTTTGAGAGGGCATTTTGGGGCTATGGTGCGGGGGACACAGAGTATTTTGAGAGGGTAGACCTATCACCCCCAAATTCAACTGCTCCCCATGACCCTCCAGCCTCCGACACACCATTGCTTTCGCCGCCATACCCCCTGAATTGGCCACTGACTTTGGATGAGTTTGCTGGGACAAACCCCACAAATCTTACAGATATTCTGAAAATACATGTTGGTCAACTACTCGCAAACGCTATAACCGAACAGATGAAGGATGATTGCAACGGCTGCCGCATAGACCATTCTAGTCAAACCGAGCACACATGTTTGAATATTACGCCCCGATATTACTTCTACAATCATTTTAAAGATTTAATGAACAAGTTGTGGACTGATGATTTTATACCGGGGGTTATTAAGGTATTGAGAACTAGCGGTATTGAGGTAGGACCACTGCCAATGTCAAGAATCCATAGGCTATGTACATCTTATTTGCATTACTGGAAGGATTTACCCTGATATGATCCAAAAAATAATAATCAAGGACATAACTATTGCCACTATGATTGACCTGATTGCATCGTTATATATATATCTATATATATATATATATATATATATATATATATATATATATATATACATACATTATAAATAGCTGATGACTGAGTATATTTGATGCCCTGGTGAATTCATTGTCTTGTACATTTTGCTCCATGTTGTGCTACAGTGTATGTTCATCTGCATAATTGTCTATTTTCTGATCAAAATAAAACCTGATAAACATAAGATACAGACTTTTGGTATGATATTTGGTGCTAACCATGATCTAAAGACCTCGTATAGTATAGACTTACACAATTTTCTAAACTATACATTCTGAACTCTTGGAAAAACATCGGTACATCAGTGTTACATGCTTTAGTATACACCATGTAGATAACCTGATGCATTTACACACTGCACCATCAGACATGGTGATGTTAAGGCGCTTGTATTAAAAACATGCATGACCCAATCTAACTATCCACTATTTGAAACATTCAACCATATTTTATTATTATGCATGTAGTTTAGACTCTTCCTATGTGTCGTGAAAAACGTCTATGCCAAATCACAGAGTTTAGATAATTTAACTAGTATACATAATATTTACTAGTATGATGGCTGTTATTGCCTCGTAGTTATTGTCAACACAAAACATTGTGTTTTGTGTACAGGCCCCGTCTACAGATTCAAGTTGAATTCCCTGGAAATCCATGGATGCCTATACCACCATGTAGTATAGACTATAGTCTATCTAACTTTAAATGTCAATAATACCTAATAGTAGCTATTGTAAAATGCCGTCAATCTACTCTAGTCATCGATCGATATAATTGTAGGTGAACAACATACTGTGTTCATCTAAAAAATACATAGTCCAGTCAGCTCATTTCAAATTTAGTTACGCCAGTATGATATACATGATTACTTTAAACATGTACCCTACTAGCATGAACTAACCGTACATTACTCAGTATTAACCCCCAACCTCACAGCTCAAACGGCCACAGACATACCCGGGCATGCCTGAACCATGCACCATGCAAACGCCACAAAATACACCCCCCATGTACCAAAAATAATCCAAGTCATACATTAAAATAAGCCATTAAGCCAACCTGAACCATGCAAATGCCACAAAACATACAATCAGTTACCAAAATAATACAACTCATACCTTAAACAAATCATTAAGACATCATGAACCATGTAAAAATTCCCCAACCACATACCCACATACCAAAAATACATCACCACGTACCAAAAATAACCCATGTCATGCATCAAAACAAAACATTAAGACACCCTGACCCTTGCAAATGTCACAAAATACACCACCATCTACCAAAAAATAACCCAAGTCATACATTAAACCAAAACATTAAGACATCATGAACCGTGCAAATGTCACAAAACACCACACCACATACCAAAAATAACCCAAGTTATACATTAAAACAAAACCTTAAAACGAACTGAACCGTGCAAATATCACAAAATACACCATCACGTACCAAAATAACCCCAGTCATACATTAAACAAAACCTTAAGACAACCTGAACCGTGCAAATGTCACAAAACACCACACCACATACCAAAAAATAACCCATGTCATACAATAAAATAAAACATTAAGACAACCTGAAACATGCAAATGTCACAAAACACCACATCACATACCAAAAATAACCCAAGTCACACATTATACCAAAACATTAAGACATCATGAACCATGCAACTGTCACAAAACATCACACCACATACCAAAAATAACCCCAGTCATACATTAAACCAAAACATTAAGACATCATGAACCGTGCAAATGTCACAAAACACCACATCACGTACCAAAAATAACCCATGTCATGCATTAAAACAAAACATTAAGACACCCTGAACCATG
Organism: Protomyctophum parallelum; assembly: GCF_964188405.1. Lineage (NCBI taxonomy): Eukaryota > Metazoa > Chordata > Actinopteri > Myctophiformes > Myctophidae > Protomyctophum > Protomyctophum parallelum. The sequence goes on along the minus strand of NC_139697.1, from coordinate 71,691,921 downwards.
CAAATGTCACAAAATACACCACCACCTACCAAAAATAACCCAAGTCATACATTAAACCAAAACATTAAGACATCATGAACCGTGCAAATGTCACAAAACACCACACCACATACCAAAAATAACCCATGTCATACATTAAAACAAAACATTAAGACATCATGAACCATGCAACTGTCACAAAACACCACACCACATACCAAGAATAACCCATGTCATACATTAAAACAAAACCTTAAGACACCGTGAACCATGCAAATGTCACAAAACACCACATCACATACCAAAAATAACCCATGTCATGCATTAAAACAAAACATTAAGACATCATGAACCATGCAACTGTCACAAAATACGCCACCACGTACCAAAATAATCCAAGTCATACATTAAAACAAAACCTTAAGACAACCTGAACCAGGCAAAACTTTACCAAACAGTAAAAAACTAACGGTTACAACAACATCAACAACACTTAACACAAATATTTTCACCCCACAGATGCAGTAGATTGAAAAGTTGCTTCCTACCTTTGAGTTAGTGTTGCTGAAAAACACCCAGATCCAAATGTATATTCCATATTTCCATATGTAGTAACTAAGTGTGGACTGTCAACACGGAGGCACACATTGACAGTTGTGATCATGCGCAGATTGCATCACCTCTGCTCCACCATACTGGGTACAAAACGGCCATTAGGGGGAGCCATAGTACAGTGAAATACAATGGGGACTGGGGAATAGCTATTGATTCACTGACTGATTACTTTATTGGCAGAAGTGTAATCAGTATAGGATACAGTCAACCACATATCCAAAGGGATCACTGATAAAAGTCCTTGCTGTCTTGTTTCCATTCGGTCCAGGGTAATCAATTCATAATCATGGCATATATTATGATATATATATATATATATATATGTGTAGGCCTGCATGTTGGGGAACAAAGAAGGGCTTATAAGGATGTGGAGGTAGTCACTAGACATAGGTCAGGGGGGTAATCTTTTTATTTTATTTTTATAAATATAAATACCTTGGAATACCGAGGTATAGATTATCAATATCGGCATCGTACCGTACTGTAAAATCTCATACCATGGCATGCCTAGTTTGTACCGTCTACCAGAGGGAAGTAGCTGGAAGTCGGTGCACGGTGGATGAGACGGGGTCATTTGCTATCTTGATAGTTTTTTTTTTTTTACGAAGTATCTCATTGTAGATACAGCCTAATTGCTGGTGTCTCTTCCCAATTATTTTTGAGGCTAGATTTACTATTCGCTGCAGCTTGCTTCTTCGTTTGACCTTTAGATTGCCAAACCACATTGCCATGTTAAAACACAAGACTCCCTCTATCAGGTTTGTATAGACTGTTTCCACGATATGCTTGCTCACTCTAAAGGAGTTGAGCTTGCGTAGTAGGTGGAGACGTTGGTTACAAGTTTTAAAAATCTGTTCAGTATTTTCACTGAAAATGAGTTTGCTGTCAATATATCTGCCTAAGTATTTAAAACTGTCTACTACCTCCACTATTTGTCCACCATTTGTAATGGCCTGCACAGGTTCCTCTTCTCTTCATGAATGACAAGTTCTTTTGTTTTTGTCACATTGATCCCTAACGAGTTTTTTTTTTTTCTTCCCCGCACCAGTTCTGAAGAGATAATAGATATGCTCTGTATGCTTCCTCCCCACTGTCCCCCCTTCCTCAGTAAGACAACTGAGACCACTGCTTGCGGTTGAAAGGAAACGTAAAATCAATACTCACACACCACACCACACACAGCTTAACTCCCAACATTACATATGAGGAACATCACTAGTCTGTGAGGTGGAGCCAATATATTGACCATTCAAACCCCACTGTATCCTAAGCACAGGAATAGAGTACCATATGTTGACGTGGGTGATTAGAAATTAGATCGGCGCTAATGAAAAAGCTACCGGCTCAGAGACCCACCCACACACACACACACACACACACACACACACACACACACACACACACACCCTAGCAAAAGCATGTCCCTGTCACGACCCATATACGAACTATTGATCCCAGACCCCACACACACACAGATAGAATCAATAGGACAGTTCGCCTACACAAATCAGTGCATGCGCAGTTCAGTTTGAACAGATGGGGATGTGAAACCAATTCGAAAGCAGAACTAGAATCATATTGATCCCCCAACTGCCAAAGATGAAAATGCATGTATACATAATCAATATGCTGACCCAAACTGGCACAGATGAAACTGCCGTCCTCATCCAATCTGATCCTCAAATACCGGAAACTCCAATCAGCAAAATCAATACTATGACGTCATCGGAAAAAAGGGTTAGGCCCCGCCCCCTCGTCCCTAGGGAGTGTCTTCAGTGCCGAAATCGGACATCTGGGGTCCCTGGGGAATAATAGTGCCCCATCTAACTACTGTCAGGTTCAGGGCCTCTCAGATGGTCAGGTTCAGGGCCTCTCAGATGGTCAGGTTCAGGGCCTCTCAGATGGTCAGGTTCAGGGCCTCAGATGGTCAGGTTCAGGGCCTCAGATGGTCAGGTTCAGGGCCTCAGATGGCCAGGTTCAGGGCCTCAGATGGTCAGGTTCAGGGGCCTCACATGGTCAGGTTCAGGGCCTCAGATGGTCAGGTTCAGGGCCTCAGATGGTCAGGTTCAGGGCCTCAGATGGTCAGGTTCAGGGCCTCTCAGATGGTCAGGTTCAGGGCCTCTCAGATGGTCAGGTTCAGGGCCTCAGATGGTCAGGTTCAGGGCCTCAGATGGTCAGGTTCAGGGCCTCTCAGATGGTCAGGTTCAGGGCCTCTCAGATGGTCAGGTTCAGGGCCTCTCAGATGGTCAGGTTCAGGGCCTCTCAGATGGTCAGGTTCAGGGCCTCTCAGATGGTCAGGTTCAGGGCCTCAGATAGTCAGGTTCAGGGCCTCAGATAGTCAGGTTCAGGGCCTCTCAGATGGTCAGGTTCAGGGCCTCAGATGGTCAGGTTCAGGGCCTCAGATGGTCAGGTTCAGGGCCTCAGATGGCCAGGTTCAGGGCCTCAGATGGTCAGGTTCAGGGCCTCTCAGATAGTCAAGTTCAGGGCCTCTCAGATGGTCAGGTTCAGGGCCTCAGATGGTCAGGTTCAGGGCCTCTCAGATGGTCAGGTTCAGGGCCTCAGATAGTCAGGTTCAGGGCCTCTCAGATGGTCAGGTTCAGGGCCTCAGATGGTCAGGTTCAGGGCCTCAGATGGTCAGGTTCAGGGCCTCAGATGGTCAGGTTCAGGGCCTCAGATGGTCAGGTTCAGGGCCTCTCAGATGGTCAGGTTCAGGGCCTCTCAGATGGTCAGGTTCAGGGCCTCTCAGATGGCCAGGTTCAGGGGCCTCACATGGTCAGGTTCAGGGCCTCAGATGGTCAGGTTCAGGGGCCTCACATGGTCAGGTTCAGGGCCTCAGATGGTCAGGTTCAGGGGCCTCAGATGGTCAGGTTCAGGGCCTCTCAGATGGCCAGGTTCAGCGCCTCCAGACCCAGAACCGTGGAGGTTTCTGCCAGAGCGCCTGAGACTCAATCCACCCATTGGACCAAGGAAGGTGTTACGCTTCTCATGCCCAACTGTTGCTCCTGCTGTGGGAAAACAGGCGGCATGTTTGTGGGGAGGTGTCACACCTATAGTCTGAGGCAGACTGAGACACTTATTTCCCCAAGAGGCTGATTCCTGTATACTGTAAAGCTGACCCTTAAAAACAGACATTTGACCTCCAGCGGAGGGGAGTGCTTTTTTATTTTTTATTTTTTTGTCGCACTGCTGACAATGCTCAACAAGAATTTCACAATGTTGTACTGCACAAAGGGAAAAGACACATACGGTCATGGATTTTTTATTTCTAGGTCAGCTTAGATGCCGATTTTTCGGGCTTAAAAAAAGAAAAGAAAAAAAGAATAATAAGACTGTTGCAGCAATAGGAAGAATTCTATCTGATGTACCAAAACTATCACAACAATGCATTCCCCAAATTCTGCAAACACTGGCCCTCACTCATTTGGATTATTGTCCAATGGTTTTGTGTAGTGCTGCCAAAAAGGATTTAGCAAAATTGCAATTGGTCCAAAATAGAGCACGTATCTCTTTGTGCTGTACAAAAGGAGCAAACACCAATAGGATGCATGCCACTTTGGGGTGGCCTTTGGTGGAGGACAGACTGCATCTCTCCTGTTTGATGTACAGTATAACACACTACAGTAGAGTACAGAGTACAAGTATGAGTAGTACAGTACAGTACATGAAGTACAGTACAGTACGAGTACTACAGCACAGTACAGTACAGTATGAGTAGTACAGCACAGTACGAGTAGTACAGTACAAGAAGTACAGTACAGCACAGTACAGTACAGTAGGATTAATACAGTACAGTACAGTACGAGTAGTGCAGTACAGTACAAGAAGTACAGTACAGTACGAGTACTACAGCACGGTACAGTACGAGTAGTGCAGTACAGTATCTCACTAATGTTGCTCTGGAGAGGGCAGTCTGGAGCACTCTGGTGGAGCTTTTGCCCCCGCGACCCGACTACGGATAAGCGGTTGAAGATGGATGGATGGATGGATGGATGTGTGTGGACCCCAAGAAGAGAAGAGGCTGATCCAAATAAACAAATACGGTGGTAGAAAATGGACAACCTTGAGGCTTTCAGTCTGTTCTGCATGGGCTCATGGAGATGATCGAAGGACAGTTATCTCTTCTTTTGAGGCTTAGTGACATGAATCACTTTCGTTTTTCATCTTTGAGATAATCCACTGCACTGCAGTCCAGACATGGCCTGTCATACAAATGCACATCTGACATCTCTATATACGTGTGGCAGTGCTTCTTGCGCCACACTAGACCTACTCTGGTACATTTTCTAGTTTTGTTTGTTCTAATTCACGTTTTGGTTCGTTTGTCTTTTGGACAATGATCAGAAACATGATTATTGTTTTGTACTTTCCTTTGCCATTTGGTTTATGTTGGTTTGGGTCAATAAAGGAGAATAGGAGATGCGTAAAAAAATATAATGTACTCTCCATCTTCAATGTACCCTCCATCCTTCCCGCATACTTCATTTGTCTCTTTCTTCTCTGCCCTGCCTGGCCCATCTTTGCCTGGCTCACTTTCTCTATTCCACTGATGTCTTTGTCTCTCCCTATCTTCCTCTCCCTGTCAGCGTCATTCTAACGACTTCTGAGCTTCCTTCCAAACAGACAGTCCTGTGTTTAAATGAGGTTTGGGTCATAATGAGCTCCTTGAAGAGAGTGGAACAGAGCCGCCACCGCAGCGTGACAAAACAGCCACTAGCCAGCCTAGTGGAGGTGTCTGCACTGTGGACCCCCATCTCATCCAGCCAGCCAGTCAGTCAGTCAGTCAGTCATCCATCTATCTTTCTTTCTTTCTATACACAAATATATATTCTACACAAATATCCTACGGGTAGAGCAACCAAATGGTCAGCTACGGCCCTGCATAACGAACATACATCCCTACGTCCGTCCCTCTCTCCCACCTTCATCTGCCTCTCTATTTAGTCCTCCCTCTTTTCCATAATCAATTCTTAATCCGTTGACGGCCGTCGCCAACCCTGTCTCAATCATCTCCATCAGTCCCTCCCTGATGATGACGCATTATGCCACGCCTCCTAACCCATTCTGACCTGAGATCAGATTCTAAAAATGTCTTCTACATCCTGACAGTTTTCATTCTGACCTGAGATCAGATTCTAAAAATGTCTTCTATGTCAGTCGCTCTTCGATTTTTCAAAAATAGCAGACCTACAAGCTTGTAGGTCTGCTATTTTGAGCTTGTAGATCTGCTATTTTTCAATAGCTAAAGCACGACATGATGCTAACACCAAAATGGGTTCCCGCCCAAAATGGGCTAATTGTGGTTCTCCGGCTCCTACCAAAAGACCATTTGCTATGAAGAATGGACCCCTCGCCATGCCAATGGGGAATAATGCTCCTTTTATTGCAGAATTAATCTCAATGGCCGTGTTGTCCGCTGGCTGGCACAGAAATCCCCCATCCATCTATCAGTTAAGAGAGGAAAAAGAGGGAGGGAGAGAAAGAGAGTCAGGGAGAAAGGTGGGGGGGGGGGAGAGAGAGAGAGAGAGAGAGAGAGAGAGAGAGAGAGAGAGAGAGAGAGAGAGAGAGAGAGAGAGAGAGAGAGAGAGAGAGAGAAATGAGATGAGATGAGATGAGATGATGAAGCCCCATCTTGATCCCTGGGATTGCCTGGGGTTTCAGGTTGCCCTTCAAATCTTCTCATTGATGTGCGTGTGGTGTGTGTGTGTGTGTGTGTGTGTGTGGGGGGGGGGGGGGGTGCATGTGTTTGGTCCGACGTACTAACTGTCCAACAGGCATTAGTCCGACACCTTATCCCAAACCCTTATCTAACCACACAGGGAAGACACGGGTGAGTTTAATCCCATTCTGACCTGAGATCAGATTCTAAAAATGGCTTCTACATTTTCTATGTCAGATTCTATGTCAGTCGCTCTTTGATTTTTCAAAAATAGCAGACCTACAAGCTTGTAGCGCGCCACTCGGTGGCGCGCTATGAGCTTGTAGATCTGCTATCTTTCAATAGCTAAAGCATAACATAATGCTAACACCAAAAGGGGTTCACGCCCAAAATGGGTTAACCTGTCTTACTACATCGGTCCTGTCGGACCAACGCATGCACCCCGTGTGAGTGTGCGTGCAGCCGTGCATGCACGTGTGTGTGAGCCTTGCGTGGCATTACTGAGCACGTGACTATGTCTGTAGCATTAGTCTATTATTCCATCTTTAGTCTATAGAGTATGCACATGCATCATTTTTCCACTGGGACACGCCCCCCTGATCCTAGACTGAGTGGCTAAACATTGAGCAGCATGATGGAGCGTTGGAGTTTGGAAGCGCTCGTTGGAAATCACTCAACGGTCCTGCATACCACCTGTTTCTAAAAACGTTGCGGATAGAAAGAGGACAATTCAAGCTTTCCGTATAGCTGCAATGTAGCCTGACACTCGGCCTGAATGTTCATTTTGTTTCACTTCATTATTCAATGAATGAAAGTCTTTGCCCCGGTAAACTCTTTCCAAATCCGGTAGGAAGAATACCGAACACATCTCCCCCTTGAGGAAACACTTTCAAAGCACTAAGTTGTTCGGATTTCAAAGACGTCATTCCTGGAATTGTATTGAGCCCTGTTTTAATAGCCAGATCTATACGATCGCACATGACCTCAGCGGGGGCAGCCATGTTGTCTCTTGTGTTGATGTTTGGTTCCGGCGCTGTTGTTTGACGTCATCGTGTTGAAACGATGCTGGCCAATCAGCTGACCAGACCTGAATTGCCAGGGCGTGGCTAGCGATTCAGGGCTGGAGCCAGGCAAGCAATGTTGGTGAGTTGAATGTCTGATGATGTCATGTGTACAGCCTTTATTGGTCTACTTCAGTGACGTCATGATAAAAGGCACTGCTCACTTCACATGGGTGTGATTTATTTTCTTTTTTTGCACCAGCAGATTCGTCTAGTCCCCGGGGGCACGGTGGCACAGTCGGTATAGTGCTGTCGGTATAGTGCTGTCGGTATAGTGCTGTGGCCACACAGCTAGAAGGTCCTGAGTTCGATTCCCACTGCGGACGCTGCGGGAGATGGGGGCGTGTTCCCTCCTCCGCGTGCCCATACCCGAGATGGAGTTGGCGAAAGGGCCTTTCTGTGTGGAGTTTGCATGTTCTCCCCGTGTCCCCTAGGGTACAGTAGGTACCCTCATAAAAACATGCCGTAATAAAAGATGATTTGTCTGGTCCTCAGGCTGTGCGTGTATGTATGTGTGCATGCGTGTGCGTGTGACATGTGTCTGTGAATACTCTGGCCATGCTACTTTCTCAGAAATAGAGTTGTATCACATTTGCATGTAGACACAAATTTAAACCCAAATTAATCTTCTACATACAGCTACGGAGAGAGAGTCAATGATGGATTGGATATCTTCTCTCCCCCTTCAGTAGAGAGAAATGCTAAGATATTTGAGCTGCATGTTTCTTATCCAACCACCTTCAAAGCTTTTGAAGTGGCAAACATGACAAGCTGCTTTGAACGACACGACTACAGAGCAAGAAATGCCAATGCGACTGAATGAAAAACTCTTTGTTTGATATGGTCCACTGATGCTTAGAGTAGTTTTAAGGACTATATGTTTAGTCCATACAAAAATACTGTTATAATTCTCATAATTTAGAATTAAACATATTATGGACTATATATAACAAGTAAATAGAGCATGCACATCCAAGGTCAAAAGACAAGCACAGAACCTGCACACTTGATCCAGCTACAAAGTATTTGTTCTTATTTAGAAATACCACCAAGGTGACATTTCACAGCTCTTCCTCAGACTGAACTATATACCAGGCTCAAACTTGGTGGTTATCTATAGATAATAAACAAAGAAATAAGTGACAAATACTATTCCTATAATCTGGGCAATATAATGTGCTTCAACCCATTTTGGGCGGGAACCCCTTTTGGTACGTGTTAGCATTATGTTATGCTTTAGCTATTGAAAAATAGCAGATCTACAAGCTCATAGCGCGCCACGAGCTTGTATAGGTCTGCTATTTTTGAAAAATGACTGACGACTGACATAGACATTTTTAGAATCTGATCTCAGGTCAGAATGGGATAATGTAACACCACACCAATACGTGTGTCTCCCTCTGTTCTGCCCCCCCCCCCCCCCCCCCCCCTGCCTCTTCATTACCTCCTCCCCCTGCTCCTCCTCAACAGGTGCTGTTCGTCTCTCATCTCCCCAGGCCTTCCTCTGCATGGACTCATGGTTCCCACAGTCCTCTCCACGTCCCTTTCTTCTTTCTGTATCCAATTTAAACTCCTCTGCCTCCCTCTTTTGTCCCCCGTCCTGCCTCAGAGGAGCCTCATGTGCTCCTCCTGACTATTACCTTTCTTAGACCTGCGGTCTAGCTCTCCCTCCTCTCCATGGCTGGCCTGTGGGTTCTGTGATGATACTCGGCTGGCGTTGGCCTGCTTCAACCCCCTGCTAAGGCCTGTGTTAATGTGGGGGAATGTCCGGAGAGAGCGGGTGCAGCGACCTTGGCCTCTGTTCGACAGCAGGGGGCACTCTTCAGCCTTCACTGCCATTTGTTGCTGCTGCTGCTTCAACAACTGTGTGTGTGTGTGTGTGTGTGTGTGTGTGTGTGTGTGTGTGTGTGTTCGTGTAGATGGTAATATTTCAGTTTTTACTGTAGAAAGCACATCTCTCTGTGTGTGTGTGTGTGTGTGTGTGTGTGTGTGTGTGTGTGTGTGTGTGTACCTGTGCACACACGACTTGCATGCATGGCGAGTCATTGTCCTTTGCTGTACATGAGAAAAGGGCAAAAGCTTAGTGGGGGAAAGGGGAAGATTCTTTCCATCCCTCATACATATGTATGACCTGCTGTGTGTGCGTGTGTGCGTGCGTGCGTTTGATGACACCTGAGGTCAAGTGGAAGACAGCGGGGAAGTCAAGTGTGTGTAAATCAAATGAAGAAATATTCACTTAGGCCACATGGCGCTGCATGCGTATAGCCGCTGTGTCTGAGTGCTGTGCATGTTCAGCTGAATAGTTCTCTTCACAGCCAGAGCCTTATGTGCATACTGCGTACAAACGTATAAAGTATATGCACATACATGCAGAATGTACAGTAGCTTGTTACCACTAATTCTGATACACACACATGGTGGAGTGGCAACAAGCTACTGTACATTTCCCAGGGGCCTGCATGTGTCAAATATTCATAAGGAAAGTTTTTCAGTTTCTCTAAAAAGCAAGCTACAGAACGTACAAATATGCAAACCCCCCAGAGACTCCCAAGTGGAGGGGACTGAGGAAGAGAGACTCGATAGGACAGATTCAACAACAATAAGGACAGTGACACAGAGAAACCTTGACTCAATCCCCCCCCCCTTTATTTACCGAGGGTATAGTTGCTGAGCACAAGTGCTCATTTTCAGCAATGACCTGCACATAGAAACACACACAATAAAACCTGGGAGCTGACCAGTACAACCTCAGCCTTATATTGTTGGCCACTAAGCAGCTCTACTGGAGCAGTTGGGGGTTCAGTGCCTTGCTCAAGGGCACTGAGGCGGTGTTGGGTGAGTGATGACCAATCACTACCCAGATTTTCCTGCCCGTCCGGGGAATCGAACCGGCAACCTTTCGGCAACAAGGGCGCTCCTCTAACCCTTAGGCCACTGCTGTCCAAAAATACACCAGAGTAAGGTCAAGTGTGGACAAGGACGGACACACACGCACACCGCACAAACAGTCTGGTGTCAGTCAGTACAGTAGGAGGACTCTAGGCATGCAGGAAGCATGCCTAGAGGCCTATATAAACCTCTCAGTGCCTGCAATCCCCCAATTTTCACACAAGGCAGAGAGAGCCTCCTGTTGGCTCTGGCATTAGAGAAAGGACAATGGGCGGGTTCTGCGGAGTGCGGCTGTTGCTGGGGTGTGGTCGGCGCTGGTTGGCTGCACCTGGCCGGCAGGGCACTGCTCCATGGATGCGGTGCCCTGTTGGCCGGGAGTGGCTTAACGGTGCTGGTTGCACCTCGGTGATGGCAGGGCATCTTTGATGTATTTACAAACTTCCCAGAGGCTTGTGTCAAATATTCAGTCATAAGGAAAGTCTTTCAGTTTTCCTAATAAAAGAAAAAGAAAGTAAATTACTAGGCTAGCATGTGTACTTTCACCTCAAACAGTAAAACATTAAAAATAAATAAATAAAATTAAAGAGACAGACAGGCAGGCAGGCAGGCAGGAAGAAAAAAGATACAACATAATATATAAGTCAATGTGAAGGAGAATGCCTCAAATTTGTGAAGTGGTATTATCCAGGCAGCATAATGGGGACATTACAGCAATGTGGAGTACACAATAAACTCAATTTATTACAAATCTTTCCTATCCATTATGGTCACATGTGAACTGAAGAGGTTGGAGAACGCCCACTGCTTTGAAAACCAATCCTGATAAAATGTGAAAGAATGCCCCTGAAGCCTTTGCATTGGTTTTGTGAAATTGTTATTTTTGAGCGGTGCCTAACTGCTCCAATGACCGCGTGTGTATGTCTGTATGTATTGTAATGTTTAGCACCCTGAGCTGGAGTCGAACCCCGATCTACAACTCAGCCAGGCAAGGAACAAGCCGCACCAAGAGAGCTAGCTCGCTTGGAGGAGCAAGTTGGGCTTGGGTCAGACGCATTAGTATAATAATGGTCTGGATTCGATTCGGGTCGGCCGTATTGTTGATGTATAGAAAATAAAGTGTAAAAGTAAATAAAAATGATCCAACTCTGTGTACTTCCTGGTTAGGGTGGTGTGTGACAACGCACTGCGCGTTGTGCTGACAACGACGCACACACGTTCTTGGGAAATTAGATTTCTTTTTGGGAGGGAACATCATAATCACAGCACAACAACAATAAACAGAGGAAGAGTGAGAGACTAGCGCGTAACGATTTGGCCAGGGGAGGTAAAAGTTAACTTCTCTTCTGGCAAGTTTAGAACATCTGAAACCTTAAACGGGAAATCACCAGTGTGGAAGCATTTCAGCGTAGTCATCAATGCAGACACGAACGATGCCGTTGGTTTTGTGAAGTGCAAACGCTACTGGGACCTTATGCAGTATAACAGTATGCCCGCTGTGGACATTAAATGCTGATGCCGAATTGCAGATGATCATCAATGCTGCAGGTAAGCCTGAATATTAATAAAAGCTATATTGTTGATTCCTGTGGAAAAGGTGTGTGTGAAGGAGAATGCCTCAAATCTCGCCAGGGCTTAATAAGTGGTATTATCTTGTATGTGTATGTGCACACGTGCGTGCGTGCGGCTATAAAACAGTCTCCTTTCATGGTCATTTACAAGACACAGTGTGGCATAATATGTCTAAGGGTAACAGTCAGGCAAGCTGCACATTATAACAATAACATATTTGCTGTCAGTGTAATAATAAAAGTGCCATCCTCAAAGAAAAATGAAGGGGGGGAAATAGCGTTGGTGTCGGGGCCCGGGTCGGACGGATATCTATCTATAAATTGTCCAGAACTGCCACAAGAGGCCTCTGCCCGGGCTCTTGACAGGGCCCCTGCCCAGGGTCCATACTGTATATGGGGGTCAAGCCTGAAGGGCGTTTTCATACGGATTACGCCATTTTTCGCAATTTTGGCAGTTCTGTGCTGTCTTGCAGCTATAGGCCTATACTGTATATTATTATTATTTCCAAAAAACAATTTGTTTCATGAATGAAAAACTAAATTTATGTTTTTTTCAGTAGGCTATTAATTTCATGATCAAATTGAAAGTAAACATTCCATTAATTAGAAAACATGTTTAGTGAAACTATAGCATGTGTGGTTGTAGATCTGCTATTTTCACTAGTTTGGGACGGGTCCGGGCAATTTTTTCTTTTGGGTCTTGAGCTAAAATAGTTTGGGAACCAGTTGTCTCAGAGGAGGCTGTGAACCGTTCAGAAACCTGCTTATACCAGCCGGTTTGGTCATATATGGCAGAGGTTCCCAACCACTGGTACTAGTACCCCCCTCTGGTGGTACACAGGGCCCAGAAGGAGAAAAATAAATATTTATATTACTACAGGTTTACTATTGGCTGAAATGGGCATGACAGCACACCTAGCCGTTGGCGTTAAGATTTGAGAACGGATTAATCACATTAGAAATATCATGAGTTGTGCCGATTAGTGATTTGACAGAGATTTGTCAGAGCAGCAGCATTATTGGCGTATAGGAATGGAACAAACAGGGCAGGTCTACGCTCCTGTATTTTAACATCAGTTGTTGGTACTTGGAGAGCCAGAGATTGTCTGAGGTGGTACTTCAGTATAAATAGGTTGGGAACAAATGATATATTGCCTGCAGTTTCCATTATCAATTGGAATCCCTATTGATGATGTAATTTAGGCCTAGGTTAGGTTTCTGAATCTGAACTGTCCCACCAGTGCAGCTACAGAGTGGATAGATGGAAATTGTGTCATCTTAGTTATAATGGGCATTAGGGAGGACCGGGCCCATTTATAGGTTGATGAGTTAAGTGCTCCTTTAATGCTTATTATGCTGATCTAATGAAGTGCGCTCCTCTCCTCCGGGTGCGCGCATGCACAGTCAGACACTCCCTTTTGTCCATGTTAACAGAGCCATTCATCTATATGGCGCTACATGAGTGCATGTTATGCAGACGTTCTCAATGGCAACACACGGACCCCTCACTCGTGCACGTGAATATATTGTTTTCGCTCTGGGCGTGAAAACGCGTCCACACTGCGCGCATTCCCGATTTGGTGAAGCGCAATTGAACGCCCTTAACTCACTGAGTGTAAGCAGACCTAAGATTCCATGCGCGGACAAAAGAAGCTGTCTGCCGGTGTCTCTTCCGGGTTTTTAGACAGCTGGTGGATGGAAATGAAGCTCCACCCACGCGGCAGAATGCCGCGTCGGCCAGATTCCCGGAAAAGCTTGCCCCAGCGGCATTCTGCCGCGTGGGTGGAGCTTCATTTCCATCCACCAGCTGTCTAAAAACCCGGAAGAGAAGCGGGCAGACAGCTTCTTTTGGCCACGCATGGAAGTTAATGTGTGCCCATGCAGGCTGAATCAGGTCACAATGGTAAATTCAATGTTAACCTATTTCAGATATGTTAATTAAGTTTAAGAATTAGTGCTGGGACTGGGAATTAGCCATTGATTAGGCCTAGCCTATAGACTTCACCTTGATGAAGTGATTTGTTTGCCGATGTAGGCCTATGCCTAGGCCTATATACAGGGCAGACTATATTTGATAAAGTTGAGACGAAGATAGATGTCGTATATGGTGTTATGTTCTAATATATGGACACTGTGTTATATAATGGTTGAGATGCCTTTAAGAGACTGTTTATTATGGGATGCTACGTAATACACAGCGCGGGAAATAACAAGGAAGTCTGTTCTGTACTGAGACATGAGACTAAGTAAAGCAGTGTTGTTTCTGGTTCAATCGTGTGTGCGTGTCACTCTTTTACACACAACATTTGGCGACGAGAATGGCTGGATTTAGCCTTCCCCCACCCGAAGTGTTTCTCGCGGTGCCCGGGGAACCCGCGGTGCCATGGACACGTTGGCTGACAGGTTTTAATGCCTATATTGATGCTCTCGGATTCTCCGACGCGGAGCTTCCCGACAAGCGGAAGACTGCTCTCCTCGTTCACTGCCTCGGTACCGAGGGCCAGCGAGTCCTTGGAGCGATCGGATCGGCTACAACATTCGCCGATACAGTCAAGCTGCTGACGGATCATTTCTCTGGAAAACAACGTGTCCTAATACGGCGCTACAGACTCAGAAAGCGTCACCAACGACCCGGTGAGTCCATACAGTCTTTTGTGGCTGATCTACGTGAGCTGACACGAGCCTGTGAATATGGAGCGTTGCATGACCAAATGATCAGAGACCAGCTGATAGAAGGCACGTCATGTGACAAAACACGAGAGAAACTATTAATGGAACCAGACGATTTGACATTGACTGATGCAATCAAAATAGCGTTGCAAGTTGAATCTGCTCTAGAATGCTCTAGTCTGCTAGCCACCGCCAGCCCTGCTGCTCATTATCAACACACAACGCTCGCACAACAACTGCAGCATACGGACCTGTCGTCACAGGTTTCCCCGCCCACTACATGGGCCACTGACGACGGCAGCCTGCCTGTGCAACATATGAGTAGACAGCGCCCCAGTGTGGCCCCCAGACGCAATTGCGCCAATTGTGGATCTAATTCCCATGCAACTAGGGCATCACAGTGCCCTGCCCGTGGACAGGCTTGCAGAAACTGTTCTAAACTGAATCATTTTGCTAAAGTTTGTCGTTCGACTCCAAGCAATGTGTCACAGCAGCACAGGTTTCCCCAGTCTGGTTCTGGATACACAGAAATTAGTAACATCCGTTCCACACATGTGTCATTCAAGACCTGCACAGTACGGCTGGGGGAGGTTGATCTACCACTCATCCTGGATACTGCGGCCGCAGCGTCGCTCCTGAATCTGGACACATACAGGAAATTATTTTCCCACATGCCGCTAGGACCCCCGTCCACAAGCTTGCGGGGGTATGCAAATTCTGCCATTGAGATGGTGGGCACCCTTGACCTGCCTGTCCGCTATGGTACGACACACATTCCCTCTTTCCCCTTTCATGTTGCACAGCGGGGAACCAACCTCCTTGGCCTGGATCTCTTCATCAAATTGGGCTTCTCTCTAATGGACAATAGTGGAAGGGCTATACTGCATGTCTCCCCGACGACTCACCAGCAGTGGCCAGCGCTGTTTGACGGCCTGGGCTGCTTGGCAGCATTCGCTCACCGGCCCCTAGTTGACCCTGCGGTGAAACCAGTTATTCAGCCCCTCAGGCGCCTGCCACTCGCCTTCCGAGAGGGTGTCACCGCCGAGCTCACCTCCCTGCTGGAGGAGGGCATCATCGAGTCAATTAATGCAGCGCCTTGGATCTCAAACCTGGTTGTCGCACAGAAAAAATCAGGTGGTCTCCGGGTCTGTGTGGATCTGCGACAGGTCAACAAAGCTGTCATCCCAGACAAATACCCTCTACCCACAGCTGAGGAGCTCACCACTCTCTTCCATGGCTCAACGGTCTTCTCAAAGTTGGATTTGCGCCAGGGCTACCTGCAAGTTCCCCTTCACCCAGCCAGCCGGGACCTGACAGCATTTGTGACACACGCTGGGGTCTTCAGGTACACACGCATGCCCTTTGGTCTCAGCTCTGCCCCCAGCTGCTTCCAAAAGGTCATGTCCACGATTCTCGCTGGGGTTCCAGGGACAGTTTTTTATCTCGATGACATCGTGGTGCACGGGGAAGACCAAGCCACCCACGATGCCCGTCTACACAGAGTGTTTGAGGCTCTCACCAAGCATCACGTGACCCTGAACAGCGAGAAATGTCTCTTCTCAGTGCCGACTGTGGACTTCATTGGGTTCCACCTCTCAGCCGAGGGCATTGCACCTCTCTCTTCCAACGTCGAGGCAATACAGCGCATCCCAGAACCGACCTCCACCACGCAGGTCGCCTCGTTCCTGGGGATGACCGCTTATTATTTGCGTTTCCTGCCCAACTACTCGCACACGACAGCACCTCTCCGCCGACTCCTGAAGAAGGAGGAGCCCTGGGTCTGGTCACCGCAGTGCGTTGAGTCCTTTTCCATGCTGAAAACACAGTTAACTTCACCACCGGTTCTCGCCCATTTCAGCCTCCCCAGCCCCACCTTTGTCACCTGCGACGCCTCCGCCGCTGCAGTTGGAGCCGTCCTGTCTCAGCTTCACGATGGTGTGGAGAGGCCAATTGCCTTTGCATCTCGGGCCCTGACACCCACAGAACAGCGGTACTCTGTGGGCGAACGCGAGGCTTTGGCCTGTGTGTGGGCATGTGAACGATGGCACATGTATCTCTATGGCCGTCATTTCGCAATCAGGACAGACCACCAGGCCCTCACAACTGTACTCTCGACGTCGGGTTCGGGTCACAAGCCTCTCCGGCTCCATCGTTGGGCGGAACGTCTCCGACAGTACCATTATGACCTCATCTTCACACCAGGCAGGGACAACGCGGTGGCAGACCTCCTTTCTCGCTCCATCCCAGCCCCGACTCCTTCTGTCCCTTCATACGACGAAGAACCGGCTCTCATCCAAGCGCTCTATGCACCGTTGGAGCCGGTAATCACACTGGAGGAACTGAAAACTGAATCGGACAGGGATCCGATACTGTCCAGGCTGTGCACGTACATCAGGAACGGCTGGCCGCCCCGCGTTCCTGAGGAGTTTAAGCCATTTTCTAGAGTGAAGGACGAGCTCTCCTGCTGGGCAGACACGTGTGTCTCAAGGGGGCTATGCACAGTTATCCCAAGCACTCTACGTGCTTGTGTGCTGTCGATGGCACATGAAGGTCACTTGGGAATTGTGAAACTCAAGCAACGGTGCCGTGAGCTCGTGTGGTGGCCGGCCATCGACCGAGATATAGAGCATCTGGTCCAGGACTGCTCAGCTTGCCTCCTCAGTGGGAAAACCGGACCACCATCGACCCCTCCCCTACAGCCACTCCCCTGGCCTTCCCGCCCCTGGGAACATGTACAGCTGGACATCTGTGGGGAAATCCATGGCCGTGGTGTTCCTCACCACCAGCGCTTCCTGGTGGTCATCTATGATCTCCACTCCAAGTGGCCGGAGGTGGTGCCGGTGGGGACAGTGACGTCGCACGCCATGATTCGGGTACTGGATGGCCTCTTTGGACGCTGGGGTGTGCCTCGGGCCGTAACAACTGATAACGGGCCTCAGATGACATCTGCAGAGTTCTCTGACTTTCTTGCCAGCAGGGGTGTCAAACACATCCGAACCGCTTTCTACCACCCACAGGCCAATGGTGGAGTAGAGCGTTTCAACGCGACACTGAAGAACGGGATCCGTGCACACCTGACCCAAGGCTGTGTATTCGAAGAGGCACTCAATCAGACTTTGTTGCACTACAGAGCAAGCCAACACTCCACCACTGGAGTGTCACCAGCGTTTCTGATGCTCGGCCGAGAATTGGAACTGCCACTGCACAGGCTCCGGACACCACATGGAAACTTTCCCAGGCCCTCCCTGGCCAAGGTCCGGGAGACTGTTGCCGCACGGCAGCGGGTGACGAAGGAGAAGGTGGACAAGAAACGCAGGGCGAAGCCACCATCTCTTCAAGTCGACGACTGGGTCAGGACTCGACGGCCGCAACGACACAACAAGATGGCCTCATTCTGGTCCCAGCCTAGACAGGTCAGACGCCGTCTGGGCCCTGCCACGTTCCTGCTCGATGACGGCTCACGGTGGCATGCTGGTAGGCTGAAGAAAGTCCCGGCACCCCTCTCCAGGCACACGGCCACAGCACCAACCCCGTCACCATTCCCCTACGCCATGGGCGCTGATCCTGGCCCACCTCCAGTCCCCGTTCCACCCCCTGTCCCTGTCCCTCCTCCCGCAGCGCCGGAACCGAGGCCAGTTCGGGTCAGGGTTCGTCCTGCTGCCTTGCAGGACTATGTCACAAGTTACCATGCTTAGTTTGCCAGTGTTTTCATAACTGACTCTTGCCTAGTACGTTTTGCATTTCTATTGTTGTTCTGCCATTTTGATGATGCTTTCAGTAAAAAAAAAAAAAGAAAGACTGTTTTGGTTGGTTTTCAGTTGGGGGGGAGGATTATGCTGTTTGTTCTTTTGAGGGGGGGGGGGGAAATGTTATGTTCTAATATATGGACACTGTGTTATATAATGGTTGAGATGCCTTTAAGAGACTGTTTATTATGGGATGCTACGTAATACACAGCGCGGGAAATAACAAGGAAGTCTGTTCTGTACTGAGACATGAGACTAAGTAAAGCAGTGTTGTTTCTGGTTCAATCGTGTGTGCGTGTCACTCTTTTACACACAACATATGGACTCGATAATTCTATAACATAATCATTCTTAAATCAACTACACTGTGCTAAGTCAATGTGGGAATCTGCATGTAGTCTAGCTGGAGCCATCATGCCTAGATAGTAAGTGGCCTGGCTGGCCGGGTGTGACAGGAATTAGCATGCTCTATTGTTTCCACCAAGAGGCCAGTCTCATACGTCACTCTATCTGCATCTCAAAGACATTCGTATGTAAAAATACCGTCTGTCCTCCCAGGAACATCTTTGATGTAGACCACATATATATGTCTGTAAATACAATGTTGAGTTAGTCTTGTGGGGGCAGCCTCTCCGTACGGTCAGGTATGCCCTGGGCTCCGCGGCTCAACTCAAGGGCCGCGGGAAGCCCTCTGTCTTTGTCTCGGTACTAATTGAAATAAATACAACGCTACATTTCAGTTCACATCTCTCTGCCTGCGTGTTTTCCTGGTCCGATCGTCGGAGACTTTGATGCAGACTCTTCGTCCTTATTTGTCTATTTTAGTCAAGTTAGATAGTGTACTTGAAGTAGGAATATTTATTTCATAGATTTACAAAATATACGTGTAACAGGTCCCACAAAATTATTTTCATGGTTTTATTCACCTTTTTCCTAGGCTGTGTGTGTTCCACTTCCTGTCGATTTCATTGGATATCATTGGTCATCTGACCAGTTTCATTGGATTTCATTGGATCAAATCGACAGGAAGTGGAACACACACAGCCTAGGAAAAAGGTGGTATAATATTGCCTGACTGCAATTGCAGACAGGCTACAATCATGAACTACACGCAACAGCTGCTAAATTAGTCTTGGAGGAGAAGAACTCTACTACGGACAATTCCTTTTCGCTGTCACCACCTCCTTTAATTCTCGAAGAAGTTGGCGTTGGAAACAAACAAACAAACAAAAATAAATAAAT
Organism: Protomyctophum parallelum; assembly: GCF_964188405.1. NCBI lineage: Eukaryota > Metazoa > Chordata > Actinopteri > Myctophiformes > Myctophidae > Protomyctophum > Protomyctophum parallelum. The sequence continues at coordinate 71,672,495 of NC_139697.1, read as the reverse complement.
AAATAAATACATTTGAGATATATCCACAATGGTTCAAGAGAGGCTTATTCATCTTCTCACCCTGATGTCCATTGACTGACTTGCTGCAGAAAGTGGATTATTACTGACCTGATCAAGGAATCACAGATGTCAAGATGAAGACAGGCTAACAGGTACTGTAGGCACCGCATTTCTTTTATACAGTAGCCTATCTGCTTCCTGTCATAGTCTGTGTGTAGCCCTCCAAGCAGAACCCAATGGTACTGAAGTTTCTGACATTTTGTTCGACCCAGACCATGGGGTCCTGTTCCACTGCTACCATGCCACCTGGGACGCACCCATTTTAAAACATAAACAACATGTTTCGTGGCTCCCCGCGCTCTATGACGATATTATTCAGTGTGAGGCTTTCTGAATATGTGAAGTATAAGTATCCATACATGCCGCTGCGAATATCTCCTGTGGCGCGGAAGCCGTTAAGTATTTTTAATCTATGTTTGCCCGATTTGGAAGCTTGGATTAATCTCTTCCTTCCTTGTTTATTGACACCTCATTGTACCGCCTATCTGGCTAGCTAGTGGCGCTATAGCTATGACAGAGCAGATCAGAGGCAGGGACGTAGCCGCACAAGCCAACCGCACACCGGGAGGCGGTACAATAAACGGTAAACAAACAAGAAGAAATAAAGCGACCAAATCGGTCAAACAAAGATTAAAAATACTTAGCGGCTTCCGCGCCACAGGAGATATTCGCAGCGGGATGTATAGCTACTTAAAGTTCCCGAATTCAGAATAACTCAAGTAAAATAACGCCGTCTTTTGGCGCAGATCCTATTTTAGAGAGAATTTCTACATCCGTGTCCAGGGATTTCCATACGAAAATATAGTCATGAACAGGGACCCTACGTAAAACTCATAAAAATTTCAGAAAAGCTTTACGTAGGGTCCCGAGAGGGGCTAGTCTGTGTGCTGCTATGCTGTGGAGTGTGGATAATGATTTGATTCAGGCTACACCTCTATTGCTGCCATAATGACAGCAATTGAGCTGGGTGGCAATGAATCATGTCCAGTGACTGTTTGCTGGCTCTGTCTGGAATTCTAGACTATAGCCACTAGGCATGTGTTATGAAAGAAGTGAGTAGTTGTTGTTGATGACAGGATGGATATGTATAGCATGTCTGTGGCTCTTGATCACTTCAACATTGTGCTATTTATTTTCTTTAAAAATGCTGTTGCTGCTGTTCAAGCTAGATGATATGTGCTCTGACATAACATTCCATGCTGTGAACTTCTATGGCTCTGTCGGGTCAGCTTTATTTCTCTCATTACATTTATATTAAGTAGCCTATAGGCAATGGCATACTATTTGAACATTTATGTGTAAGATACGAGGGCTGTGCAATGAGTAGACCAGACCAGACCAGTTCTCAACCTTGTCAGGCTGTGACTCCACAAAATAATCACATTTGAACTGGGATATTGGTGGTAATTGGTGTTATAGGGTCTTGTCTTAAAGGCACTTGTCAAACTGTGTTGTAGCTAGCACACTATTATTTCCGTGTGTCTCATGAGAGAGCCTCATGCAGGCTTCGGTAACCGCCAAATGGTCCCGTCTCTCATCCTCTTCCATCTTCGTTTGTAACTTGGTTCGTCTCACAAAACTACCTAAACCTAACCTCACAGAAATGATGCCTATACACCTAACCTAAAAACCCTGTCCCCCTTGGCGAAACACCGGGAAAAGACACTCTCCATTTATGTTTCAGACACAGCTAGACTTGTTGCTTATTATTGCTTATCATTGTTGCACTTATTGCTAGGGTAGCCAAGCTGTAAATGACATTTAATTTCTTTTTTTTTCTCCGTGTGCTGCTGTTTCCTGTCATTGTCAGTGCTATGCTGTGTGTGTTATACAAATGTGTTGCTCTATTGCTGACTGGAGGCCAGTGAAACATGTGCCATGTAACAGTGACTTTTCCTGGCTTGGGAACTGAAGGCTCATGCAAATCTATCTACAGTCAGTCTGTTGTGCTGTGTGACTGTTGTAGATTTAGACTTGTGACAGAGCGGTATGTGTACAATAATAATTATGTCTGGTCAGGGGTGGAGCTTGGTGAAGGCTGACAGGGAAGATGCCCCAGGGGCTGCCACCGTTATTAACCCTACCCGCACACGGAAGCCACGTAGTCGGAGTAATGGGATTTTGGAAATCTGGGCTGCAGTCCCCCAGGGGCCTGGGACTGCTGGAGGGCTCTTCACATCAACCTTTTATTTGATGTGACTGTGTGGACCCCAGGCATGGCAGGGTTTGTTAACGTAATTGTTTGACGCACGTTCACACACATACTGTACATGCGCGCATGTGTCATCGTGTATTATTTGTGCCATGTGGGTAGACATGCATTGTAGTTATCAGTTATCATTGTAGTAATCAAAATCGACTCATGCTCATCCCGACTCAAAAAATAATAATGGAAACCGAACATCTTTTTTCTTTCTTATTCTTTTTTTAAAAGGGAACTGTCTGTCTCTGTGTGACCATCCCAGTGCTGCTATACTGTCATTGGGCCTCATTGTCCCGCTTTCAGGTTTGTTGTGGTTTTGAGAATAGATCCATCATCCCAGGGTGTGCATGTTGGCCCTGTGGGGTGGGGGTTGTTTGTTTGTTGTAAACTGTGAAGCGATGTAACATCAAGCTTTAATGGGTTATTTAGCACCATAATGCAAGTAGAGTGCTTTTCTGAACCTGGACTGTATAGGCTCGGAAGGGGGGGGGGGGGGGGGTGATGATGTCAGTGTGCATCTTAGCATGGCAGTGTTCCATTATTTGAAAATGTGTGTACGGGGTTAAGTATAGACCCATTCAGAAACGTGTGTATGGGGTTAAGTATAGACCATAGACTGTAAAAAATATGGACAAAGCGTTCGCCGGGTCTAACATGGACGTAAAATGAAGCCTGTTATTCCTGCACTGTAAGTCGCCATCTTTCTAGATCCGTTTGGTACCAGCTGGCCATTGGCTGGCTCCGTTTTGGACCAGCTGGCCATTGGCTGCCCAGACAACGAGGCGGGACTTCCCCCCTTCTTCTCCGTTGGTTTTTATTTTGACTCGAGTGGGAGGGGAATCCCGATCATAGACTGTAACGGTAGCCACGCCCCTCAGAACATACGTGATGTTTTTTTTTCTTTATGGTCATTTTTTTAATTAATGGGACCATAATTTTCCAAAAAGAATATTATGACATTAGAAATAAGACTTTAAACTAGTGACTGGAAGAAGAAAGTATTCATGACCATGTTTATTAAGGTAATACAGTCTAGGTGAAGTTGGGCCAAAATACATGGGCCTCTATGGAGCTATGGGGCTTTTTGGGTCCAGTCCAGCGCCACAACAGGCCATATATATGAACTACCGATTTCAAATGAGGCTTCACGAAATATCTGGCTGACTGCCCCCCTGGTATAGACCCATTCAGAAACGTGTGTATGGGGTTAAGTATAGACCCATTCAGAAACGTGTGTATGGGGTTAAGTATAGACCCATTCAGAAATGTGTGTATGGGGTTAAGTATAGACCCATTCAGAAACGTGTGTATGGGGTTAAGTATAGACCCATTCAGAAACGTGTGTATGGGGTTAAGTATAGACCCATTCAGAAACGTGTGTATGGGGTTAAGTATAGACCCATTCAGAAACGTGTGTATGGGGTTAAGTATAGACCCATTCAGAAACGTGTGTATGGGGTTAAGTATAGACCCATTCAGAAACGTGTGTATGGGGTTAAGTATAGACCCATTCAGAAACGTGTGTATGGGGTTAAGTATAGACCCATTCAGAAACGTGTGTATGGGGTTAAGTATAGACCCATTCAGAAACGTGTGTATGGGGTTAAGTATAGACCCATTCAGAAACGTGTGTATGGGGTTAAGTATAGACCCATTCAGAAACGTGTGTATGGGGTTAAGTATAGACCCATTCAGAAACGTGTGTATGGGGTTAAGTATAGACCCATTCAGAAACGGGTCTCATAGTCGCAGGCAACGTATTCCCTGTAGGCGGAGACGACATATCTGTGGTTTCCCCGCACCTCCTTCTACTACAGTGAATGGAAAAGTGACTGATGTTAGTCTGCCTCAAACGTTACTCTTTTACCTGCTTTTTACTAACACTAACATTACAAAGATGCCCAGAACATCGGGATGAACCTGTGTAGTTTATGGCTGCTCCAACAGTAGTGGCAACGTTTAAAAAAAGAAAAAAACGGAATGTCAAAATATCTACCGCGGTGGCTGAGACCAGAACCATAGTAATGGTTGAGACAAAGCAGTGAAACGTCCTGAAAGATACATAACGTCAGTCTTACCCAATACCCAATCTTTCTGTTTTAGGAACACAAGGCTGCTGTACTACTTTATACCTCATACTAAGCATTAAAGTATGACCTATACGCGTTTCGACCAAAAGGTCTTCGTCAGGGTCTCTCTCAGAATTCAGGGCTAATGCCAAATTCATGTTAATTTGTTATGGTCTTAAAGTTGTGGCTGCATGCTGTTCAAGCTAGCGGTTATGACACAAGGGTCATCTTTATTTCAGAGTCCATAGCACATAAAAGGTACTATAGTGCAATCCTACCTAATCAGCAGCAGGCTGCTGAGCCAGTGCTTGCGAAGCCTGGACGTGACCCGATCACAGCTTTTCACTGGGTTTGTTAGAGCCACGTTGATGCTGTTATTAATTAGACACCCAGGTGCTGCATAACATTATACCTCAGTTGCCTCCACAGTGCCTCACAGGTGGGCACACTAACGTAAACAACTGACTGGCACTATATGCCGCCTGGGGACACATAGAAGTAATCCTCATGGCATTGCTGTATGCCACTGTGAGTCTCTGCATGCTTTTCACTCTGCAAGAGGACCATAGATCAGTGGTTCCCAAACTTTTAAGTACCCCTAAATCAACATTTATTAGGCCACGAACCCCCCATTTGAAAACATATGCCAGTGACATATTAATTTCATGGACCCCCAGTTTCACACGCATTATGCTACAGACCCCCAATTTACCCCCATTTCTATCGCTGGTACCCCAATTATATTGTAAAACCACTGTTAATTTAACTCTGAGTGTACAAATGGAACCAAATGGAACCATTTGTACACTCTCAGAGTTACAGACCCATAAGGGTCCATTTGGTTCCTATCTCTAAATGAACTAGGTACCTCCTGGAACTCCCTCAAGTACCCCTAGGGAACCACTGCCATAGATGATCTGTATACAGGGGAGTGACCTATAATGCTCTGAACAGTGCACATTTTACATTTTACAAATCACAAAGAACATTTCCTCAAAAGCATGTTGGGCCGGAGCTGGGCATATTTTGTGACACTGTCTTTGGATGTCACTGTCATAGGATACTGTAGGCCTATGTCCTTAAGATATTTAAATTGACATCCAGAGCGGCATGTCAGAGATGGAACACTGGAAAAGTGTAGTATGAATCTACCCTGGCCATCAGGTTGGCTACAAAACTGAAGAAGTCTGTAAATAAGATGATGGCCTCAATAAGAAAATGGCTAAAGGTAGACTAGCTGTTTTACTTTGTGTAGTAGACAAGGGGTATAAAGGCACAATTAAGCTATCGCATCCAGCTATACCACATACAGCATTGGATGATATCTAATGAACATGTCGAAGTAATTTCTCTCTCCCATGCTGACATCACATGCACAGTAGTACATGTGACATGTGAAGGAGACGGACAGTTATAGCCCTGCAGAGGGGTCTGCTGACCTTTTGACCCTCAAGAATGGTCTCAAATCCTGCGCATGTGGCATAATTGTGTGCACAAATGTACACACTCTTACTGGAACTGTCCAATTCCAACCATTGGCCTTCATGTTCATATGTACAAGGAAGGAAATCTATTGACTTGTTTCCCTACAGACTCAGAGACTCAGTCCCATGGGATACCCTTGTACCATAAAGACTTGATTCCATTTCAGCTGGATTAAGTGTCATCGCCACAGATCACACCCTGACTTTGGATGTCACACTCAGTCACAAAAGCATTCATTCACAATTCCTTGACCATCAATTGGAAATATGACATTCACTGTACAATACATGTAGATTCATACATGTGTACATGTAAATGCAGATTGTGTGTTATGTGAGATCTAAAGCTGCATGAAATGTGCATGCGTACACTCTTTCCCAAAATGAACTTCAAAGAAACTTTGCTCACGACAGCAACATGTGACAACGTCTGGGAATGTCACAAGACATCTCAATGTCTCCATCTTGCAAAGAGAGGGACATATATGGTAACTGAGCCATGCATTGCATGGCGAAGAGAACTATATATTGAGGAGGCAGAACGAAGACAAACTAGGATAGTGGAGAGTCCAGAGGACCGGATGGAGGGAGAGGAAAGGAACCAGGAAGGATGTCTGATGAGAGGGTCTTGGCCACCACACTACACAGACCAGCTCCCGACGCTCTGACCTGAGCGTCCCAGGCGATCCCAGGCAACCCAAGGCACTACAACGAGAAGCTCAGGGGTTATAGCCAGACCAGCAATCGAACCCCTGCCGCTTGCCGCCTGCCACGCAACCTCTCTCCCTCAGAAGACAGACGACCCCAGTCTGCCTCTCTCAAAGCTCTGCTCAACAAACCAACGCTCAGGAAAGTGATGCATTACATCAAGTTTCTAAGTTCATGGCAAGGAACATTATCTATCATATAGATATTTCATTATCATTTGATTTGTTCCTTAAATTCTATTTGAACCTGTATTAACCCTTGTTTAAGAATTCATTTGATCGGCCCAGGCCGTAGCGTAACGGTCTGGGCACCGGACTGGTGATCCAGTCGCGGTGTGCCGCGGGTTCGACTCCCGAACCCGACACGGCCTTTACCGCATGTCATCCCCCCATCTCTCTCCCGTTTCCTGTCAGCCTACTATCTGTCCCTTAAAAAATCAATAAAAGGCGTAAGCCGCAAAAAAATATCTTAAAAAAAAAATTTCATTTGATTATTGTTCTACTAAGTTTGTCTATTAGCTTAGGTGTGGAAATAAATGGATTCATTTTTTTAAAACAAATCTATTATTTGCTCAAGAAGTTGAACTTACTGGTTTTTGACACATGCAAAGTAAGAAAGGCTATGTAATGGAAAAGATATCTTACCTTCAGATTCCATAGATTTATTAAGATAAAATAATAATTGATTATTTTATAATCTTTTAATTGTTTTATTAGTGGTTTAACTTAAAGGTTAAATACAAATCAATCTGGTGCTTATTCCTAAGCTCATTTCACTGGTGCCATTCTTAAATTCAGATTGATTTTGACTCTTAATTTTTTAACTTATAATTCATATTTTTATAATTATGAATTACACTGATATAAAGTCTACTGGATTAAATATAACACTAACACGCTACATTTGCGTGACATTATCTGTGTCTATCTAAATAGTTGAGCCGCAAAGCGATCATCAGTATTGTTTAAGAGGTTCTCAATTCAGTACATCAAAGGCTGTGAAACTTTGTGCATTAGCTCGGTAACTGATGGTATGTCGAATCTACAATTTGGTGGTCAAGGTCAGCGATGAGCCACAGGAAGACAAATGATGCACTAAAATTGTTCAAAATGTCAACGTATCACTTCAAGGGACAACTGATTGTCTCCACCAGGCCGAAGGCATGGGGGGAGAGTATGTTTTGCACTCTGTCCGTCCGTCCGTCCGTCCGTCCGTCCGTGTGTGTGTCCGTCCGTGTGTGTGTGTGTGTGTGTGTGTGTCCGTCCGTGTGTCCGTGACCAGCTAATCTCGGCCACCGTTAACCCGGTCGATGCCAAATTTTGCACACACACTCCCTGGATGCCAACGATGAACCTCTGCCCCAAACTTTCCAGAACGGCCTGTTATAGCACCACCAGGAGGCCGCTTTGTGCAAAACAAGTTTTTGCACAGTACACCTACAGATTTTGTCCAAACATCACGCAAATTGGTACACAGTCTCTCTACAGCCATTCAACGAAACCGGTCTTTCAGATTTCTCAGACTCCATCCTGATTGGTTAAGATTGGCTTCCAAAGTTCACAGGAGTGCTCAGTTTCAAACAAAATGCTGCAAATCATGAACACATCGCGTGATTTCCGTGAAATTGTGCACCCACATTCCCACTAGGCCGAGGACGAAATGCCACATGAACAATTTCAACTCAGCCTCATGGTGGCGCTATAACTGGCCGAAAACTGTTTTTACCTCTAACTGCACGGATCTGTGGATAACTTTGTATGCCAACTCCCTAGAGGCCAAGGAAAAACCTTTGCCTGGAATCTGCTCTTTATAGTGCCACCAGGAGGCCGACATATGTAAAACACATTTTCTATTATTACTCCTTCAGATTTTATCCAAATTTCACGCAAATCGGTACACATGATCTCCATAGTCATGTGATCAAGACAGGTTTCTTTGATTTCTCATATTCCATCCTGATTGGCCACGATTGGCTCCTACAGTTTTCAGGAGTAGCCCGCTTTGTACAAATCGCCACAACTCCTCAACGCAGCGTCCGATTGCGATGAAACTGTGCACGCATATTCCCACTAGGCTGAGGAAGAAATGCCACTTGACAGTTTTCAACAGCCTGGTGGTATCCTGGTGGAGACCTGTGCCCAGAAGGGCACTTTTTCTAGTTCCCCTCTACTTTCCCTTGCATGACACTCAACTACAGCCCTCATTTGATCCAGACTACTGTTGCATTGTTACCCAATTGATCATGTTCAGTTTCTGCAGCTATGGAGTTGAAGGCAGATTTTGTTGTGTTGTGGCTGCTAATGAAGGTTTTCAGAGTGACAGAATGCCTTTTATATTAATTGACATGTTTGGGAGTGTGTCTCTGTCTCTTTCAGAGGTGTGAAGGCTTCCAATAGAAGAATGTAATGTTCAGTTATTTTCTATTTTATTTCAAACTGCAACAGCTTCTGTTCAAGCTAGCAAGCTCAATTAAGCTTAATCAAGATGAATGCTGTGATTTCTAATTTATCTTCATTTCTGTGGTGTACAAGTGGCTTAGTTTGTGATGTGTCTGATTATGAGTATACAGTTGACAATAAGGCCAAAATAGATTTAGCTTTCATGCACACATTGTAGTGTGGTGGTATGGTACATGATGGCATGATGTCGCCACTAAAATGGCTCAGAGTCAATTAACTAAACTGTTTCTTGTTGGGTGGATGAAATGCATATAGGCCTACTGATATAATTTACATCACTTTGGCACAAATAGCTAATGATATCAGTATAATATATAAGGATAAATGATGCACTAAAATAATTCAAAATGTCGCATCCAATTCAGGGACAGCTGTTTCCCTACAACTTTCCTTTGCATGACACTCCTATTCTAATATGAAACTCAAACATTCTCCTTCCAGCTCCTTCCGGCTCACAAGAAATCACAAAGGCTCAAGTCTTTAATGAACCAAATTTTGTTCTTAGTTGAAATTCTTCACTCTTTTAACCGCCCTTAAATTGGCAATGATCTCTGATCTATGTGAAGATCACTTTTAGTAACTACCTGTAATGTTGTCAATACTAAATCCCCCTGGCCATAAAGGAAACCAATTATGCTAATTGTGTCGTTTTCATCGCCTCATGGTTGAATGGCATCTAATTGTGGCCAAGGTCAAGGCAGTTCACATTCCTTATACAGTGGTTTAATGGCAATTAGGGAATAGTATTGAATTCCTATCCTACCGTAGCTAATGCAGACCAAAGTGCACATTATGAATCATCAGAGCTACAATACAGTATATCGATTTAGTCCCAGAGAAATTAGGTGTTTGTACAGGAAAATTGTATCTGTAATGCCTGCGATTTTACCCTGGTGTCCCGTGTGGGAAACCAAGCATCTTAACCACTAGCCTAAGAGGGAATCCCCCTTCGCCCTGGGGAGATATTAGGCTTTTGGCATTCAGGCAGATCAGTCTCTGAATCACTTCTATACAGGGCCGTGAGCAAGGGAGGAATGGCTCAAACTCTCAACTGCTTATAGTATTTCTTATATACTCTGTATGAGCTGTTTGACATGCATGCACAACAAACGGCATGATTCGATACACACACACACACACACACACACACACACACACACACACACACACACACACACACACACACACACACACACACACACACGTACACCATCCAATAATAATACGGATAGGCAGTCAACACTTCCGGGCAGTGGACGAGAGTCGAGAACAGGCTTGAGTATACACTGGTTGTACACTCGATGAAGCCGCTGCAAGCGGCTTGGAGAGATTACTCTCTCCCTTACTGGTCTCTAACTCCTCCAAAAGCAAATTACCATTTGGGACACAAACCATTTCCATGTTAAGCTCTATAGGGAAGGACTGAGTGAGCAGAGATTTGGCTATTTTAATTTGGCTACCGGTAAATGACTGATGGAGATGCTGTGAGGGAGACACTGTGATTCCATCATCTCTCCCACCTTGTATTATACTGTCAATTATGGAGCAAATTGCAAATGCTTTTACCATTATCTTGAGCAACCCACTAGTTTGAGAGTGCAGCACAGTAATGTAAGTAAGTATAAGTTATTTTTGTAACTTTCAGTAGTACACAATGGTCATACAATTGACACCCACTACATCGTTCCCACTACATCTTTCCATCTTCATCCAGCACTGAAATGTATTTCCATGCTGCCTGCTGGGGATTGTTATGCTGTACTTTTTATTAGCAAAGCAACCATGAAGAAGTAAATTATCTGAAAAGCTCATATCATACCTAGACCATTTTAAAATCAAAGCCTGTTAACAGTTTGACTGTTTTTTACGATTAACCCGCATTTTAATCAACCCCCCTTCACTGCCGAGATTGTTGTATTACCTTTAGAGCACACGCTGAATTATTTGGGCTTTTAATCCGCGAAAATCGAGCGAAAATAGCTCCCCCCGTTTGTTATGAACGATCGAACCACCCGCCATCTTGCTACACCGAGAAGAGGCAGCACAGGACCCGCCTCCATGAGGCGTTGAACCCAATGCGTTTGCATTGGCCTCAATTTCCCAGAAGCCCTAGCAGCTCACAGCATGTGACGATTTCCGGTTCATTGTCAACACGAAATGCACCTCCTCTCTTCCTAAGCGGCGAAAAAGAATTTTCTTTTTTTTGTTTACATTACGGCGGATTAAACACATAAAACAAAAGTCGCGTAAGTCTTTTATGGCAGCGACATTAACCTGGAGTAATCCATTCCCGGCACGGAAACTGTTAAAATGTTTTACTGCACTGTGCAGAGGTAATGTTTTCCCTTCTGTCTGTCTGACTGTTGTTGCGACCGTAGGTCGCAGATAACTACGGAATCATGCATTTCCCGTCAGTCAGTCAGTATCACTCCAAATCCCGGAAATCCCCCATATATGGTGCCCAGGTCTTCGTGACACCGGCAGCCGTCAAAGTTCTCAACAGGCCCGAAAATTAAGGCCCGGCCCTACCTGGGCCCTCATCAATTGAAACCCTGTACACTCAAGACACTGCCCCCGCTGCCACCCTTAGATCTCCATATACCTGTTCTGACATTCCATACTGTATGTTGATCTGACCTCATCAAACCCTGTACACTCAAGACACACTCCAAGGGCGAGGTCGCTTCTCACCCTCAGGCGTCTTAGTGGTTAGTCTTTTAGGAGGATATCTTGAATAGTGTATGTAAGCCTTGCATGGCCGAGCCAAGAGGTCCATAGGGCAGGAGCCTATCTCCCGTTTCAGCGTGAGGCAGCTTGATTGTACAAGTACACCTACTGGACATGACACTAGTATGTCACCGGGACTTAGCCCAAACCCTTGATGCTATAAGTGCCAAGCAGGGAAACACTAGGTCCCATTTTCCAGAGTCTTTGGTATGACCCGTTCGGGGGTTCGAACCCAACCTTCCAGTCTCACGGCGGACATCACTCTAACCACAAGGCCACTGAGCTGGCCTATAATCTATAACGGGCCACAAAATGCACATTACGGGCCCGGGCCGCTGGCATAGTGGTCCGGGCAGGCGGGCACACAGCGTGTCGTGGGTTCGAATACCAATCCCGACGACCTTTGCTGTGTCTTAAAAAAATAATACCCATAATGAGGAGATTAACAACTCTCTCTAGGTCGTCCTCAGACGAGCCTTCCATCGTCGCTTCCAGTCATCCCGGTTCTCCATACCATAATTAACATAACATAAACAAGAAATTCTCACATAGTGATATTTGTCAGGTGAAAGAAGCGCTGTCTCCGTTAAATGGTAAATGGTAAATGGTGCATTTATATAGCGCCTTTATCCAAGGCGCTTTACAGAGATTGTGCATTACATTCACCCATTCACACACACATTCATACACCGATGGCAGCGGAAACCATGCAAGGCACCAACTAGCACATCGGGAGCAATTAGGGGTTCAGTGTCTTGCTCAAGGACACTTCGACAGTAACTCTGGGGGAGCCCGGGTTCGAACTGGCAACCTTGCGGTTACCATCCAGGCACTCTACCCCTGAGCCACCGCCGCCCCCGTCCGTTGTGGGGGCCAGTGAGGCGTTTCAACGTTGAAGCACTGGGCCCTAGTGGTAAGAGGAAGGACTGCAGACGGACCCGTGGATTCATGCCGAGGAAACCCCGTGCAGCTGGGCTTTAACATTGAGCGCTCGGTTGCGCTTCCGCATTTGACCACCAGAAGTAGACGTTCTGAGACGGTCCTTCCGGGTGCTTCAAAACGCCACTGAGCAACTTCCACGAATAGCGAGGGGTGGGCGGAGCTTCGTGCCAGATCAGTCTCTATCCTTCTTTATACTCTATGGCTCCGCCTGTAGCAGGAGTGCTTGCTGTCCCATCCCATTGGCCAGAGGTGCATGTGCGCATGGATGCAGACGAGGCAGCCAATCGGGCTAGGCCGTCAGACTAGGGCTAGAACAGGTCGTCTAGTTTTCATGAGCTTTCATTAGTCAGGTGGTTTAAATGCGCTCCGGCTGCAGCAGTGATTAACTGCTAAAAACACTATTCCGTTGTCAAACTCCAGAGGCCACTTATTGTCAGAATGTCAGTACTCCCATGTGCACAGCACACTAATGCATCATGAACTTTTATTGGCCAACAAAAGCACTGCAACGCCTTCTAGACAAACTGCCATCAAGGTGGCCGTTTGTCTATAGAGGACATTTTGTGCTCTACTGAGGACATTTTCAAGTTGAGTTTGTTTTTATTTCCATGCCTCTCATATTACACAGCCTTAGCTAGCCTGGGGTAACTATCACCTTTTACAGTACCATCTCTCTTCCTGAATTGCTCCATAGACGGTGCTGTTTCGTGTGTGTGTGTGTGTGTGTGTGTGTGTGTGTGTGTGTGTGTGTGTGTGTGTGTGTGTGTGTGTGTGTGTGTGTGTGCCAGGTAGGTCATGAAAATGCATTATTGATACTGTTTGAGGTATGCAAAGCAAAGCAGGGAAGCTCTTTGATCACTCCATACTGTAGATGCCGTGTCGCCTGCAGATTTAGCCCAGTGTGCACACAGCACCGGGAGGCAAGAGAGGTACAACTCTCCTTGATCACTCCTTCTTCTTTTCCTTCTCCTCCTTTTTATTTCTTTTCTCTTCCCCTCTCATTTAAGAGTTATAGCCTTAAGGGAGTGTTGTTTTGGTATTTGTCCTGCAGAGAGAGAGAGAGAGAGATAATTGAAAAGTGAACGAGGGGTAATTTGCTGCTCTCCCTAAATATTAGGTATTATTGCTTGTATTGGATTTACACGCAGAATGGTGCAGTGCCAGTGTCACAGGGTCTAAAAATGCAAATCTGCAACCATGTGGGTTATATGTAAATGGTGTTCATTCTCTGGCAAGTGACATATCCTATGTCATTTCCATTGCATCGCGATTGAAAAATCTACGTTTCTTGAGAAAGATGGCTAGTGTGAGCTATTGCTAACATTAGCCTTTTCTTACAATGGAGGTCTGCGAGCCTCCTCCGAGCGGGGAAAACGGAGGTACCTGAGTAGTAATCTCCCCAATTCCGGCCCTGAGCAAGCTATTGTCCACTTGTGGCTAGGATTAGACTAGACCTGTACGTGCCCATCGCGGGAACCTAATGATATACGTTGTCATAGCACCCGTTTTAACTGTCAGCCGGTGTCCCACATGGAGATCTGTGTATGTGCCTGTGTGTGAAGACTGCAAACTGAAAAGTGTACCAATCAATTCGGCCCACTGGCAGAGCCTGATTGGTTGAGCCTCAATTGGCTGAGGCAGAGCCTGGAAATTGCACAGGTGAAAGGAATTGGCCTCATTAGGCCCACTGGCAGAGCCTGGCCCAGGTGACAGGAGTTGGCCTCATTAGGCCCACTGGCAGAGCCTGACCAGAGCAGAACCGTGGGTCCGACCGACTCGATACCTGGCACTGCACTCCCTATGCGGGTGTGGAACACATTTATAGTAGGAGTCCAATGTTTCGACACTGCACTGACATTTTCCTGGTTTCTACCCGTTGCACTGTGGGAGCCCTAACCTGTACATATGTCAACATTTATAGACAATCACTGGACCAGAGTCTTTTGAGATCTATAGAAAAGGTCTTGGCCTGAAAGAATGTTTATCTTAAACACTATCCATGCAGGAAATGTATTGATGGTTTTGTTGTGGTCCCATGCCTTGAACATAATGTCTCCTTTGAAGTTTACACATTAAAGGCAGCATGGAATGTATGCAGAATAACAACTGAGCATGCATGTCAGTGGACTGAAGTTTGTAGGTCACCGTTATCACCAGCAACACCTGCGGCCCTTGCACATGTGCAGTTGTGCACGTGTGTGCGTGTGTATGCATGCGCATAATAAAGAGAGCATAATGGTGTTGGGGAGCACACAACTGTCTGTGTTTTACCCACAGGTATGAGACAGTGGAGAGATCAAGCTTATCCCTTGTGACAGTTACTTTTAAGCCCCTTTTGGAGCTGGGTGGTTCAATTTGACATGCGCGCACACACACGCACACACACACACACACACACACACACACACACACACACACACACACACACACACACACACACACACACACACACACACACACACACACACACACACACACACACACACACACACGCAGTCTCTCTCTCTCTCTCTCTCTCTTCCTTGATGGGATATGTTTGGCAAACCATTGACCTTCACTTTGCAATCTCTGAGGCCGATCAGTGGGCCATTCTTCCATGGAATGTTTACATCTCTGAGGACTATTTGGCCATAATGGGGGAGATTGCCTTTGGTCAACAACCTGTGTCCACAATGGCCCTTGGCCCAGCTTGGCCAAAAGCATTTCTTTTCCCTTTTCTTTAAATTATTGTTGGGAGAGAGCCATTCGGGTGGCTAGAACAAATCAAGGTCATTTTCAAAATAGTGTCAACGTTCGTTGACGGTATTAAAATTGGACAAAACTCCACAGTGCTACCATGCTTTGCTGATGACTTATTTTTCTTTAATTATTCTGTCATTGATAGAGCCAGCACTCTGGGCTTGGCTATATTTGATCTGTAGCGAACGAGAAATGAGATCAGATAACTGGACAAGTTATGGCCTTCTGATGTTGAGCAATAATTGGGTTTCTTTTATGGCAGAACATTGAATAAATAAATATTATGTTAACCATGGCCCCTGTACAAATAATGTATTCTTCACTGGACACTGCTGTATGCCAAAACCTGTTGCATAGAGGTAATATAGTAGTCTCTAGCACATTTCTGCAGTTTCAGCAAACATACTTCTGAATATTCAATCTTACTTAGTACTTCACCTTTATACAACGGTGGCATGCCTTTACCGGTGACATGCTGTCTACTTGGTACCTTATTGTACCTCAGCTCTAATGTATTTATTGTATACTAGAAGGAATGCGAGTGCAATCAATGATTGATTGATTGATTCTTTAAGTGTCATGCTTCCAAAGAAGCCCAGCCCATATGGACTTACAGGACACTTTTTACAGTTTACATAAACAATGACAATAAACCGACATGACGGTTTGCAAACAATGATCAAGTCAATACCAAACTGACTAATACAGTACACTCCAGATCCTTACAAGTCAGATTACCTAATATACAACATAAAATAAAATACCATAAAATAAAATAAAATACACCATTTGGCCTATGACAGGACTCACAGGAGACACATGTACCTACTTGAAGAGCTGGGATTGTCTTCTACTCCAGGCTCTAGAAACAAACGGGGCTGTCCTAAATACTTCATTATTAAATAACTAGTCTAACTTCTGTCCATCTTCCCAGAATAGATCAGGATTTCTTTGTTGCATTGCCTCAAATAGTGGAACCCTCAAATCATCATACAGGGTAAAATAAATGATAAAATGAAATTCATTTTCCACATAATTTAGGTCACATACAACTCAATCACAATCAATGATTTTCCGTGGGCACAGCTCAAAAAAGTTCAATATAAGATAAAGAAAGCAATCACTTACTGAAGTGTCCCAGGTACTTTATTCAGATAATCCACAGGCATACCCCACGGCACCATATCACTCCGAATTACACTGCAAGGTCATTAGCCTAAAATTCTAGTGATTGCTTTTAGACACCTCTGAGTTAGTTGCGGATGAAACTCAATGGTTTCAAAGATTTAAATGTTAGCTCATTCACAGAGCTCATTAGACTAAAGCTAGACTATCCCACATTTACAAGCATGTCCAAGCCTAATTATGTAAGATGTAGGCTAACCAGTTTCCTGCTAATCATGAACATATTCTCTGGTGTATAGGCATCGACTGATAGACATCTTTAGCACTTTAATAATTACGTAAAACTCAGACTGAGTTTTCTCTTCTACGTTCTCTGCCACCTCCAAATTTAGCTGGATTATTTTCCTTATTTTCCTTTCCTCCTAATCACACAAAATGAGCAGACCTCAAGAAATCCAAGAAATCCACCACGTTTTCCTCTCCTCTAACATTCCATTGTGTCCGGGTTAGGGAATCAAAATTTTCAGGTCTCCTCACCCATATCACGACTGTCCAAAATGCAAGGATGTTATTGCCTTTGTTACTCTAATACCGAGATTAAGGTTGCTTAGATGGAAATGGAAAAATAGGCTCCCTTTGATTCCGCTGTTAAACATCTACATTTCTCTGCAGTTCCAAAGAGATGTTTTTATGATACAAAATAAAATAAAAATCATAGCAGCATGTCTATAATTAATTCATAATTAACTCCAGTTCTTATGGTCTTCTGTTCATTTACGTAAGCCGCTCTACCTTCACAGAGATGCATCTGGGATGTATTTGCTTTGAGCTTCCGGATGTAAAACCCCCAAAACATTACGTTATGTAACAGGCCTAGTCACAGATTTCTACTGCAGGCACAAATTACAATACGGCTGTACGGTATCTATGAATAGATAACCCCCCCCCCCCCCCAACACACAAACACTGATGAGTCATGCCACTATGTTTAGGTACACATTTACATATTTTGATTCTGGCATTTTTACGTGCCACAAATACTCAGTGACTTCTATGCATGCAACAGCAGATCGAGGCCAAACTTCCCTTCTCGCTGGCATTACAAGTAAATCGGTGTTAAGGCCCATGTCACACTCACTCACACAGCGCCAGACACTCACGTCATCAAAGTGCTTACAGCGGCCGTAGCCACACTGGAGGCGTCGAACCCCGTCGACGCATCTGTCACAGCACGGTTCTATTTTTGGAGCATTGACGACGGTGCACAGGCCATTCCAAACGAGTTGGAGCTCAGGAATTTAACTTGCGGATCGTTGTCTGTCACCCTGCATTATGTGTTGTATTTTCTTAACGATTTGTAAAGGTATAGGTAAGTACGAGTAAAAAAAAAAAAGATACAATGGATTAAAAAAAACTCAAACTATTGGACAAAACAACTCAAATAGAACATATAAATATACAGTTTATATTCCTGATTGGCACCACTAGGCAACAGCATCAACGTAATATCCTACTATAATGGCATGTAAAATCAACAAAAGCGAGACAGTTACAGTAAGGACCTTTGTTTCATTGATTTCTTTCCTATTTCCTTTAGCATTAGTCAGATCCCAATACTCACCTCTTCCGTCCTCCAGAATGACAGTGTTACGGTGAACTATGTGACCATCTTGAGGACTTTACGCAACGCCAACGACCGAATGTTTACGTACGGTATGTACTACAGTACGTAGCATAAGACCTCAATCTGTGTTGTCCACAAGATGGTCACATATTTCGGAAAGTAAGTTACCTTACCAGTTTCACTGTAACACCGCCATACAGTATATTGTAGTAGGATGTACATTGTACAGTACGTAGGAGACAAGTGTATTGAAATCTGGTCTCTATTTAATTGTTTAGAAGCGAAAACCATTGAGGCTGCGATGCATTTCTTGTTTCTTCTATGTGTGTGTATGTGGGACGTGGGTTTGGGAGAGTGTGTCTGTCTGTTCGTGCATACAAAGTCCATACGTTTTATAAGAAGCCGGTTTTGCCTATTTATGACAGGATGAAGTATAGGCTATATTTGTTTCATATTCACTTTGAAATAATAAACACAATAGAAACATAATTATAGTTATTTTAAAATTACAATTGATTGTTTAATTAGGCAAATATTTTGTCTGAGAGTAGGAGCCCTGTTGCCCTGTCTGTTTGTCTGAGAGTAGGAGCCCTGTTGCCCTGTCCGTTTGTCTGAGAGTAGGAGCCCTGTTGCCCTGTCTGTTTGTCTGAGAGTAGGAGCCCTGTTGCCCTGTCTGTTTGTCTGAGAGTAGGAGCCCTGTCTGTTTGTCTGAGAGTATACGAGCCAAGTGCAAATGATGAGCAGAGGCATAAGCGTAGCTCAGGAACAAATGAGCCAGCAAACAAGGTTGGGCAAATTCCAAAACAGTGGACCGACAGGATAGTTAAGACACAATCACATCTAACAGCCTGGGAGACAGATAATGACAATATTGTTTATCAAAAGCCTCTAGCATGGCTTCTCCACAGTAGGGAATGGGACAATTTCATCTACCAAATGGTGTCACATTAGAGTCACATTATCTGAAAGCGCTTGCCACTGATTGCTGCATTCTGTGGTACTTTGCTCCTGTCACAAAAGCCTTGGAGACTCCAAACTGCCACTGGACAGATGTTGTATGTCCTCCTGTGTCTGGGGGGATTGGCAGGATTGTTGTCTCCACCAGGCCGAAGGCATGGGGAGAGAGTATGTTTTAGCAAAACACATTTTTGGAACAAATGCCTCAAATAATCCAATTGACATCCAAGGCGTGAGAAGAAATGGCACCCTTTTTCACATTGGCCTATTATAGTGCCACCAGGAGGCCACAACCTGACCTGCCCTGGTCAGGTTGTAGTAGTTGGTGTAGCTTGCCTTGTACATATACATATATCACTTGCCCATCCCAACTACTTCATGTTCTTTTTGGGAAGTGACACCAGCTGTTGTACATGATCGAGTAGATCAATTATATGGTATGAATTGTTATAGGCCTATAATACCTCCTCACACCCCATCTTTGCAACTTAAGCCACCCCATGTGTGCCACAACTTTG
Organism: Protomyctophum parallelum; assembly: GCF_964188405.1. NCBI lineage: Eukaryota > Metazoa > Chordata > Actinopteri > Myctophiformes > Myctophidae > Protomyctophum > Protomyctophum parallelum. The sequence continues at coordinate 71,652,880 of NC_139697.1, read as the reverse complement.
AAATTTAAGGCCCTCCTACACCCTCCACCTTTCTCCTCCCCTCTCCCTCCTGCAATACCTGTTGGAGCCTTCCCACAGTCACAGCCACCTGGCTTTCCAACCTCCCTCTGTCTTCACCACATGGTACCCAAGCCTGCTGTGCCACCTCGACGCACACAGCCATGTACGCAAGCAGATGCGGAAGTAACATGCTTTTTACCCCTCTAATTCATTCACCCTCCTCCCTGATGTTTAGAATAGACACCCTGCAAGTTAATGGACTTATTCATAGATATATATATGAAAGCTTGATGGCTCACCCTCGCTCTGGCCAATGGAGAGCGACGTTGCTACGTGGCGGCCATCTTACCTCGGGGCAGCATAACATTGTGTCTATGGGGCATGTACTTTTAAATAACCATAACTTAAACGTCAGACGTTTTACGGCGTTCATATAAAAACAAAATTAAGCAGATAAGCGTCCTGAATCATAGCCACGTTGACAACGTTTGTAATAAACCAACCCGTTTGTAAATCCGTCAACATTTGAGTACTGTAGTCCCGAAGCAAGATGGCCGCCAGGTGAACTACGTCAGAGACTCCGCCTTAAGCCATCTAGCCTTTATATATATCTATGGACTTATCCCTCTGCCTTCAGGTTCTATTCAGCTTCCATGTATTGTTGAAGTGGAGTGACGCTGTCCATGGTGCTGAGCACTAGACCACACTGTATAGTTGAAGTGGAGTGACGCTGTCCATGGTGCTGAGCACTAGACCACACTGTATAGTTGAAGTGGAGTGGTGCTGTCCATGGTTCTGAAAAATAGAACCTCTGTTTCATCTAATAATTAGATTTTATTTCTTTATTTTTGCCTTTTCCTCTCTCTTCCAATTGGCCCCTCTGAAAACCTGCGTCTTACAATACCAGACAGGGTGTCCTTTGCAACTGCCAACATCTCTTAAATATAGCTACCAGGTCTGAAAAGTCATACCTATATCTATTTATGCAACACTGGTTAATCCCCAATCTGGCATTCCACCGGTGTGGAGATATCACCCAGGCAGTTCAACCGTTATGACTGCTGTTGCTCTTTTTCCAGGGGAATGTGAGCATGTGCACCGTGGCTCATTTGGAGCATGGTTATTGCATGGATGAAGTTAACTCCTGAACTCAACTGCAGTCTAATGCTACAAATGAAGTATGAACACATACAGTACATAGGTTTCTATACAGTATATCTGTGGTGAATTATACCGTTTATTTTGATAAAATTATGTTTTGCCAGCTTTGCTTTATTTGGACATTTTATTGTGTAAAAGAAAAGAGAATGCCCGAGAGGGGAATGACTTGCAACACTAACATTGTGCATTTTATGCATGCACCAGGTCAGCTATTCTATTGTGTACCCCTAAATATATAGACCATTGCGTTCTATTTGCTGCCTAGCAACAGCCGTATTGAGAGCCTCTATTTGTGTCTCTGCCTGCTGCCCACACGTAAATGGATAATTGGGCAAATGCATATAAGCAAAAATTATAGAGGGGGAAAACATAATATAGAAAAAGAAATGTTTTTATGTATGTTTGGATGACCTGCTATTACCTTTGAGCACTGTCAGTTACAATGTAAAGCATGACCTAGTTAAGTGTGTGTGTGTGTGTGTGTGTGTGTGTGTGTGTGTGTGTGTGTGTGTGTGTGTGTGTGTGTGTGTGTGTGTGTGTGTGTGTGTGTGTGTGTGTTGCCGACTTTCACAAGCTACTGGGTTGAGCGTGTGTGCATCCGTCTATTTCAACACAACAAGATGTGTGTATCTGCAGGTTCGGCACTGACCAATGAAAGGAGCATATAGGAATAATCTGTCGGGTCCAATTTTATTGCCTTTGGCTCATTTCAAAGCATAAATAACTTGGCTGCATGAGTCAGACAATTTAGACTCTCTGTGCCATTATCTGATGTTAAAACAAAAGCACAATTTATTTCTCACCTGCCAAACCATATATCTACCCCCGCATTATTTCTCCCCCCCCAACACTCTCCCTTTACTTACTTGGGAGAGCAGGTTTTTACTGATGATAATAATGTGACAATTCTAGCAACTGAATGGTATGCCAAATATATTTACGAATTACTTAAGGGAGAAAAATAGGAACATGTTTATTTATCTCTTCAGCTTGTCTGGTGTTGAGTATGTTCACAGGTTTGTGATTACAGATTGCCATGGAACTTTCTTCATCCGGAGGATGAACCTTGACCATTCTGACCCTTTTAGTAAAGATTGTTACCTTTTCAGACCAAGTATCTTATGATAAAAGGTTTGCAGGATGTACTCTACTTGTTTTGTTAACTCTTCCACTAGTGAAGAAAAGCAAAGGCTCACAACTCACTTTTGTAATGCTCCACGTATTTGTACATATTCACAATCACAGCAGGCTTTTTCAAGTATAACCCTAATTGAAAGGGTTAAAAGTGAGTTGCGAGCCTTTGCTTTTCTTCATGATTTCTGTTAGTTTAACAGTTTGGCTCAGCACCAAGATCGGAGGATGTGCGCTGTTCTATTTAATTCTGGAACTCTTCCACTAGTGCCATGTCATTGTTCTAACCTCCCACCGAAATGACTAACCCTACCTCTACACCAGAAACCTAACCGGCTCGTACCTCAGACATTGGAGAAAAGTCTACAATATATTGTTGTTATAATGTATATATATGTTTTAGGGGAATTGAAATTAGGGATGCACCGATCCGATACTCGTATCGGAGATCGGCGCCGATCCAGGCTAAAATTCTAGATCGGGTATCGGATCGGTGGCCGATCCATTATCCGAACCGATCCGATAATTATGTGTAATTACAGTATGAAAACAACTCTAGCTCCTCTGTGACACAGCAGTGTAGTATTGACAGTATAACATGTGGAATGCAGCCAGGCTAGCCTGGTCTAATTGTTGCACAGTTATTTAATAAATAATTCAGTGCATTTGTATCTGTGTTTGTTACATTTTGTTTTACAAAGTTGGGAAAGTAATGTTTAAGTCAAGCCTTGATGTTGCCTTACACAAAATAATGATTCCAGACTCCACACAGTGAGGCATACAGCTTAATAGGTTATTACGTTTCTTTGTGGGGGGTATCGGATCGGTACTCTGTATCGGCAGATACTGGACCCCCATGTATCGAAATCGGTATCGAATGCCAAAAAGCCGGATCGGTGCATCCCTAATTGAAATCTACCACTCCAGGAGAAACAAGAACAACACCACCCAGAAACCTAACCTAAACATAACCGCAAGCACGGGAGCAGTGCATGTTCGCCATCCAGCAGCGCATGTTCGCCAACCAGCAGCGCATGTTCGCCAACCAGCAGCGCATGTTTGGACTAAACAGGACTTTGGTCACCCTATAAATATCACAATGTCATTTTTTCTTTATTTTTAATTCACATTTAAATTATTTTCCCAGTAGATCAGTAAAAAGATTAGCCCATATTCTTGCTCTTACCTTGCTAAGTTCACAGAGCAATATTGATAACAATTTAAAACGTGTGCGTGGCTGGTCCCTTGGGGCCCTGCAAATAACAATACCAGGGCAAGCTCTGGTGCTTTGGCATGGGGGGGTCAGGTCAACATATGGAATGTCAGAACAAGTCAGCTCCATATATGGAGATCTAACAGTACGTTTTAACAGCGGGCGAGCATCGGCCGACACATCGCCCGTCATCGCCCAAAAAGTTGAATTATTTTTAATCGCTTGTTCGCCTGCTGTCGTCGGTAGTCGCCAGGTCCCATAGACAAATAATGTACTTCCGGAAAATTCGTCTGGCTGTCGCCCGCTGTTAAAACTACTGTAAGGGTGGCAGCGGCGGAGGTGTCTTGAGTGTACAGGGTTTGATGAGGTCTGGCAATATATGGAGCGTGTCTTGAGTGTACAGGGTTTGATGAGGTCAGGTCAACATATGGAATGTCAGGACAGGTCAGCTCCATATTTGGAGATCTAAGGGTGGCAGTGGGGGCAGTGTCTTGAGTGTACAGGGTTTGATGAGGTCAGGTCAACATATGGAATGTCAGGACAGGTCAACTCCATGGAGATCTAAGGGTTTCAGCGGGGGCAGTGTCTTGAGTGTACAGGGTATAGGGCCGGGCCAAACATTTCGGAGCTGTTGAGAACTCTAGTTTTCGCCAGCTGCCAGGCGTGGCTGCACTAATAACTTTGGGGCGGGCCCGTCTAGAGTTTGAATGGACAGGTATCAGTCAAAAGAAGTCATTGAAGAGGAAGGACGGGTGCTGAAGGATCAACACATGGAATGTCAGAACAGGTCAGCTCCATAGATCTAAGAGCCGGCTCCATATGATCCAGTCTTCTCCATGTATAGCTATCCAGGGTTTGATGAGGTCAGTGTTGTGATCTTCATATATGGAGACAGCCTTAATTATATGCTGGCATGACGTGACACGAGGCGTGACCATATATGGAGGCGTGACTGGCGGGAGTTGCAGGTTTTCATAATAAACTGCGACCTTCAGTCGCAATGAAATACATGAATAATAAAATGCAATCATGCTCAGAGAACAAGAGGGCAAAATGATTTACCCTGGAACAGACTGGAAGCGGGTGCAAAATGGCCATGTGTAAAACAAACACGCCATTTGTCATTTTCTCATGCTCGTTTTTTCCATGTATAGCCTATGTTAATGTTCTATGTAAATGTCCCAGTGTAGTTATTATTGTGTTCCTGCGTATTTCTTCTTATTATGGTGTTTTTTCCAGCATCTGGCAAACCCTGAAAATGGCCTCAAGATAGATTTTTTTTTCTCACCCACTTAATGCAAGACCATTTAGAGCTTTTAAATGTGAAGGCTTAACATGCCAGACGGAGGCCACCGTATTTTCCGTACAGGCCACGTGGATGGGATTCTCCTGGCTTCACGTCAAAGTATCCGTGAGCTGATTTAGTTTTTAAATAATATATTTTGTAAATTGAATAGACATCCTGTCAAAGACGAGCTGATTATGTAGTCGGTAATGGCAATATGAATATTTACTTTGTTCCTTGCTGAAGTACTTGTTGTTCTCGTCATGTCCTGCAGCAAGAAGGATTTACATAATTTGAAGAAGAAGAAGACACATCCAAAAATATTTCCTTACCTCTGGCATGTCTGTGACTACAGAAATAGTCTCCTCATCAAGGGCCCTATAAACACCACCCCCCTGCAAATCAATGAACACTGCAGTTGTTAAAGCAAAAATAATGAATTGCATGGTGTTTTTTTCAGAATGACTACTAAACACATGGGTGAAAGTTATTTGCCTAGACTATTGTTATTTTAGCTATGCTACTCTCAATTTCCTGCCGGCCCATTAAGACGGCACAGCCTGTCGACAAAAATAAAAAGAACGATTTCGCTACTCACCAATACAGGAGGTGGTGGCGACCTCCTCCTTCATATTCAATAGACCCAGCAATCTTTTGGGGCCAGGTGTAATTTCCTGGGGTCTAGTAGGACGATAGTAAATAATAATAAAGAAATGACTAACATTTTGTAAAAAAAAAAATACACATTTAGCCACTAAAAATAGCTATTATCGTTAAAACGAAAGAAAGCGGCATACTATGAAATACAATGTACACTCATCTTTTACTTTCTCTAATAACAACCTAAAACATGAACCTTGGTTGAAAAGGTTGTCGGCTCTAGAACAAAGGCATTTAAATTCACAAGGAGACCATTTGTTTTTCAAAACATGAAATGGTTAATCACACACACAGACCCTTGGGTTTAAGTAAATCCCTTTCAGGGCAACAATCTCAGTCATCATGTGTTCAGGAGATGATAGGGATATAGGCTGGAGGTGAGGTTTAGGGTAACAAGATCATTATAACTGATTAAACCACTGCAGCGTGGCAAAGGGATAATTGACAAAAGGATTAATCCCCTTCCTTATACGCTTTGAGTGGTGTGTGTATGTGTGTGCACATGCATACGTCAGGGGTGCATATTTGTATGTTCATCAGTGTGTGATGTTTGTGTGTTAAAGGTGGGTGAGAATGTAAATGAGAAAGTTATCTGTGAGAAAGCGAGTCCTGTTTTATTCCCTGCCTCATGATGAATACCAATTGGCCTAGGGAAGATAAGATAGATAACCTTTATTGATCGCTGGAGATAAATTCAGATGTCATAGCAGCGCCAGCATTAAGAATGAAACACAGGACTGTTACTGGCAAGAGTCAAATTAAAAAAACCTTAAGATATAAGATATGAATGAGTACTGACTGTGTGACTATAAGTCAAGTCAACATATGAATGGACATCACTATCGGCATTGAATATTAATGAATAGCCTATCTGTATATGTACAGCCTATCAGCAATGGGTACATGGGTCAAAATACTGCACACTATTAAGTTAATAGTATATATTATATTATATATATTTTTGCATAACAATTTAATTACATTCTGATGACAATATCATTGTTCTGCTGGTATCAGCTCCCTGCTGCAGTCACACTTGTAGAGAATAACAATGAGATGAAGGAGGCAGTGCCAGAAGGAGGCTATATATGCATTGGAAAAAAAGCGCACCAGTACTTTATGACTTCACTTTTCACTCTTGGAGAAATCCATTGCTTCACTGGGTGATCACTCTGGGCCCCGCCCCCTGCCGAGCCCCCTGGGAAGAAATAATGATTTTAACAATATTCTGCTACTGATTTTATGACTCACTAACTCTTGCCTAGTTGCTTAAATAGTGGCAAGTATTTTTTTCTTCCTCAGCTTACTCTTTGTTGCTCTGTTATACTTTTCAAACGGCATCTGAAGAGGACACTAATATTTGCTGGCCTGATGTAAAATAAGGTAGGCTATGCTAATAATACAGAGTAAAACACTACTGTAAATATGCACAAAGTGCAGGCAAAAAGCTTAGGCAGAGATGCCTAATATTGATGCTGAGAATATTGCCTCAGATCATTTATACAAGAACTTTTTTAGATGATCGGCTCTCGAAGATTAACATACATTTTTTTTTCTTGCCAAGCAATTAGTGCCATTTCACTGTCATAGCTATCTATGCCCACCACGGTGAACAAAGACAGTTTCAGATGAAGAGTAGTGGTAACTCAGCAGTAGGCCATAATGAGGATTATCTATTGATGCATCAGACACTAATGAATCAATGAAATGTTTGGAATGGTGGGTCACTATAGAGGGGGCGGGAACGGTCTCACGAGCACGTTGATGAACTCACAGTAACTAGAGATAGTCTCAGCCTGGGGGCTGGTACACTTTAATTGAGGCTGTATTAGACCGGAGGGGGGAATTAAACCTGTCAGGCTAATCATGCTAATGATGGGCCCTGGGGTCAGTGTGGAGACAGGCCAGCCATTCTCATCTCTTCCAATCAGGATGGACGGGGTCACTTTTCTGATGGTTCGCAAGCGAGTTGAAAAGGCAGCCAGAGACTCGCCCGCAATCATAAAGAAAGCCACAGAGAGCAGTAGCCAGTTGAGTTGATTAACTTTTAATTAAGAGTCATCGGCTTCAGTTGCCATATTGTTCCAGTCAGACACAGACATAAAGAAATAAATTATAAAGTGAGAATGCATGTCTCTCAGTCAGGGCTGGGGTCAGCCAAGGGGTCGCCTGAAATGCTTCAGAAATGTTCAGTTTGCCAGTGTACGTGTAACCTAAAGTACTTCCATGGAAATAAGAGGGAAAGGCATTGCTTCTCTTGCAATTCAAGCCATTGTTTATGCTTAACCCATTTTAGACTGAGGTCGATAAAAAAAAAAGGCTTCTGAAACATTTTTTCTGAAAAACCTATGTTTCTATGTCAGTGGTGCTCAACCTTTTTCATGTCAAGGACCCCCAGAATTATCTCTTTTGGGCCCCCATCTCAAAATATCTAGTTCCAGGGACTCCCCAGAAGCCAATATTTTAGTTAAAAATGTTTGCTCTGAAATATATATTCAATGATTTGCGCCACATTTTAATGGTTTTTCAAAAATAGCAGACCTACAAGCTCGTTGAGCTTTTAGATCTTCTATTTTTCAATAGCTAAATTATAACATAATGTTTAAAACACCAAAAGGGGTTCCCGCCCAAAATGGGTGAACCCAATATACCACCAAATCTCTGCTTTTCTTCTGAAGTCTATTTGGTTCCCATGGGTGTGAACAACTTCTACATCTTTTGCTAAATCGTGCATATTTGATCGAGGGAAAGCAAATAATGATATAGCTTGTTTGCCTTAGTTACACATGTAGTCTGTCGAGATAAATCCATGACATGTGCAGCATGTGGTAACTCCATTGGACCTTAGGACTGGTGCCCATGCACACCAGGAAATAGTCATTGGTGGGGATGGGGTAGTGATTGTGGACGAATATAAGTACTTGGGTACAACGATTGATTCCAAGCTGACATGGAATTCCAACACTCATTCCATCTACAAGAAAGGTCAGCAGAGGCTGCATTTTATGCGCAGACTGAGACAGTATAACGTTGAAAAAAATATCATGGCACTTTTTCATCGATCCTTTGTGGAGAGTGCATTGACATTTTGTTTTGTTTCATGGTATGGCTCATTATCATTGGTTAATAAGAACAAACTCCATAAAATCATCAGCGTGTCCAGTAAAATAGCTGGGGTACGATTTGAGAGTATGACCTCTTCTCCCTTCTGGCTCCAAAACTGTGGAATGCACTTCCCATTGCAGTCAGAACTGCAGCATCACTCCCAATCTTCCGCCGTAGCCTGAAAACCCACCTTTTCAGACTCCATCATGGCCCTTAGCACTTACCCTAAACCCTTAGATAGCATTTCTGTTGGATTATATAGCATTTGATACAGACTTATAGCATGTTATGTAGACAGCACTGTAATTGTATTGTATGTAGTCATAGCACGCCATAGTACACATATATAGCATAGTAGTAAAGATGTATAGTTTATATGTATAGTGTATGTATAGTTTCACTATATAAATATTCCACTGTTACTTTCTTAGCTTACGCATGTTTCATGATAAATGCTTTTTATGTGATGTATTCCCATGCTTTGTTCTTGCTTAAATGTAAGTCGCTCTGGATTAAGAGCGTCTGCTAAATGCCTAAATTGTAAATTGTAAATTGTTGTATGAGACCTGGGTACTCAGGAAGGGGAAAGCTATTACTAGGGACAACACACACCCGTTATACAGCCAATACCATCTTTTACCATCAGGGCGACGGTATATGGTACCTTCCCTGCAGGCTAGGGCCTCAAGATCGTTTGTTCCCATAAGTATAGGGCTTATGAACAAGCAGGCCCCATCTCAGTTCCGTGCATAAAGTGTGATGTGATGCCTCTTGGAACTATGACTGGTGGCCTTCTGTTGGCAGTTTCTTTATTGTCTATGTACTGTGTGATCTGTTTGTTTGCATGTTTTATTTATATCCTGATGACTGCTGTGCACAAAACAAATTTCCGAAAGGACAAATAAAGTATCTATCTATCTATCTATCCATAATATAATGTTCCATACTACAGTATATTATAAAGTCAAGCTCATGCTCGCATGTGGAAAACAAATGCCATGCCAATGTATTCCCATCAGACAAACATCTTTGTCATCTACACACACATCCTGCACGGGTCGGACTCCGGCTCATAGGATGTTCAATGAGCCCATTCACATCATCAGTGCAAATCGCTGTAGTTAGGCAACGGTTTCTATATTGTTTGTGATGCTGACCATGCAGAGCTCAATCAGAGAGCGAGAAAGATGAGTTAGGGAGACGAGAGGGCGGGAGGGAGAGAGTTGAGAATAATAGTCTAGAGACTAAGGGCTCCATTAAGCAATTCATATAATATTACAGTTTTATGAGCTGGGGGCGTGTTGTATGTCATATTGCAATTTTGGGCATGCTAAGAAGCGCTTTCGACACCCCGCAAAACGGCCTTGAATTAGTCATGGGTGTGTTTAAGGCGTGTTTGAGACGTACCCAATCAACATGTCCGTACTATTCTCTTTACCAGTCAGCTGATGTCACATATGGAATGCGCACTTTGGGGATCGTGGTATTACATTTCTTCAGGCTGGCACCATAGAAGACATGACATGACTTTGTCACATTTGGGTTAATTATTCCTATTGCACTGCATGCTGTCACCTTTATGCCTCAAAATAATTTGTTTCTATTGAAAAACACCAGTAAAATAACGTTTATTATATTTTATTTCATTCAAGTCATGATGAATGAATGAGTTGAATGCTGCTGCTTAATGCTGTGCCTGTGGCCCCGATGGTATAGTCTTCGCTCGTAGCATTTTATTGAAGAAGACTTGAATCGGGTGTGATACAGCATATGAAAGCAAACTTCCCAAGGATTATGGAGATGTTTATTTATTTTTAAGGTTGAGAAATGAAAGAATTATGGCCGTTTCTAATCTCAACATTTTACAAAAAAAAGATGCAAAAAGAGGCTGTTGCCATGTCTCATAGAAACAAGTAAATAGGTCTATAAAAATAAGCGCATATAACAGGGGTCTGTAACCTATTTTAAATGAAGTGCCATGTTTTTATTTTCTAGATAGTGAGTCTGCCATATCCAGATTAATTTGAATGACACCACATTAAAATAAAAAAACATATTTTGATTGTCCACAAATATAAAGTTCTTCCTTATTTTTAAATATGTTCTTGCACATTGTTATAATGATCATTATATATATCCCCCTGCAGTCAGAGTTCATAGTTTTAATGAATGAATGTGATGCATTGTGAGCTGGTATAGATCTGCTATTTTCAAAAGTAATCTTGGAAAAAAATAATTTAATTTTTGGATTAGCCGTCCTTAGTTGGGCAAATGCATTCATCTGGGGATCCTTGACATGGGAATGTGCTGTGTGAGGATCACTGGTTTAAACAACATTAGGAGAAAAGCCCAAATAACCAATATTTACAAGCTACTTTACAGAAAAAGAAGCCGCTTATAATAAACAGACATGGCAACACTCCAGCAGCCTCCCAGAGCCGCTCAAGTGTAAAATCAAACAGTGCTTTTTGCGTTTATGAGGTGGTCAGACCCACGTCTAATCGTTATGCGCTGAGTGTTTTTAGGTCAAGGGGCTTAATAGCAAATTGCGCAAAGCGAAAATAATTAACATATGGACACTCCCACAATGCTAAAATATTCAGGAACGCCGTATGCCATATGTGTGTGCGTTCAACATGGGCCGATATGCCTTTCATAATACGATTGTGCGCAGAGCGAGGGCAATTTATGTATTACCCCATTGTAAAACGGATCTTCAAAATGGCACCCTAATAGTCTAGTGCACTTTGACAGCGTGCCGTATCCTATATTACTTGAATCCTGTATTATTTGAAAGAAACGCTGATAAATTATATAGATGCACTTTACACCTCTGTACTTTCCTTGTGTACAGTATGTATGTTTTTAATGCTTTGTTTCTTAATGTAAGGTAATCTTTGCTTGTTTTGTTTTATGTTTTTATATGGGGACTGCGGATGACAATTAGCATTTTTGCTAAATCCGGTGTATTTACATTACATAAATGCAATGTTCATTAATATGCATTGTCCCGTCGAAATTAACAAATAAATCAAAGTAAAGCAAGCGGAGGGAGAGAGGCAGGGAGGTTGTGTGTGACGACAGACCACAGCTTGCAGAAGGAAGGCCATTTCACCAATGCACTAACCTGGGAATGTTCCAACACCTCATAGAGGCATTTATTTGTGTGGTTATCCGTGCAATCCCTGGCAATGCCAGCTGGTTCTGACCTGAGATCAGATTCTAAAAATGTCTATTACATCCTGACAGTTTCATTATTAACCCATTCTGACCTGAGATCACATTCTAAAAAAAAATCAAAAATAGCAGACCTACAAGCTCGTAGTGCTTGTAGATCTGCTATTTTTAAATAGCTAAAGCATAACGTAATGCTAACACCAAAATGGGTTCCGGCCTAAAATGGGTTAAAGCCATGTTTTCTGTTTGTATCAATAGTGTTGACCAAATTCCTGTATTGCTATTGTAACAATATTTGGGGAATGTCTATTGGTGATTTGACATGACATTTTTGATAATCACTAATAACTGTGTGTAAAGGCAAATAATAGAACACAGAACAGCCAGGTAAGTTCTGAAAATTACCTATATTGCAAAACCAGGAAATGAACGACACTTGCCATATCTTATTTCAATTTCTAAAATCCAACATGAAATCTCTAGTCTCATATCACAATATCTCAATATATTGTACCAGCCCTGCATGTACACGACTGAATTAATAAAGCATGTCTGGCTGTCACCGGGACTTAACATTTCACACTTCATAAGTCACCATCATCCTGATTTATATTTAATTAGGTTTGTTTGTTTACAGTGAGGGATAGAATTGTGGGTACAGCTACTGTAGTAAATCGTGTTGACGGTGCAGTAGTTACAAGGACCAAGACATTTTTAATGAAGTTGGAATTTGGAATGAACACTTGGATGTATCGATCCACTCTATCCACTGGTAAATACTGTAGGTCTCTGTCAAAAAACGGAACTGGATTTGTCCATTTGTGCTGAGGTTTTGAATGTGATTGCAGGAAAGTTAATCAACGTGACACATTGCCAGAACTTTAATATAACTTTGCAAAGTATTATTAACATTGTCAAAGGCCTGGCTTTCGAGAATGATGAGCACACACTTTACTCTCCCCTGAGTCGTGCTCTGTCCATTTCTATATTCAAGACGTGAAATTTACATTTGTGTTAGTCATTGTGACAGTCATTGTGTTAGTCATTGTGACAGTCATTATTATTATTATTATTATGCAGTACCTGTCCTGAATTAACATACACCTGACACTTTTCTATTACCAGAAAGACACCTGAGGGCGAGAAGCGACCTCGCCCTAAAGGGCGAGGGCACACACACACACACACACACACACACACACACACACACACACACACACACAGGCTTAATATTGATTCTCCATCCCTGATGATGTCACGTGATGTCACATGCTCCATCCCTGATGATGTCACGTGCTCTCTCACCCAGACCAACCAACACACACACTGGAGGCAAATGCACAATTCCATAGTTAACTGCGATTTTCGGTCGCAACTACCAACAATTACCACAGTCTTTACACAAAAAACCGAAAGACGAATATCTTTGAACTTATTATATCCTGCAAAAAATATCGGAGGCAAATTATTATTGATGTGAAATAGAGAATCAGATGGAGGAAATGAGGCGGAGACGGAGAGCGCTTAATGAAGGCACAGGAGGAGGAGAGAGAGAGAGAGAGAGAGAGAGAGAGAGAGAGAGAGAGAGAGAGAGAGAGAGAGAGAGAGAGGGGACTATAGTCAACCAACCAACTCCAAGGGCATCTTTCCCCAATCTAGATGTCTGGCCCTTATCCCTACAATCATGCGTACATTCCACCATATCACTGATGATCTTTAACTGCGGGGATATTACTTTTTTTATTGCTGAGCTGGCCTCTGGTATCACCATGCAGGCCGAGTTTCTCCATTACCCTCATTTAACACACAGTTTCTGGCATCACAAAGGTCATGCCAGAGATAAAACAGCAGCTACCTTGAAACGAAGGGGGAATTCCAATCCTTCAGAATGGCTGGGCAACGTTGAAGCCGCCGTCCCTACTGGTCAAAAGTGGTACTGCAGGCCCAGGTTACATCTATGAATGAATCGTGACGTAGGACATGACGTAGAGGTACCACAAGAACAGCGCGAGGGGCCAACCGATCTGTTGTTTCGTTGTGGCTTCAAAACGCCACTGAGCAACTTCCATTGAATTGAATAGTGGGGGGGCGGGGCTATCGCTCCTCAATCCGTTCTCTATAGATTATATTACAGCTCTATGGGGAACTCAAATGGTTGTGGGAACCGCCATGTTGCCGGGCTGTTCCATGATTTTTTTTACACATTCACAACATGAATGAATGTGTGCCTGATTTCATTGCAGCTCAAAAGGCTTCAGAACACAACAGCAAAAACCCCCAGACCACAGAAAATCCACTGAATGTTCAAAGTTCAGGTTGTATGGGTTGTAATAAAGGTCATAAAATCTAAAATGAATGTCATTACCCTTTTAAACACCCATGTAATTATATACCTACTTTGGCTTTTACTACCAGAATACAGTCTTTTCTTTTATGATATTTTATGTCCTCACACAATTCTTCCTTCAGGATCTTTGATTCTGTGTGAAGTGCTTTGTCCTATACAAATAATAATCATATGTATTATGATGATTATTATTATTACTAGGACGACACCCCTTTGGCATAATATGTTGATCATGATGATGATGATTATTATTGCTTAAAAAAATGCATTCGAGCTACCTTTCATAATTCTGCACCCGTGGCCATGGCATATTAAACACCTCTGTATGGAGTGCTCTTGTTTCTTACAGTACAGTATATATAATTATTCAAATATTCAATATATTGTTCAAAAGCTTATCAAATATTGATACATTAAAATGTTTAGGTTTTACTTTAATCCCTGACAATATTTTCCAGTGCTTAAAGTTTATATTATACACAACCCTTCCAATAGTGAGGATTTGGAACACCATAATGAATTAAGTTGTGCCGGCCTCCTTATTGGCCATATTAAGACGAAAGTATACTTGGTTGTATACGGCGATGTCGCACACTGAAAATTGTCGAAATGCAAGCTGTCAATACGGTTGATTGCAGATGAAACATTTATCACCGGAAATGGGGAAAACTCTGAACAAGGGGTTGAAATTTGGTTATCTGGCCCAGATGAAGGTATTCTGGGTTACGCACCTCTCTGCTGCAGTGAGCACTTATGATCCTAATGAGATGCAAGATGCAAAAACAGCATGCAGGCCAGTCAAGGACAAGGACGGGACAAAACCTCCGCCTCAGGAGCAGGAGGATAATTGGAATAGATTTTAGCCCTCTGGACCCGGCACTGCAGGCTAAATCGAAAGGACAAAATATGCACAATGGGGATAAAGGAAACAAAGATTCTGATTAGATCCATTGTAAATGTGACTTTCAGAGGAATAATGTCATCTACCCGCCTTATTCTGCATGGTCCAGGAGAATTGCATATGCAAATTGTTGCTATATGTTCTGCTTAATGTTCAAGGAGAACTCAGAACTGGTACAAATATGCCATTAGGACTAGGAGTAACAAAACACATTTAAATTGTGTTTTCTAATGTCTTTAAAGGCCATACTCACAATTCCAAACTAACAATTCAGTCAACAACAAGTCATCAGAGATCATTTGCGAACGTGAATGCATATTGTATATTGTACAGTACACTGAATATATTGATTGAGCTTTTCCCCGGACAGTGGACACGTATCACTGCTGTGACCTTTCTGGAACAGCCTATACGTTTCTGGAGGATTTTTATGTAATGTCTGTCTAGAATTGTATTGCTCGTTTTGTTTTAACCTGTATGTAGCGCTTATAATATAAATTTACGTTGAGTTCAGCTGAGTTACATGGATCAAGACTACTCCAGCTAAAATGTGACCTGGAGTATTAGTGTCACGATTAAGGAATGAATGAATTTTAAGTTTTTAATTAAGTTACAAATGCAATGTGTAAGGTTAATGTGCCAGATGGAATATGTGGCTTATCCCTGCTTTAGCTCACGTTGCGTTGTGAGCCTGTAGGTTGGCTATTTTCATGTATTCATTTTAAAGCCGGGCCATTGGCCAGAGACTTGTGCTTAGGGCATGGACAAGTTTGTGAATCCCTGTCCTATTATAGTTGGATGAGGCTATAACTCTCTCCAATGCCGGGCCATTGGCCAGAGACCTGTGCTTAGGGCATGGACAAGTTTGTGAATCCCTGTCCTATTATAGTTGGATGAGGCTATAACTCTCTTAAATGGTTGATCATAAAACAGAACAAGCTAATTATAGCAGTATAATTAGCTTGTTCTGTTTTTGAGCGTCAAACGAGTAAAATATACAATATGCATGTTGGACATTAAGGTTAGTTTAATTTTCAAAACAGTCATGGCTGAGTTGAGTACAGGCGGTACCGATATTTGTCCCATTTGATTTGTCATTGATTTTCTTAACTACAGTTAGGCTATTATGTACCCCTTGGTTGTGAGATAAGGTTTACTAAAAATACATGCCATTTTGCCTCTATACCTTCCAATGAAACAACATTTTACACACCACACAGTACTGGTATCCCCACTAAGACAGACGTTCCTGGATGAATCTGAGAGAGTCCGATAGAGGCCACATCAACTTAAGTCATATCATAACTAGTCAGATCTAGCCCAGAATAAGCTATATTATTTTAACTGGTGAAGAACGTCACCGGAGTCACTGGAGGATGTCATCATAACGTCATCATGACGTCTTTTGGCTTGCTGGGATTGATCTGGAAAGTGGAAACTATAGTCTGCACTGACTCATTCAGTGACTCATACTCTTCAACACAGCATGGGACATATTTTGCCAACACGGAAGCAGTTTTCTTTTATTTCTTTCATCCATGAAAAGCCTCTTCAGCTTGTCAGTGGTACCTGGAAGCAATGTGTCCTTTCTCTCTTATAAATGTCAGTGGGTTGGATATCAGTATTCAAAATGCTACATGACCATTGATGATATTCACACGGATGCCATCTTGCCAGCAAGGTGATACCTAGGTGACTATCACCAACATTGCAGCTGTAGGGAAAGCTTGAATTATCCTCTTTCAATCTGTAAAGTGTTTGTTTCATAAAAATCCACCGTAGACATTTTACGAGTTACTTGCCCATAAAATGATTTTTTTCCTAAGTGCTGGAGTTTGGAAGTGCTCGTTGAATGGGCTCTCTATGGGAAGTGTCACCTAGGTATCACCTTGCTGGCAAGATGGCAGCCGTGTGAATATCATCAATTGGTCTGTTCAATTGGAAAAGGTCAAAGGGCCTCTAATGAGGTGCCCCCCCCCATCCCCCCCATGTCAGGACAGGTTCACCTCAGAGAGGACGGACATACTGCGGCGGGATTGAGAATCACAAAGAAAATATTTTGTCCCCTTTTGATAAATTGTAATTATGCTTCAGCTTCGATTATATACCGGTAATATATATAAATGTAGATGTAGTCTCTACACGTTACTTATAATATTGCTGTAGTAATCTTTCATTAGGCTGGAAACAATAAATGTAATTTAAACCTGACTTTGCATCAAAGTTCATAAAAGTTTTATTTTGCTGAAACTATAATGGATAATAACTACCTTGGCTAGATGGAGGCCAAGAGTCATTATTTTCCAATGGAAAAAAGACATGGGAGGAGATGAACACCTTGATTGTATTAACCCATTTAGGCCTGACGTTGAAATTTAAAATAAATATTTTTAAAATGTATTTTTTTTCTGAAAAACCTCATCTTTCTAACCCCAAACAATTATATGTAATTGGCCGCCAACCTGTTCCAGGTACCCTCCAGAAGCAAAGCAAAAAAAAAATCTGAAACTCATAGAATATATATTCAAAGACTTTTCACGATTTTTCAAAAATAGCAGACGCTATGAGCTTGTAGATCTGCTATTTTTCAATTGCTAAAGCATAACATAATGCTAACACCAAAAGGGGTTCCCGCCCAAATTGGGTTAATCCTTCGATGATGATGACGATGCATACAGATGAAAACTAATGCATGTGGGATGAGGTGATTTGAAGTAGTATTGATTAATCAACACAGACACTCCAGTGATCCATGTTGCCTTCCCCGTCCTTCATTTAACATTTACAGTGGTCTGGAAACGTCTGGAACAGACCTGTGTCTGGATTTTTGCCTGGATAGTTAATACGTATAATTAGAGCCCGTCCGATGCCAGACTTTTTGGGTTGACCCCGATCCCAGATTTTGGGGTGTCCTTACTGTCCTAGCTGTTTTGGCTGATCTGATTACAGTATTTGAGAGGGAGAGAGGGGGAGAGAGGGAGCGTGAGTTTGTCTGCTATTCCTGAAAAAATTACATTTATACGATTATTTATTATCGTTATTTATTCTGTTCTGTTCATATTATTTTCTACATAACATAAATAGCACCCGACGTTAATTGCAGTGGTTGGACATGAGTAATACCAGACATACAACATGCAGGAAGAAAAGACACACATGTAGGCACACTTGAACTAGCGAGTGTGTGTGTGTGTGTGTGTGTGTGTGTGTGTGTGTGTGTGTGTGTGTGTGTGTGTGTGTGTGTGTGTGTGTGTGTGTGTGTGTGTGTGTGTGTGTGTGTGTGTGCATGCACGCACGCACGCGGGCGGGGCACAGTAAAGGGGTCGGGTGTGGGACAAACACTGACACAACCTTTAAGAAATAGGTTAAAAAAAAAGGTGAGAGACCAATTTGGGGGCAAGTGTGTTCTGGACGCACATGTTGGGATGTGTGATATCACATGGTAGGTTGTTGATATTGCATAACGCACAAGGGAGTTGTTGACAATTTGGCAAACGGATGCTGCAATGAACCTTGGAGTAATCGGAGGGCGACAGACAGCAGGCAGCAGATTGTAGTGTTACAGTATATTGCACCATATGCACCCACTATGCTGTTGATAAGGTCTTAAGCTCCACCTTGAGGTGTGTGTGTGCGTGCGTGCACGTGCAGTCGTGCACACGTTTTTTTTGTTACTTTGTTCTTTGAGCAACTTCTTTCTGCACGCTATACTTATGTGACTATTTACCTTGTTGTTTGTTGACTAGCGTTCATGCTTATCCCAATCACACACTTGTAAGTGGCTCTGGATAAGTGTCTTCTAAATTGTGTGTGTGTGTGTGTGTGTGTGTGTGTGTGTGTGTGTGTGTGTGTGTGTGTGTGTGTCCATGCAAAACTGGGTTTAAAGCTAACTATAAGAGAAAGAAAACTTTGCCTCTGTCTGACTTCATCCTTACTTTCATTCCTTACTTTCACTATTAAATCCCTTTTGATAAAGGGTATGAAGTCAATGATGCGAAGTATGAAAAGGTCCAAATCCAATAAAACACAGCCGCTGCGTAAACAGCTTCTCAGCGGCTCAGAAATGCCTTCTGGTTTTCTACCCCATAGTACGACAGTGAGCTTCTTATGTATAAACAAGAAAAACAGACAGGGGTGGCAGGTTACCTAAGGGACCAAGTCAGTGGAGCAATGACAGCGTTATTACAAAAAAAATATTAGTATAACCAAGCCAATCCCACAGGCTTAGTAGGGTGTAATATCGTGTAACGGGCTGCTTTTTTCCGTCTACACCAAATCTCTTTGCCCAAAATAGTCCAAAAGAATGAGCTTGTCAATCTGCTTTTTGGTGAATGTTCCCCTCAGAATAGGGATGCTGGAGTTCGTGTGGTTCAATTCAATTCATGACGAGGATGCTCAGGAACTGTCCATCTCCTTCGTCTCAGAGAGAGGGAGAGAAGTCCATTCCTCTAACCTGATGCATTGGACAACGAATGTATTTATAAATGACTGTATTATAGGACCTATAACCTATAAAATTAAAACCTAAAACCTATACAATTCTACTTTTTAAATTTCTTTTGTGTTTTTGGGGCTCCCATATGTGTTTTCTTTCCCCACAAATAACCAATTTTGAACAATCA
Source organism: Protomyctophum parallelum (assembly GCF_964188405.1). Taxonomy (NCBI): domain Eukaryota; kingdom Metazoa; phylum Chordata; class Actinopteri; order Myctophiformes; family Myctophidae; genus Protomyctophum; species Protomyctophum parallelum. The sequence continues at coordinate 71,633,278 of NC_139697.1, read as the reverse complement.
GGCTTTCATATCATATGAGTGCTTTAATGGAAATTGCTCTCAGGAACAGCTCAACTGATTTTGTCCTCACCGTGATGTCATCAATGTCACCCTACTTTGTATAATTCCTCCTCTTCTTCAGTCTTCAGTTCCAAATTTGCATTTCCACTTTGTTTACAATGTCCACCATTGTTGATTTTCCAAGCTGGCATGGAAAGGAATACAAGCCTGGTTTTATCTAGCATCAGTATTATAATGACTCAAATATTAAATAATCTGCATATCAGCACCCCCACCACCTCAGGACATTGTGGTACTGCAGCTATAACTGCTTTCAAAGTCCAGAAAGAAATGACAAGGACTGGTTATATGTGGTAATTGAGGCTCAAACCATTAGAAATAACTTTGAGGGACATAGACAATATGATATTAAATATTAAAAGCCGTTTTAAAATGCACGTTATTTGCGCTTTAACACATTTAAACAAACAAAAATTAACAAAAGTACCGAGGTGAGCTTTAATGGTCTTGAGAGACATCTTAACTGATAGCTTCTGGGAGTGTACTCCCTTGAGCTCAGACAGTAGGCTAGGCTACCATCTTAACTCCTGGTTGGTCAATCCTCTGCTGACTCCTACCTGCATGATGTTATGCAAATCTATTTGCAAATTCAACCCAGACACAATTACGGCAATGCAGAATTATAATATAATTATAATATTATAATAATGCATATTATGGATTATGAGCTATTTGCATATTATGCAACAAAGAAACACAATCATGATGAAAGTATGCTTTGGGAGCCTTTTTAAGAGAAAACAAGTTAATGAAACTTTTGTTCCTCTACTTTTATAGACAGTTACAACATGTCATTTAAACAATTATCTGTTCATTTAAGTAATGGCACCTTTTAGTTTTTTACACCATCAAAGAACCAAACAATTGCACATATTTGCATATCGCAAGAGAAATTGGAGCACGTGTGCACACATACTGTACCCTAGTCGCTTAAATTGAGTTATTATTGAATTGTTATTTAATTTTAATTTAACCAAATTGACCATTGGTTCAATGTGTACACTCTTCTGAGTTAACACTGAGCCCTTTACTATGTATTTATCTTACTATGTCTTACCTACTAGGCTGGGTGTGAAAGTACTGATATTAATTATGACCAACTGACTGTAGCCTAGGAGGTTTACTATATGCACTATGCAGTGTTGATAGATTCAGCTTTGTCAGCTTGATAACTGCTAACACAGCAATTCTCAACCTTTTAAATGCGGTGACACAACTCTATTTGATAATGTGTTACATATTATACAATTCCATACCTGTACAGTATCTACAGAATGGAATTTGAGGATTTAGTTGTCCGTCACCTTCCCATCTTTACTGGCTCCCATTCAAATCCTTCCTGGAATGGACAAATTTGCACTTGCTGAACGACGTACAATTTTCATCCATGCATGCAACCTGTGGCGCTTGAACATCTAGATTTGATGGCATCACCTATAGCAATGATCTGACTCAGCATAGCCTATAGTATAGGCTATGCTGAATCAAAGCTATACAAGCTAACACCTATATATATATATGGGAATATTGATCTTATCAGTGGTTGGCATCTTACTTTACAGGCAGCCAGTAGAAGCCAGTGGTCGAACCGCAAATTTCAAGACAACCAATGTACCTGTCCTGAGCCACTGGCAGTGGCAATGAATGCTGTGGAATTTGACTCTAAGAGGCGTCAAATTCCAACATCTGGGACTGGGGAATTAAATGCAGATCGATGCGTCATGCAGGATATTGCCAAGGCTTTTGTTGAGGGACAGCTACTAGAGTGATTAGTTTGATGTGCCTCCGCCAGACAATAGTGCTTGATAAATTGCCACGCCTGTGCCATCACCACTGTTGCTCCCACGCACGCAGTGTTTAATCTTGATTCTTCCAGTTATACAGCCCACTCCCTCCGATACTTCCTCCAAGCCCCCACACTCTTATGGCTCCTGGGACCGATATTAACAGACTGAAGAATAACTAAACTGATATTGAAGGACGACATGTGACTGTACATTAGGAGGCCCAGACGTGGCATAAGTATTAAGTAAGCTGGTCATCAGTCTTTCTGTGGACTCATTCATCCTCATCCCATGAGTCCTTTTCCCCCCTGCTGCCTGCCTCCCCTTCTTGATCAAACACAACAGGCATTCCAAAACAAACATTCATATACCCAGGGGAACAGACAGCCTTTCTTTCTGGGTCACATGCAGGTCCTTTGGAAAAGACCTTGACATGCACTCTACTGCAGCCATGCAACACTCGGCTGAATAGCTCATTATAATGAATTTTATACTGTGTATAGGCTATATATGAGAGAGAGCAGTTGTAACATGCTTTGTGAAACTGAAGTAATTGTCAAATGAAATAAAACAGACAAACATGTATAAAATGTGCAGTGTGGGATCATTTCTTTGTCCTTACACCCTCAATAGGGAAAGAGAAACTCGCTAAAGAACTCTTGACATGAAAGGCTAGGGAAGGCCCATAACAGATGGAACCAAGGTGGGCAGCAGGTGTGCAATACATGCCCAGTGTGAGCAGTATTGAAATGCAGAACAAACACAGAACAAAGCAGTTCCCTGTGCATGCTGGAAATACGCTGTTCTGGTCCATGCTGGAAAGACGCTGTTCTGGTCCAAGCTGGAAAGACGCTGTTCTGGTCCATGCTGGAAAGACGCTGTTCTGGTCCATGCTGGCAAATAATGTGACGAAGCCCCGAGTGTATGTAATGAACCATGAATACAGCATATGAGTAAGATGTGACCAAATCCATAGCCTATTCGGGATGAAAGTGTGACAATATATATAAAGCCCAGCTGACAAGTGACAGAGCATTTGCAACAGGATTATCTCCATGACATATTTGCCAAATGTCTTTGTTGTGATTGCTTTAGAGCGCTAATTCTGTACCCTGCACTTGTTATCTCAAAAATGATGGGAGGCAGGCATGAAGTGTCCACAAGCCAACAAGGACACAAAACCCATGGTCTCTGTCTTCACCTGTGCCAAGCCTTCCTGGAGGCAGACAAGGGGGGTGTGTGTGTGTGTGTGTGTGTGTGTGTGTGTGTGTGTGTGTGTGTGTGTGTGTGTGTGTGTGTGTGTGTGTGTGTGTGTGTGTGTGTGTGTGTGTGTGTGTGTGTGTGTGTGTGTGTGTCAGTCCGTCATCAGCAGTCATCTCTCAAAGGGGGTTGGATCAATCGAACATGCTCTCGTGATAAACAGGCCCCACAATTCACTTTATAATCACTGCTAATTGCTCCATTCATTATTGACCCACTGTGAGGAGCCATATAAGGGGCTTCGCTCGCTACATGAGACCGGAAGACAAAGGAAATCTTTGTCTCCGCCACATGAGCCGGCACTGCTGTCACACTCACTTTGTTGCGATCCATGTACAGTTACTTATCCCGGGGCTAAGAGGAAGTGTCCTTTTGCGATCTATGTACATTTACCCACGGACTAACAGGAAGTGTCACATTAAGTGCTCTTCTGCTTCTCGTCCTGCCATGAACACACCTAAACATTTCAACCCGATTTGTTCTTTAGAGCGGCCTGCGAAGCTTTTCTTCCTCATGGAGTTCAAAAAGACATGGCAAGACTTGGGTATAATTTAGCAAAATAGAGGAACTCTTGGAAGTATTTTGAAAGGCCGTTATGAATTTTGCATCAACTTGTAGGGGGTTAATGTTGCTTTATTTTTCTATCTTCTGTCTTGATTTTTCCAGGTGATCTGTGTGTTTTGACAGCAGAACAAAGATATAAGCCCCCTTGGGTATACAGTACCCTAACTGAAGCTATGAGGATAGTGGAAAAGATGCTTCTTACATCCAAACCCTCTAAGACCCGCATTAATTTCTACTTGCAAAAAATAGATTTCAACCTTACTACTACTTTGTACTACTAGAACTAAGACTAAAAATATGTTAAAAATAAATAAATAAAAGAAGTTTGATGAAAAATGTATAATAATTATATAATAATATAATAAATTAATAATTTACATTTGGGGGATATCTTTCACAATAATGAATAAAACATGTTCTAGACATTGTAATGATCACAAAAAAATATTATTAATTAGTAATCTATATTACAATTATTGTACCTACTTTTATTAGGGTAAAGGTCAAAAGTCTTAGGTTAACAAAATTTGTTTGTATTCACACAAATACAAAATGTCTGGATTTTGAACATTTAATGTTCAAAATCCAGACATTTTGTATTTGTGTGAATTTCAGCCTCTGTGGGGGGTATTTATATGCAAATATTATGACCAATGGCATTGAAATGGCATTGCAATGAACATCACTGATGACGTTTAGGTGAAAAAAGAACAGAAAAAATGTATAATAATAATTAATTAAAATAATAATTATTATTGCTAAAAAGCAACACTGGGTCTTAGAGGGTTAAAAAAACCATAAAAGATCAAAACAGTGAAAGCTGATTGCTCAGTGAAAGCTGAAAGCTCAGTGATAAAAGACAATGCATTTCAAATGTATTGCACGCAGGGATGTTTCCTACACAAACTCTGACTTTCAAAAATACCCCGTTTTGTATGAGAGGTGCTATTAAAGCAGCACTATCAACTCAACTCAACTTCATTACCCATGAGTCTCTGCAAGCATGTCCAGTGACGAAGTGCTGTGATTGGCCAGTCTTCGCTTTGACTGGCAGTTCTGCCTTAATTGGTGCCTTGGCAAATGCCAGGATGAAATGCATTGTCTCCCCTATACTGTACTGTACAGGGGAATGAGTGTGAGTGGGAATGATTGTGGCAAAAGAGTACTTGGTTTGGAACAAATCAGGTTCTCCAATAGCCTCTTCTTCCTGTTTTTTTGCTATACATTTATGGAAGGATGATTGTCATTGCTTAAACAGCCAACTTTTGTGGGACATGATATGCTATATAGTTGTTAAAAAGTTGCCAATGCAACATTTCAAAGTGTAGAGTAAACTCTTGCATCACTAGCCATTACTTAAACGATATTATGCCCATTCCACAAAGAAAGAGCTTTGGCTGATATTTTCTGGGCTGTCTTAAGGGATGCTGACATGACTTAAACAAGGCTGTCGGTTTTGGCTGACATGACAAAACTGCCACTTAGTGTGATATTTTGTTTACAGCGTATAGTGGGGCTTCTCCTGCTGTGTCTTGAGCAGAAATGGTGGTTTCTGTTTCCAACTCGCAAAGTGAGCGGGGAACTGATTCCAAGTCCATTATCCAACGTCACAGCCATCAGTTAAATTATAATTATGTTAGAGGTTAATTGCATATTTACTCACTCCCGGTGTCAAGTGTTGACATTGAGCTAATGATAACCACTCTACCCCCGGCAATCTTCCATCTTGTTAGGCTGTTGAGTGTCACCCTGGTATTGAGTTTTCTACGTCTTTTTCTGTCCCAAGATCAGCGTGAGAATAATTTTCACAACTGAATCGATTCATCCCTTCCAGTTCATAAGTTTGGTGGAGCAGTCATAAGGGGGAATTTACTGTACCTGTCCATACTTGGGAAAACAAATCATTTTCAGTGTAGACTGAAAACAAATCAAAATATTCAAGACAAGTCCAAATATGAGAGAAGCATTGGGCACTCATCAGCACACTTGACGGTGAGTGTGGGCTGCATAATCTTTTCAACACCATTCGTTATTAACTCACCCACTGCTACACTCCTCAGAGTCCTCACAAGCATTACGGTTAGCTAGCTGAGCATCTTGGCCTGAACGTGCAGACATAGCCATGAACAAAGTCTGTCATGGTAATTGCTTCGGCACTCATGCAGGTTGGACGTACATTTATTTTTATTTTTAAGACTGACAAACAAAATGTATGTTCCATTGCAAGTTCCATTGCAAGTCAGCAGTATTTACTGGTGGGAAACATGCACTCACATACTAAAACCGCTTTCTGTCTGTTTGTTGTTGCATTTTCACTCGCAGACAAACACACACAGACAGCAAAGTGGCCAAACTTTGGGACCTATCTCTCTTGATCGGAGGGGAATTATTTAAGTTATCCACATATAGAGGACACAATGTGGGGGCCTATTACGGTGCTGTTGCTGTTCTGAGTGAAAATAGAAATTGTCATGGCTTTTGCGGCTGGTGCTGACTGCTGATGATTCACTGCAGCTGGGAGGTACTGAGACATACAGTACGTGTCTTTGTTAGAGCCTGAGGGCCGCTGGTGCTTGACAGTCATTAAATGACATACTGTTCACAGGAAAAAGGACTGTTTTCATACAGCACCAGACACATTTCTCTGAGCTCTCCACTGCAGCATGTTGCATGTGTCACAGCTGGCTCATGACGATAGAGTTATAGCTTATGGGCTTTTTGCAATCAACCTGCCATTATAGCCATTAAAAAAAAAAGGAAGCACTGTGAGCTTTGAAGATGGATTATGTTCACTGCATGACAGCAATATACAATGAGACATAAATCAGGCTTGTAACTGTTGAAAGTAATGACCCAAATTTCAAAACACCATGTGATCACTGTGATTTGGTCACAGACACAAGCTGAAGGTGGGTGCCATAGAGACGGTTGACATTGCAATTGACATTGCAATTTCTGAAACTCATTCATTCAACACTCGTTCAACAAACTGGGACACAAAATACGTACAAAATAAGTTGTATAATGAGTCTGAATTAGTTGTACCACACTATGTATGCACTATGAGACTTAACAAGATTTTTCATATTGATATAATATTTAATAATGGACCAGGCTGCACTGTGTATTTGCTCATATCAATTTATTTACTTTTCCAAAGTCTGGTTTATAATTTCAGCAGTGCACGCTTCACTGGTAGTCTACAGTAGGTGTCAGGCGAGTTGGCCCTGAAAATATCACTCATATCACTTCATCGTTTTTAGCCTATTATATGACAGTTTCAGATAAGAAAAACCCCTTTTCGGTTCAGAAAATCCCACAATAATTGATTCAAACTGAAAGTTCTTTGAACATCTGAACCTTCAACGTCCTTCAAACTTTGCTCCAGGACCAATCGCTTCATTCCAATAATGAATAATCACACACCTAGCTGTCCATATGAGGAAAATATAGGTGTACAAATTTACAATACATACAGTATATTCTCCATACCCTTCCATTTGATTAATGCCTCAAGCGGCGCTGTAAACTGATGGCAGATTCACTCAAATGATGACAGGCATTACCCTTTGTCTTTGAATTCAAAAGCAACCTGACAGCTTATTCAAGAGGCTAATATAACTCAAGGGTTCAGTGCTGCATTATATATTCAGAGTTGATGGGTAAATCCTTGACAAGATAAATCCTTTATAGCAAAAATGTGGCACAGAAAAAGATACCTTTTAGCTTATCCATACGACTTCTCAAGCAGAGACCACTCTAAAAATCACAGAAGCAGAAGACATGTTGTCTAAGAAAAGACAATTGCAAGATGATGCCTAGATGTTTGTCAGCTTCACAACCCGACCAATCACCTTCTGTTATGAATTGTACTGTGTCTGATAAAGCTTGAGAAATGGAGGCTGAATATAATGATGTCTTGTACTTTTAAGATAATTTTCCTCTTCAAGAGCACAATGTTGTTGTTTCTTTCTTCTTGAGACTGTCAAAGGAGATAGAACAGGGAAGCAGAAGAAAGACTAAATTATTTCTTTCTTTCTCTCTCTCTCTCTCTCTCTCTCTCTCTCTCTCTCTCTCTCTCTCTCTCTCTCTCTCTCTCTCTCTCTCTCTCTTCTCTCCCTTCCCTTCCCTTCCTTTCCCTTCCCTTCCCTTCCCTTCCCTTCTTTCTGGGTGATAAAAATGCCAAAGCTCTGAGGCTGAAACACAGCCTCAACTATACAGGCCTCTAATTATTATTATTTTTATTTATAGTAGGGAGTGACACGGAATCGAACCCGCGACTCGCTGTGCATTAGAGCCTATACTGTATGTGGCAGTGGTATGCACCTTTTAGTTATTAGACAGTGAACAAACTGATCAAACCCTACGATAGCTAATGCATTGCGTCATCCACCACCCACTCACTCACCCGCTCCACCTTTTAGGTGGTCTGGAACGACAGGCTGTTGCAAAAAATGTTGAATGAAAAGACTACTGTGTATAGGATGTAAGTTTTAAATAGAAACCAACATGTTTTTTTTACTGCGTAGAACTGAGCTCATGCTTCCTTCATTGCATGAGGAGTGAGCACGTCACTTTTAACACCTGACAGGGGGGGGGGGGAGTTTCCATGGTAGGACGTAGCACTGACCAGTGGGAGGCAGTATAGAGCTGCATGTTTTTGGGGCCGATCAAATAATTTATAAGAAGAAAAACAAAACAAATAGTGTTGTCTCCTGCCTTTATTTTCTTCTTTCTAATGATTTGATCGGCCCAAAATATTGTGTTCATTGTCATGATTTGTCACGATCCGAGTTGGCTTTGTCCGCGGCGTAACCGTCTTTAAATAAATACTTAAAGAAAATCCTATGGTCAGAATGCATTGCATTTCATTTCCTGGGCCACTCGTCGTTCTGAAAGGGGGAGGGACTGCGACGCTCTATAGGCCTAGGGGACACGGTCAGAACATGCAAACTCCACACAGGAAGGCCCTTTTTGCCAACCCCACCTAGGGTGTGGGTGCTGATGAAGCTGCACCACCGCGCCCCAACAACGCTTTAACCCCATGTTTTAAAGGTTGTGTTATTTCGGTCAGGGATGAGAAGGATCCCCTTTCATGGGCCAAAGGTTTTGTTTAGTGGACGAGTTTGATTCAGCTGGGGAACGTTGTGCTGAGCCAGGGTTAGTGCTGTTAGATAAACCGAGGGAAACTATATGGGAAAGAAGACACGTACACAGTCGGTTAATAACTCTGCTTAGTCAGCCTAATCCCTTTACAGTGGGGGGTTAAGCTCGAAGGTTTTAATTTAAGTAATTCGAGAGCATCGACAAGGGAATACCCTCAAATCTGGTAACTCCTGATTTTCAGTATTATTATTTTTTTCCACTGGCAAACATGGACTACTGCTGTGTTGATTCTCTACTCCCCCTTGGGGAACCTTTTTAAATTACAATGCTGTTCTATGTCTTAACAGGCAATGGAAGCCAGAATTGACCTAGGCTACCTACCATTAGCTTGAACAAAAGTTTAACTGAGCTGAGGAAAAGATAAGTGGATAAAGAAACCCCTTTATCCACTAATTTAACTTCACTAGAGATTAATTTGCTACAGCTTGCTCACAGTAACCTTGATGTAGTGAAGAGATAGTGTCTATAGAAGGAGCTCCGCTCTCGGTAGACATTTTTGTGAAATTAAAGCAAGCCTTGGAGGCTTGATCGTTTGAGTGACATATTTAGTGACAGAATTCATATCTGTCAAACATATAGCCTATTAAACACAATACATCTCAAAAGCTTATTTCCATTATGGTCCTTTATGTGTGCGTGTGTGTAGTAGTACTGTAGTTCATAAGACAAATTCATATTTATAATTGCCTCTCCTAATTGTTCTACTGGATGCCTGAACCATTTCTTCCGTGTTCACAACAAATTGAGTTAAATTGGGTGTGGAGAATACACACTGGCGTTCTGAGGTGAACTGTTGTGCCAGAGAGGCTTAGAAACATGGGTTTAATTAGGCCAGTGGGGGAACCTTTAATCCCGCCCCCTGTGTGACCAGAAAAGAGATACGAACTGCAACACCCTGTGTTGAAAACTTACGAGTGTAAATATTGACCTGTAAGGTTTCATTTTTACACTCTCAAAGAAGCATAGGCCTGTCACAATTATTAGGTAATGTTATGGGGCGCCCACTGGCCTTGTGGTCCAGGCACATGCTACATATCGTAATATCATAATGACAGCGTGCCGCGTGTTTGAGTCCCATTCATGACGACCATGTCTCCGCCCTTCTCTCTCTCCTTCTTTCCTGTCAATCTCCACTTGATCTATCAATAAAGGCAGAAAAGCCAAAAACAAATCTTTAAAAAATGATAATGGCCTGATCACAATTACAGTATATGTAGTATTTTATATTTGTTTATATCAGAATCGTTTCAATTTTGTACAAAAAATTACATTTTCAGACATTTGAAAAAATAGCTCCTATAGGCATGTAACCATAAACTCAACTCACGATACGATTCGAATCACAATATTAGGTTCACGATATTATTTTCCACAATACTTTGAGTGGCGCTAGCCCCTTCAACGTCTTGATTGATGTCAATATAGTCAAGTCAATTTAAGTCGATATAAAGTCTATGGGTATCATTTTTACAATGTTCAATGCCAAAAACACGTTAGTCGTTATTCACAATTACTCGTATGACAATGAATTGTATGTAAACTATAATCACACACACCATAAACTTGTTCTGGACATTACTTTGTTTGTGTCCCCAAAGAAACATAATTGGGATATCTAGTCTCTCCATAAGTTCATGTTGTTCATAATCAACGTGTGTTCCGATGGAAAAGGTCTACGTGATTCGGGTCCACCAGTGAATGCTTTATACTTCGGAACTGCAAACTGATGGATATGAAAAGAAAATCTAATGCATCTACAATGGTTGATTCTGTAGAAAGAGAGCGCCGTAGACCCATCTGGAGGAGGATGCTTCCTGACAGAAAAATCTATTTTGTCTGCGCACGCAGTAAGCATCCAGCAGCTTAACCCATTTTGACCTGAGATCGATTTTTCAAAAATAGCAGACCTACAAGCTCGTAGCGCGCCACTCGGTGGCGCGCTACGAGCTTGTAGATCTGCTATTTTTCAATAGCTAAAGCATAACATAATGCTAACACCAAATTGGGTTCCCGCCTAAAATGGGTTAAGGGTCTATTTTGAAGACAAATAAACCTTCCGCTCTCTCCGTGGCAAATCCCTCGTGTCAGCAAAAAATGAAAGAAATCCCTTCCTTTTCATCTTTTCAAATCACCCAATTAGCTAAAAGCTATTTTGCCAGTGCTCTCCTGACATGTGTGTATATAGGAAATACACTGTATGGCAGCTAATCAAGCTTTATATGCACGTCACATGATATGTGGACTATTACGAGAGTCCACACACACACACACACACACACACACACACACACACACACACACACACACACACACACACACACACACACACACACACAATTAGATCATGTTTTATGCTCCAGATAGGCTAGGGGCTGCTACTGTACCTCAATTCTCAGCAGATTTAATCTCAAAATGTGTTGTGACACACCTGACGATACAGCCTCGTGGAAAACAGAGTGAATTTGGAAACAGATCAAATCCATGATCTAATCAAAGATTTGTTTTCACCCCCAGGAGGGTGAAAACAAAACCTAAACACTTTGTCCTTGCACTGGCACCAAGGACTATAGTTTTGGATGAACATAGGCTATCTCTTCCTCCTCTGTGAAATTGATGTTTGTTCAGCATTTGTTTAAAAAAACGCAACTAAGATCTAATCTTGCCTAAAGATCTGGACGTGCCAGCAGATTTCACACGGCACGATAACGCGGCCATTGGTCTCTATCTCCACAAAACGTGTGCCGTTTGGCTTCAGCTGTGTGTAATTGCATGATATACGTGCAGTCGTGCACTGAAATAACCTTGCACAGAGAACAAACAATGAAACCCTGTTCACTCTCTTCTTTGAATAAAGCTGCACATCCTTCCCCAGTGCACCTGAGGCTCTTCCTGTTGATCATTCTAAGGCCTGAAGTGTCTGTGTCACGCCGTACTGTTCGTGTGGCCGAGTATGGTTATCCATTGTATTTTAGGGATGGGAATTATCGATTAATTCATTAATTGGTAATTGATACGTTTTGATAACTGTATCAAACGCTTAACCGGTTGGTTGATAAGCAGCTTTAAAAAATATATATCTGAGAATCTTAATTTCCCTCTGTGGCAGTTCACCCTGCCACTGACTAACTGCATCTCATGGTACCTAACATATTCGATAAAAACAAAAAAAGAATCCAGATTTAGCTGATGTCTGTGAACATCACGTAAAAAACGGTAGCATAGCGATTTAAGGCTCATACCAGGGGGGCAGTCAGCCAGATATTTCGTGAAGCCTCATTTGAAATCGGTAGTTCATATAATGGCCTGTTGTGGCGCTGGACTGGACCCAAAAAGCCCAATAGCTCCATAGAGGCCCATGTATTTTGGCCCAACTTCACCTAGACTGTATTACCTTAATAAACATGGTCATGAATACTTTCTTCTTCCAGTCACTAGTTTAAAGTCTCATTTCTAATGTCATAATATTCTTTTTGGAAAATTATGGTCCCATTAATTAAAAAAATGACCATAAAGAAAAGAAACCATCGCGTATGTTCTGAGGGGCGTGGCTACCGTTACAGTCTATGATCGGGATTCCCCTCCCACTCGAGTCAAAATAAAAACCAACGGAGAAGAAGGGGGGAAGTCCCGCCTCGTTGTCTGGGCAGCCAATGGCCAGCTGGTCCAAAACGGAGCCAGCCAATGGCCAGCTGGTACCAAACGGATCTAGAAAGATGGCGACTTACATCAGGAATTACCATATTATTACAGGCTTCATTTTACGTTCATGTTAGACCCGGCGAACGCTTTGTCCATATTTTTTACAGTCTATGGCTCATACATGGTGGTGAGGTGACAACCGGAGCTGAAATAACGTTGAGCGTGGTGAGTAAAAACAGAGAGAAGGGCTGGAGCGGTGGTTTGCTCTTCACCGCGGCTCGTGACGTCATGTTGTAGTTCGGTGGTCACCTCACCACCGAAAACCCAGACTATGAATAGCTGTTCTCAGTGGCGAGGGAATAGCGCTTGCTGTCTTTACAAGGCCGTCCGGAGTCACCCATTCAGAGTGCTATGAGCGCGGGCGGTGCTTAGACGCCTGCACGGCCACTCGGCCAGTGTTTGTAAAGAAATCCAGTGCTCCCCTTCCCTAGTTCAGCTACAGAGATGAGGGATCACCTGGGATTGATATAAACTGATTTAAGGTGTAGATTATCGTGATATTTAGTATGTGGTCTAATTAGAAACCAGCCAATCAGAATCAAGTATTGGGACGTTTTAATTTCAAGGACCCCCAGTTTCATATGAATTAGGCCAATGTTTCTCCAAACAGTGGATCGTGGGCACATTTTATGGGTCCCATTTATTTGTTTGTTTGCTATACATTTTGTATGGAATTATTATTTCAAAACAATTTCAAACAACATTCCCAAGAAAAGCTAAGATTTTTCATGAATTCAAGATAGTTTAACAAAAATCTAAGGAATTCCATAAAATCTATATTTAATAATATGTTTTAATTCATATATTTTTTAAATTTCTAATGTTCGAAAACAAATATTTGAGTAATAATGAAAATAGCCGATCTACAAGCTCACAACGGGGCGCGCTCACTAGGTTGGGCCCCGGGCAAATGTCTAATTTGTCTTTTGGGTCTCGAGCTAAAAACTTTGGGAACCCCTGCATTAGGCCATGGAGTCATGGTCCCCCTATTTGATTTGGTTTACAATCTACACTGTAAAATGTAATATTAATTCAATCAACACTGAGAGTGTACAAATGGAACCAAGGTCCATTTGTTTCCCATCCATACAATGGAATTTGCAAATCAATAAGGGTCAATTTGGAACCATCAATCATTTAGCTTTTATACAATACATTGCAAATCGGTATGCAAATATATATAGCAGATACCGATCAAAAATGTAATATACTGTACCTTGCGTATCATCCTTACATGTCTAACTCAATGTCGTACAGCCACGCTCGTGTCTCTGGTCCCACCTGGAGGAGCTTGAAGAAGCCATGGTCAGGTGTCTAAAATGAAGCCCAGAGTAATGACCTGTTTCACATTGGAACAGCCAGGGTCACCTGGCGCTAATGAAGGGAGAAGGACACGAGAATAGAGAGAAGGTCTGTTTGGTCATTCTCTCCAGATGACAAATGAAGTTGTCACCTTCTTCAAGTGTGACTGCAGGACATTTCAGGCTGCATAGTGTCCTTATTGTTTTGCCACCTGGTGCTGCAAGCTGTGTCGGACAGGATGGTCATCACATTTTCGCCAACACATCGGGCCAAAAGAGGGTGCAGTACATCTTCTCAATCTCGAATGTGCTGTCCTCAAAGGCACGGAGCATGGAGGTATAAAGTGTGGTCATAATCTATGGAATGATCTTGTATCTGTCTTTAGCATTTATTTATTTATCTATCCACTGCGCATCTCCAAAGTATAGTGTATTTGTTTTATTTGTATTTACTTATTGCTTTGGCACCTAAAATAATCTTCCAGACTTCCACCCACCGCAAATCGGGGCTGCAGCCCTATAGTTCCGGCGACACTGCTTGCGTGGTCATCAAGTGGTCTGGTTAAATAAATGAAACAATACCACACAAGATGAACACAGAAATTAGTCTGACAGATTAAAATAACGAAAAGCAAGCATTGGCTAATGGCATGTGTATCTTAACATGTTTAGGAGTGGTGAGAGGCAGGGAGAACATAATTGCGAACGCAGTGATTGCGAACGCAATGAGCACTAACTATGAGACCCTGCAGATCGTGTCTGTCTGTCTGTCTGTGTGTGTGTCTGTCTGTCTGTCCCGCTGTGACACCACCCGCCCGCCACCAGAGGGCGCAGCTGTAGCACACACACACACACACACACACACACACACACACACACACACACACACACACACACACACACACACACACACACACACACACACACACACACACACAACCACACACACACACACACACACAGTAGAAAACTTAAAAAAAATTACTAACTAAAAAGAAAAAAAAAGTAAGTAATTTATTCTAATTGTTGTTATTGCAATTTACGAGCTGCGTTCGCTTCCCGCGTTTGCGCGTCTTACTTGTTTTTGTTTTTAGCTACAGTGCCAAACATGCAGTTTGATCTGACTATAAGCACGAATAAGGAAAGTGTGTCTCAGTTATCTTTTTTGACTCACTTAAGAGTTTGTCCAGTACTTATCTCGGTACTTTATTTTGCATCACACTTGTTTATCTTGCAGTGCTGCTTGTTCTGACTATAAGCATGGACAAGGGAAGAGTGAGAGTTTGACTCCTCCAAATCTTCTTATCTCAGAACTTTATTTATATACACTGTATATTTTTTGCATCGCACTTACTCTCCTTTGATGGCTCTCCATCTATTTGGCACAGCAGATAGACGCCTGGCAACAAACTTTACAGGCTTCCTCGAGTCAGCACTTCATTATAAAGTCTGCCTGTATTGGAGAATTTGCAAGCTAGGCCACATCGCTTGTTATCCTTCCCCCACAAAATGTTACTTAGTTACCTTTTGCTGTCCTCCTCCATTTACCATTCTGCAATGGTGGATCAGATGAGGTGGGTTTTTGATGTGGAGTCATTTATTCTGGGCCGTCAGCCTCTTTTCCCTCTCGACTCCCCCTTCCTCATCATCCTCACTAACTCTCACTGCCCTTTTGTCTTTGCAATTTCAGACCCTTTTGGCACTCAAGATGCATGTCTGTTGTGCCGTGCCTCACACATATTTGCCAGTTGCGTTGTGTGCATGTTTGTGAGTGTGTTCTCTCTTCTTTTTGTTTATGTCTCATGCAGCTCTTGTCCCTATAATAAGGCTTCATATTTCCGAGGAGACCTACAGTGTAGACTATAGATAAACTCGGTTATTATCTGCACTGCTATTCTTCGCTGTAAAGGTTTTGATGTTCAGTGCCAATTGCTCTTGAATTGTTAGCCCTGCTAGCATCTAAGCATGGCAATCTCAGTCCATTGGTCAGTACACCCTCTACGTCTGTCTGTCTGTCTGTCTGTCTGTCTGTCTGTCTGTCTGACCATATAATTTGCACTGACGTACATTTCAAAATCAAACCTGAGGAATGCCATGAAATTCGCATAGCAATTTGTACTTTAATGGAGGATGAACCGTAAGCATTTCGAGTCACCCCGGTACCTCCACAATCACAGGATAAACCCTTCTGATCTTGGTAACCTAGCTCTATTTTAGTCCATGCTAAATCTCCCTAAACTACTTTTTTACTCTTTTTGAATAAACATTTTTGAATAGTAAAAATACTAGCCAATCTACATTGACATGTTGTGAGCTTGTAGATTGGCTACTTTAACTATTCAAAAATGTTTTTCAAAATACAAAACAAATAAGTAGTTTAGGGATAAGGGGTTTAGCATGGACAAAAATAGAGCCCCTATTGTTACCAGTCCAATTTCCACTATAGCCAAAGTAACATTCTGGAAATGAACTAGATTCATATTCTGCAGTTTGGAACTGAAGTATCGTATGGAACCCATAATTCGTTCTAGCTCATAATTCGTCATACTGTAAATCAGATGTGTGTTATTCCTGTGTCCTGGGTCCCCCATGGTGATATTTGTTTCATAGTGCCTTATGTCCTGACATTCAAGTATGACAACAAGGTTTGTTGATAGGCGGGAGCGAAATGGTTCATCAATGGAATAGCATCTCAGAGTCATCTTCAGAGAAGCATTGAACAGCCTCTATTTTCTCCTCTATGTCTAGATAAACTGTATCACTACTTTGTATGAGGAGTTGTCAGTTGGGCTGCGGTCAGCCCTCTGTGGGAGCACGTCAACCACCAGCTGGCTGGCATGAGCCTTTGTCTATACTTTGCTGAAATAAACCAACCGAGGGAACATCAAATTGCTGTGTGCCAAGTCTCAAAATAATTTACTACAGAACCATTATTCTATAACGGGCAGTGGTGGAATAGTCTACTCTACTGGAATGTTCATGAACCCAGAAATGGTGGTTAGTATAAACTTTTATGATGATTCAAATGTCATCTATAGGCTTAGAAGATGAGATTAAGCTTGGTTGCTAAAAGTTGCACGTTGAGCTATTGAAGTTATTAGCATAATTTATATATGTACTATTAACATCCTGCATAAGGCAAAAACATAAAAATTTCATGATGCTTTAAGTAGCATGTGACATATATGTCAAACTAGGGGGTTTTGCAAAAAAACACTCCTTGGCCTAGAAATGTTAGGCTATGGACGTTTTTAGCCCAAGGAGTGTTTTTTTTGCAAAAATAATGCTGTTATTGCGAACGCAGTGATTGCGAACGCAGTGAGCACTAACTATGAGACCCTGCAGAACTTCAAAAAACTTAACTTAAAAATAAAATCTTAAAAAAACACAAAAAAACTTAACTTAAAATAAAAACTTAAAAAACACTTAACTTCAAAAAACTTAACTTCAAAATAAAATCTTAAACTTAAAAAAACACAAAAACTTAACTTCAAAAAAAACTTTAAAAACACTTAACTTAAAAAAAACTTAACTTAAAAATAAAATCTTAAAAAAACACAAAAAAGATAACTTTAAAAAGAAAACCTTAAAAAAGTATGTAATTTATTCTAATTGTTGTTATTGCCATTTACGAGCTGCGTTCGCTTCCCGCGTTTGCGCGTCTTACTTTACTCAAATACTTTACTCAAATTGCTCAGCGTGCAACTTTTAGCAACCAAGCTTAATCTCATCTGCTAAGCCTATAGATGACATTTGAATCAAAAGTTTATACTAACCAACATTTATGGGTCTAACATGGGACTTATGGGGGCTTCCAGTAGACTAGAAAGTAACTTTTCCACCAACTTTACACACGTGTCACATCAAAATGCATTGTGAGCTTGTAGATCTGCTATTTTTTTTAAACGTTTTTAAACATTACTTTTGTACTTGTACTCAAGTACACTGGAGGAGGATTTATTTCTTGTGGTATTGCTTTTTAATACATCTGATTACTTCAACCACTGATGTACAGTACTGTGTTGCAGTACTATGGCAGGTTATAATTATGTGTTGCAATAGGCTACTATGGAATGTTGCAGTAATAGAATGTTGCAGACATTACTAGTACTATGGAAAGTTGAAGCTTGAAGCGATATAACGTGCCTATAGCATCATTTTCAATGAGACCTGTGTTTTTGCGCAGAGAAGTCGCGCTGCGACAACGCAAGCGTATTTACGTGAGCGCGGTCCCGTGAATTTGTTGCGCGCGTGCTCGTTTCATGCACATCACCGCGACTCACCAGACCTGGATTCTATTTAGCTATTTTTTTTACGCTTGTGTTGTCGTGCCCCTTTTGAGCAGACCTGTAGCAGACCTGTTGATCCAGGCAACAACGTGTGCGTTCCTCACTTCTCGCTTGAAAGGCCCTTTACTATGCAATGTTGCAATATTATAGAAACTAAATGAATATAGGTATAGGCCTACTGTATAATTAGACAGACCAAAAGAGACATAAGTCCCAGAGGTTCATTCAAGGAAGAAAGCTTGTGTGTCATGTTAACAAAGATTAATTGTTTATCGTAATTGGAGTTCAACAGAGCCTGACCATATTCTTTGTTGTGTCTGCTCAAATACTGATTGCTGAGTTCCAATAGGCATGTGGAGGTCTGGTAATATACTGGTTTACAGGAGCAGTGTGTAATTGCACGTTTAAGAGTTAACTGTTTAAGTGAACCATTAGACCATTAGTTCAAAGGTACATTGATCACAAACTCTAAAGTGAAGTCAGCTCAGCATTTCCACTGAGTTGGCAGGATTGTGTGTGTGTGTGTGTGTGTGTGTGTGTGTGTGTGTGTGTGTGTGTGTGTGTGTGTGTGTGTGTGTGTGTGTGTGTGTGTGTGTGCGCGTGCGTGCGTGCACGTGTGCACGTGCACTGGCACTCTGTAAGAGCTAATCTCTGATGCCTCCCGTCAGGTCACTATAGCCTAGATAAACACTATTGATTAGCTCATTGCCATTGATCACTGTCCCCCCCATGTGGTTTCACTCTCCCCATGGGCATGGCTAATGCAACTCCTAGACTAAACCTATACAATAAAGGTCTACCAGTCAAATAAGCAGGAGAGAGCATTTTCCAGCAGCGTCATCTGCCACGGCGATGCCGCTGCTGAAATGAGATAGAGAATAACATAATTGCTCTATCTTCAATGCTCTGCAAAGTCTGCATAGCTAGCCTGTCTAGCCCATTTTCTGTTCTAGGCTTTATTTTTGCACATTATTTGGACTCAATCCAAGTTTCAGACTGCATAAAACAAATCCAAAAAGGTACCAAAACTTTATACTGTAACAAGACAGGTTGCACACTGTTATTAGAAGGGTGTCTCTGTATAACTTATGCAGGGATACTGCACAGTTTGGTGTTTACAATGCCAAACTATACTAACTTTGCATGACTTGACTGCATGCATACTTGCATAGTGAGTGTAATGTATGCATGTCGCCAAGATTTCAGGTGTTAAAGTCCTGCCTATAGTGGTTCATTAGTGGTGCCTGGCTGCACTGCTGCCATTCTCCTTATGAGTGCATGAACCCAGTTTGAGTCATATCATGTCTCGTTTAACCCCCAATCTCTCTACTTCTATTCTGTCTATTCTATTCTACTTCTATTCTGCAGTTATGTGTCTAATAAAGCTGAATAAGAACACAATAGTAATAGTTTTAGTGTCCCCACAGCGCTATTCATCTTCACAGTCTGTTCCAACAGAAAAACACATAACCATAAAGCACACAGCAACATATACGACAACATAACACCAAGACAATACTGTCCCCAGTAAACACAGAACCATCATCAGTGAGAGAGTTTGTTTTGTGCATATTTTGTTATAGAATTTGTTTGTACAGTACGTTATGTTAATCCATAAAGTTGAGACCTCCCTTTGTTGTGTTGCTGATAACAGTTTACATAACTGACAACAGGCTGCCAAATCAAGTTTTGATTATCGGTATGCAGTTCATCATTATCGCAATCATTTCTTGTTTGGAACAGTCTTATCCACTGCAACATTAATCCCAGTATTCCATCTTGCTTGTAGATGTCCATTCGATGATGGATCATTGCACACACACACACACACACACACACACACACACACACACACACACACACACACACACACACACACACAGCTGAAGAGCAGTCAGTATGCCATTAGAAACGCCATAACATTGTAAACACTTATAATATGTAGTGCTGGACTGATTCAGAATACATATTAGATGGAATGGATCAGCTTACAGCCCACTGTGTGGTTGTGTCTGTCTGTCTGTATTGCCTTGCATTGAAATATTCGTAAATGAATGCATGGCATATTTCCCTGATGTAGTGTTTGTCTCAGTATTATTTGCAGATAAATGTGTTTTGCTGCAACCATATCTCTCAAGAGCTTTTGAAATTAACTTGTTTTTCTATTTTTATTGTTCTGTTTGTATTGGTAGCTGCAGAGGGACAAGCGAGCGCTATACTTGAACTGGAACAGCAAAACATTCACACAGAAACTCAAATGTGTCGGCTGCCATTAGGCCTTTGGTGGGCCTTTTCTGTATGGCTGTTTATTGTTTAAAGGACCTATAACATAAAATTCAACTTTTTCAATTTAATTTGCGTTTTTGGGGCTCCCATAATGTGTAACCAAAAAAACAAAAACAAATAACCAATTTTGAACAATCAGGCTTTCATATCATATAGGTGCTTTAATGGAAATTGCTCTCAGGAACAGCTCAACTGATTTTGGTCTCATCGTGATGTCATCAATGTCACCCTACTTTGTATATTTCTGCTTCTTCAGTCTTCAGTTTCAAATTTACATTTCCACTTTGTTTACAATGTCCACCATTGTTGATTTTCCAAGCTGGCATGGAAACGAATCTGTTTTTTTCTAGCATCAGTATTATAATGACTCAAATATTAAATATTCTGCATATCGGCACCCCCACCACCTCAGGACATTGTGGTATTGGAGCTAAAACTGCTTTCAAAGTCCAGAAAGAAATGACAAGGCCTGGTTATATCAGAGTGGTGATTGAGGCTCAAACCATTAGAAATATCTTTGATGGACATAGACAATATGATATTAAATATTAAAAGCCGTTTTAAAATGCATGTTATTTGCGCTTTAACACACCATTTCATCTATCTCCCAAGTCGTACGTCTGTCTATACTCTGTATGTCTGTCTGTGTGAAATCCACGTAACTCAAGAACTGTTCGCCCCACCGACTTCAAATTCGACACATGCGTTCCACACCACAGCAGGGGGTGCAGTGGCCGGTGTCGAGTCGGTCGGTCCAACGGTTGTCCAGAACCGCCCCAAAAAGGCCTCTGCCCGGGCTATGGTACAGTATATGGAGCTGGGCTGGAGCTGGCCTGTTCGCCCAAATTAGCCGATTTATCACACCTGATAATAATAATCCCAACTAATTATAAAAAGTGTGTAAGACGGCCCTCCGCTGTCCAGTCGCCAGTCTCGTTAGATTTGATTACCTCCTGTTGTTGTCGATCGCATCGATAGTGTTGTGGCTATTGTTAGCTGCTACACATTCACAACAACATCTGGTCCGTCGGTAAAAGTGGTCCGGGCGCTATAAACAATGGGCACATTTTATTAATGGATTAAATAGGCCCGTGCAGTTAAGGTGTTAATTCATGGTCCCCCCCCCCCCCCCCCCTTCCTATGAATGTAATAGAGTCAAAAGTACAATAGGCTATCTGTCTTTGAAATATAGTGGAGTGAATGTCATCAGTATCAAGAACAAACAAAAAACCTCAAGCAAAGTACAGATGTAGTACTCATGTAAGTAAAAGTACTTTGTTACTGTTGTGGGAACGAGATATAGGGGGGTTGTCAACGTGAGACTAGAGCATGTGAGACGTGATGAGATCCAATGTGAGTGCTGGCAGGGGCTGTTATGAGTTGACAACTATGATGACATTCATACACCTGAGGGAAGCTTTGTCCTCCCTACTACAATACCTGTGTTCCTCTGCAGCTTCCCTGACTCATTCCGTGTGTGTGTGTGCGTGTGCGTGCGCTCACTTGCGTTGTGCATATATCTGTATGGGCTAGGTGTACACGCCAGTACACAGACGTCCTGCAGCCAGAGCCAAATAAAGCATCGTCACCTGTTTGTGGCCTTTGAGAGAGACTGTGTGTATCACCTCCCGGGGGCCAATGTCAGGCTGGTTTAAAGCTGCTGGAACAATCAGCTTTCTCTCCCAGGCTAGGTCAGATGGAATAGCCTCCGCTCCTCTGAGTCCTCCATTAGGAGTGTTTGTCTCAGTGCAGTAGGCTACTATATACCAGATGACTATAGCCCAAAGTGGATGCTGCCCGTGAGCCAAAAGGGCTTAGTATATCTTGGACGTTGATCATGTGTTTGAAGGGTGTTCAGGGACATTGCGGATTAACAATATGACACAGGGGCAGACTGGGTTCCAGCCTGATTTTCTGCGTTCCGTGAATCTGAATTGCCACTCGCTAGTCGCTATACTCAGTCTGGCCAGCAGGCATCAGACTCACATTTCATAACGTCAACTGTTACAGTAAGTAGCCACGTTGTTGCTGATACGTCATCAGCCAGCGCCACTCTATCCAATCCATGCTTCTCACTGTTGGAAATAAATAGCACCAGAAAAATAGCGCCAGACTCAAGAGTAAACTTCTTTTTAAATTGGAAGGACAGTATCAGTCACCAGAAAACAGAAAGGTGTTTTTGATAAATCTATCATGGTTAAAGGAGTTTGAAGTTACAATGAGTTTGTATAGGAAGGGGGTGAAAATTAATATCAATATCTAAATACTGAATCAAGCCTGATTCAGTATTCACATAAGCCTGAGTTGACGATGAAATGACCAAAAGTTTTTTTTAAAGTGAAAGTTTTTATATTCAAACAAGATGAAGAAAGTCTCCACTCGGATCCCCCCACACAGTGACAGCGCTGCACAGACAGACAGACAGACAGACAGACAGACAGACAGACTATTCTGTACACATTGTTTGCTTCATTTCCTTTATTTGATGCAGATTGTATTCACACCTGCAGTGAATCAAAGTCAGGTGTGCTTGGAAGCAAAGCGAAACCCCTGTTTTTTGGGGGAACTACTGTAGAATGCGATTGTTGGATCCGCACCAGAATTCGAATGAGCCTAAATTCACACCTGCCAAACGAAGCACACTTTCCGACAATACGCAGCAGGATTCGTTTTAATCGCAACATAACATCCTTGTGTGAAGGCGACCTTAGTTTCATGGCAATTCACCCTCCTATTAGATTTTGAGAATAATTGATTGCAAGTGGAAGTGTTGGCCTGAGGGTGATGTAGAACAAAGGCCATGGGGTCACCATAATCAGATTTTTACACAAAGCACTTAAGAACAAATCACTGCCTTATTACTGTAGCTATTTACTATTTGACTGGAACGTAGGAGCTAATTAAACCAGCTCTCAGGACTAGACTGTTTGTTAGATCAGGTTATTTCAGAATTGCGTTTAGAATCTGTGCCCCTCACTCATGGGTTGACTTACAAAATGGGCCTGCTGCCCTGGGTCAATTGAAATAGGTTTTGTATTTATATTCAATTGATTTGCAGTTACTTTATTATCTGTATTTTCTTTCTCTATTGATTGTGTTTCCGAGTGTAACTTGTCGACGTTGGGAATGTATATCCCTCAGTGTTGAATGGGTATTTATCCCTCTGACCTTAAATTAAGTAAGAAATAATGAGAGAGAGAGAGAGAGAGAGAGAGAGAGAGAGAGAGAGAGAGAGAGAGAGAGAGAGAGAGAGAGAGAGAGAGAGAGAGAGAGAGAGAGAGAGAGAGAGAGAGAGAGTGATAAAAACTGCTGATATACAGTACTTAATTGCCTTCCTATAGGACTACAACAACATCAAAACACAAACTACATGAGCACACACACAAATGCACACAATTGCTCCCACCAGTGTCTTGAAGCCCCTATAGATATAAATTATGGTGGGTCAATTCCATTTCTATTCAAGGAGCTGAAAATGGCTTCCATAAATATTCAATTAGGCTTAGGTGAGCTCAGGGGATACATTTTCTCTCTGCTTTCAGCTTAGAGCAAAAAATGGAAAACAACGGGTTCATGAAAAGACATCATCTCCTGACCTATCCAAAATCCGATACCAGCTCCAAATATATTTACTCTTGTTCTACACCAATAATCTACGATCAGTAAAACTCAAAGGGGGGGAGTAAGGGGATTATAAATACTGGCTTTAGCGGCACAAACATGACGTGATGCTCGCCCAATCGGTGAAGCTGATCGTTTTGGGTTGGCCAATTCTCCCCAAATAGTGGGTCCAGGGCTGTCGACAGCTCCTGCATGTTGGGAACGATGCAAGACATTCCATTATAGTGCTATTGAGTTAAGCCGCTGAGTGGGGTTAGACTCCTGACCAGATTTCTAATGTCATTATATTTCATACTGCTGTCAGTTTGGTGTTTTGGTTTGGTCACATCGCGAAATATTTACCACATCCACTTTGATTACAGGATGTAGAGGTGCTGGGTCTTGGGCCATAAAACCCTTCCAGCAATCAGACATATAGCTGTCAATGTTCACTGTTGACAGAAAACATATTTGCACAGGCACTTTGTGGAACAAGGCTTTATAGATTGATTTGTTGTCTCACCGAAAACAGCCAGAACTGCATGTTGACATGAGGTCTTAACCACAGATCCATCTTTTGAATTAATCAAACCTAGGGATTACGTGGAGGTTTTGTGACTGAGACAGAGAAATCACTTTGTATGACAAGAAAGTAATTTATTTATACCTATTGAATTCGGGGTTCTTAACCTGAGCGGAATGTGATAATTGACACATTGACTCCAAGTAATACTGTATTTTGGTGGACCAAAGCAACGCTTTCATTTTATTGGCTTTAATTATATTGTACAACTTCTTTATGAACAGAGGCAAGGATAACTTGTAAAAAAAAAAAAGCTCAGAGATGGGTTTGTTTCTTTTTTACTCCTTTTTACTAATGAAAACCGACTGGATCAAATACAATGGTGGCCCATGTGCAAGCCATCCATGTTAAATCTGTCCTAAATTAGCAGTGTGTTTTCCACTCAGATGGTTGTGAGCGTGTGCACTCGTGTAACCGTGACACTGTGTGAGGGCTCTCTCTTTTGAGGCCCAAGGCAGTCATGCTCCGCAGATACGGGATCTGCCGTTCCTGTCGCAGCTTCAGATAAGAGGATCAAGAGGGCACACCACTGGCCTGGATGTGCAGTTGTGCACTCGTGTGCTATCTAATCTTTTTTTAAATCTTTTTGGCGAAAATGGGCTTGCGATCTCTGCCTCCAGGGACACCGCCCCCTTAATATTTCATGACTCTGCAATGTATATTTTGACACTGAAATATGCTGTGAATTAAACATGACTCTGCATAATCAAAAGCCTTTAATGCAAGCAGAGCTGGGGCTTGCCTCCGTGGCTTTGCCTTTTAATTAAAAATAATAAGCGGTCGTAGACTTTGGTGCGGTTAACGAGCAGCAGATTTGGTGCCCGCAGTATGCGCTGCTGGTACCCTTTGAAAGGTGACCTCCACTGTACTTCCACCAACTTCATTTATTTATAGCCCTTTTATTTTCTTGTTAAACCAGTCCACAACATCATAGATGCATTAAGCACTGATAAATAGTGGTTGGAGAGTATTAGAGTGATGGTAAATTATAAAAAGCACCAAGCCAGATGGCCCTGGGCTTCTGTTCAAACCTCACTGCAGACAGAGGGAGTTGTAAAATATTCCATATGTATATCTGGAAAACATTGTTGGCATTTCATTTCATAATTATTATTATATTCACAATTTGCTCAGATTGCATTTAAAATGTTCTTGGACACACCCGCTTATTAAAATGTCACAGAGGATCAACAAATATACTAACGGCTCATCAGTGGTGAGCACAGAAGGTCACATTCGTGAAATGAACACTACAAACGAAGATAAGGCTTTTTCATTAAGACTCTTCAGCTCAGAATGACCATTCACCATTTATTGCAAAGTTATTGCATTTAGTACGGCGGTGTGGCTCTGCTCATGTGATACACCAGATTATGTGTGCACCGAGACACAGCTCTGATATCATATCCATCCATCTTCAACCGTAGTCGGGTCACGGGAGCAACAGCTCCACCAGAGAGCTCCAGACTTCCCTCTCCAGAGCAACATTAGTGATTTCCTCCTGGGGGATCCCGAGACGTTCCAAGGCCAGTGAGTTGATGTAATCCCTGATATCATATCACATTTGATATCTCAGAGTATCTGTGAACAGAGACACAGCTCTGATAACAACAAACCCCAGAGCAGAGCATAAGATAAAGACATTACATCAACAACATAACTTTCAATGCATTCCATATACCATATAGATACATATCACATGATCATAATACAATCCATAAAACACATTATAATCACAGATATCCATAACAGAACTAGATACCACATATAGTACAATCCATAAATCACATTATAATCACAGAATCACCCATTACGGAACTAAATGCCACAGGGAGGAGGCCGGGGAGGTGGAGGGAATTTGAACGCTGACATCTGAACAACCACTGAGTCAACTTGGCATGTACTGTAGAGTGAACACAGAGTAGTGACTGCTAAAAAGGACCACCTGATTGAATTGTGGGCGTGAGTGAGTCAGTTAGCTGGCAGCGAATGAGAGTGAAGGGAGTTGACATGGAGAGAGACATCTGATTTAACGGAGCAGAATGGATTACTGTTAGAGAATGAATGAAGGGTGTGCGGGAAATTATAAAATAAACCTTCTGACTTCCATGTTTCAATGAACTATCGTTGCACTGGATTAACCGGGACAGACATTATCATGGACCACAGCCATTCGAGCCATATCATTATATCACATTATTAACAGATCAAGTGGCATTTGTTTCAAGGGTACTTTTTGACACAACAATGCTGGGGTCCAGGGATCCTCAAGATTTATTGAGGCGGTTGCAAATGGACCCTTACAGGTCTGTAATTCTGAGAGACTGATGTCGTATTCACACCAGCATGCTATACTGCGATTAAATTAATCGTGCTGTGCATTGTCGGAAAGTGCACTTGGCAGGTGTGAATTAATAAGGCTCATTCAAATCCTGATGCGAATCAAAGAACCGCATTCTACTTCGCCAAAAAACGGGGGTTTCACTTCGCTTCAAAACGCAGCAGAGTGCGGATCACTGCAGGTGTGAATGCAATCGCATTAAACATAGGGAGTGAATGTGCCATTGTGGGATGAAGAAGTTGGTATTTGGCACACGAGAAGTAAGGAGAAGGCGTTAATACGCAGCGACGTGTAAAGGTGTCCTGTGTGTGGACAGACATGGTCTAATGAAGAGATAGAAGCCCTTATTTCAATATGGCCAGACCGTCATAGGCTTCTTATGCTGAAGGTTACACACACACGAACAATGCAGTGTACAGGATATATAGCGAGAGAATGGAGGCGATTAGGTTCCATCGGACATTTGCACAATGTTGCAGGTCGCATAAAGTGTTTGCGCTCGTAGGACAGACCTGGTCCGGGAATCCTGACAGGCGGCAACGCTGATCTGGAGCGAGATTAAAGTGGTATGTGTGTTTGTGTAGACCATAGACTGTAATAGGGGATTCACACTATGGTCCCGGGTGCGCACTCGGGACCACTTGGCAGATGGTGTGGTAGTGTGAATGATGCGTACCGTTCCCCGGAGCGGATCGCCCAACCGTCCCCGGGACCGCATGGGGGGAGGGTCTCTGGACCGTTGAAGTGTATTCAGATACGGATCGTTCCAATGTGAATGCATGCGTACCTAAAGAAGGAAGTGGACTGTTTTTTTTTAAAGAACGTGACATAATCTCTAGTCGACGAGCCAAGCGTCAACAAAAAAAAAACACAGCCGCTGCACGATGCGTAACACCAGCGCATTTCTCAACGCCGCCCTTCTCCTGTTGAATCTGCTTATACGCGCAGCACCGCGCTGATCTTATTCTGCGGACTACACGTGGCTCTTGGGCTTTGCTTGGCACAGTTTCCAAAGTAAAACAAAATAATAATAATGCTAAAGTAGAATCCATAGCAAACTAATACACTGGAGCACAGAACTGACTGACAGTGAATAGCAGGCAGGCTGATAGTGAAGTAGTATAACGGCAAAAAGCCAAAGAGGCAATGCAATTCAGTGTGTCTGGATTTATTTGAGACAATGTTGAACAGTTGATGGTCAGTGTCCGTGCACGCCAGCCATCAAGCACACCGTCATCAGGAGGATTAAAGTGTGTTATGCAAGTGTACCTGGGTGCGCTGTTGAATCTCGGGCAATGTGAATCATGGCCATCGGGGACCAGGCAACCGTATTCGGAAACGGTTCCAATGAAACGGATTCAGTCCGTCTCAGTGTGAATCCCCTATGAAAAATATGGACAAAGCGTTCCCCGGGTCTAACATGGGCGTAAAATGAAGCCTGTTATTCCTGCACTGTAAGTCACCATCTTTCTAGATCCGTTTGGGCCCAGCTGGCCATTGGCTGGCTCCGTTTGGGCCCAGCTGGCCATTGGCTGCCCAGACAACGAGGCGGGACTTCCCCCCTTCTTCTCCGTTGGTTTTTATTTTGACTCGAGTGGGTGGGGACTCCCGATCATAGACTGTAACGGTAGCCACGCCCCTCAGAACATACGCGACTTTATGGTCATTTATTTTATAAATGGGACCATCATTTTCCAAAAAGAATATTATGACATTAGAAATGAGACTTTAAACTAGTGACTGGAAGCAGAAAGTATTCATGACCATGTTTATTAAGGTAATACAGTCTAGGTGAAGTTGGGCCCAAATACATGGACTTCTATGGGGCTATGGGGTTTTTTTGGGTCCAGTGACAGCGCCACAACAGGCCATTATATGAACTTTCAGGAGTTTCAGGCTTCACAAAATATCTGTCTGACTGCCCCCCTGGTGTAGACACAAACTACTAGTAACAGGCTACTCCTATTAACCTACCAGGTTTATTTATGTATGTAGGATTTAGTAGGCTAGCCGCTACTTTACAAAACAAGTTGGTAAAGTTGTAGTAATCAGTTATTGCACACACACACGCACGCACACACACACACACCGCCCAGACAACACACTGCGTTTCAGTGCGTCACCCTTACTTTACGTCCTATAATTCCTAACTATTACTCGAAGTAAAAATAATTTACACCACCATATACCGGTATATTCACTGTGTATTTTATGAATTGAACACATTGATAACAGCAATTATCAGGAGTTAACGAGCAATTAAGGGCACTAGATTTGCCCGTAAACCTCAAGTTTAGCAGGCATATACAGTAATATACGGTAATATACAGGTGCGATGGTACAATTCGGGAGTTTACCGGAGTTTGTTGGAAAGTTTAACGGGAGTTTCCTGTAATATACATACACATCCGTATTCCATGCTTTTTGCGCAGTGCTACAGGTCCCTGCTGCGGTTTGACACAGCCAGTGCTACAGGTCCCTGCTGCGGTTTGACACAGCCAGTGTGAAGGCAAACGCAGCAAATTAAATATGCAAGAATGATGCAACTTCTCCGCCCATCTCGCATCAAGTCTACCGAAGTAGAGGTGTGAATGTGACCTGAGTGTACACATGGAACCAAATCCTTACATTTCCATTTGGATCCATTAGTATACTTTCAGAGTTAGCAGGATACAGCTGTGATGAAAACTCTTTTTAATTTACTGAGAGGTTAGGATGTCAGCTGATGGATTGCAGGTGTGTTGGACTGCAATCAGGGAGCTAGAGAGAAGTTCCATGGCCACATCAAGATGTGTCCTCTTGGCTCTCTGCTGGCAGAAGAAGAGTTGTAGAATTGTCTACTAAATATAACAAGAATCTTATACCTGGGACCTGGCATACATTTTTTCAAAATTGTGGCCTGCAGTTTGATTGATTAGTTTACAGTCAACACTCAAAAGGGATATAGCACAACTTGTGGTCTTGTTTCCATTTAGGCCCTATATGCAATCAATCCACATGACATGACATGAAGAATATCAAAATAATTCAATACTGTATCATCAATAACAAAAAGAAAAAACTCTATACAGAGTGGGGGGAAAAGGGAATTGTGGGGTGACATTGTACTTCAAGCTACTTCAACTTGGATAACACTTAACATTTTGCACATTACACTACAAATAGTTTACATATTTTGCACATGACATTATACATACAGTACAGAACATTGCACATTGAATGTAACTGTTCAAAGCTTCATTGAACATCCATATTTTATGTGAGGGACTTGTAGGAAAATGTGATTGCCATTTGCCTACAAACAAATAATGAGACAGAAATAGGGACACCAGTTTCAAATTAAAGTCACAGTATGAAGTTGCCGTTGCGGCATCAAATCTTGCCTAGTACCACTGCCAGATCAGCATGTTTTTTTTACGTACATAATTGATTCTTCATTCAAATTGTGTCATGAAACTAGCTGTGGAAAACCCTAAAGATGGATCCACATGATTACAAGGCAAAGGCCCGCAATTGTATTAATCTCTGTTCAGTTCTCAACAAAAAGCACTAAAGCAGCTACTGTACATAAAAGGAAGCAACTTAGCAGAAGTCGGCCGGCGTATTCCTGGACGTGTTTCATAGCAAAGTTGAACACCGACCGATCAGTTTTGCTGAATTGGACATGCATTTCTGTCACAGCTAGCCATCTGCTGAGTGCTGACTATATATTGTTACGCTTTATAGCATTCACAGTTTGCTCTCCTGCCATATTGTGTAAGCTTTCACATGAATGACATGAATGAAAATATATTTCATTTCAAAAAATGTATTTATGCAAATACTCCATATGTTTGCAGTAATCAAATCACTTTTGTCGCTATAGACATCAAACATGAAAAGTGTCAACCACTTGCTAAAATAATGGATTTCAGTCATTCCATTGTTAATCGCTTCAAAGTGGTCAAAATGCATGGCTGGTTTTAGAAGGGAAAGTTTAATAACAATGTAAAATATTGTCAGATTCTGGGTTGAAATCCCATGTCAGTGTTAGTCCTGTACGTGTGTCCCTTATAATTATATCCATAATTAACTAACAAGTAACACTGCTTTTTGAATGTGGAGCCTCTACACAAACCTCTCTTCATAATTAACAATAAGATAGGCTGACAATCCCCTCATAGTTCCACTACTCTGTCTGTGTATAGGCAGCCCTTTCTAAAACCTCAGACGAGCGACAGGGCTTACATGTTCAGACATAGAGGATGGAACGGGACAGTTGGCAAATGCAACGCAGCAAATTCTTGGAGTTTCCTCGGGGTGAAGAACATCATAGCATCAATCCAGCGGTAAACAATTAGGGCCTTCCCCTTTTCACTTCATGCCGGGATCAAGAAGGAGCCATGCGGTGGTAGTGAGCATGAATTAGCAATGAAGGAGCGATTGATGGGAGATAAATCTACATTATTTACAGCGAACTGTGCCAGTGCCGAAGCTGACACACTAAATAAACTGTGCCACGTTGTTTTGATGGAAAGCCATCTGGGTGGCCATGCTGCAGACTGGCCACAACAAAATGCTTCTTTGGAACGGATCTCAGAGAAAGTCTCAAGACAGGTCTTCATTTCGATCCAGGAAAACAACATTTCCCGATTGCCTTCTACCTCCTCATTTCCTGCCTACAGCCTTTGCTCCTGCTATAACTCTATGTGTGCAATGGAAATCACTCTCTCCCCCCCCCACCCCTCCAGATCTCACTCTACACCTAAAATAAATACACATTTAAAGGCTTTACCAAATAAACTGTACATGCCGTGATATTTGATTTTAATCTGTAGAGTTGATTTAACACTTAGACGACATATGATTTAAACGTCATCATTAAACCTACAGTATCATCGCGGCGTCTGTTCTCATAACAAATTGCCACATTTCGCTGCTTTTCCCACAATGCCGTAACTCTTAAAACACTCTTCTCAACGACCGTGGGGAAACCCCTTGTGTAGAACCGTGCGTGGAAAGGCAATTTATCAGATGATATTGCCTCTGTGTAGCACGGGGGGTCCCCGGGCTCCTAGACTCATCCCCCCAGCACGGGGCTATTGGGTAGTCTGAGCAGTGGCAGTGGCAAGCGAGGGAGGTCCGCTAACTGATCTGTGGTCTAGCCACCATCAATCTTTCCCAGAGATCCCAGAGCCTCACTGGACGCGCGGATATAGAGGGGGGCCTAATGAGAGAGGGCCTGGCGTTGTGCGCCGTCAGCTACTGTACGACATAAAACATGTTTATCTCTGAAAGTGGGGAATGGGGATTATGGCTGGATGATGCATACCCCCGCTCACAGTGCTTAAAGAATCACACCCACACACATGTTCAATAAAGTTCACATTAGATTAACAACTGAGTATTATTATATATTTTTTTGGCCTTGGCCATAGGCCAATAAAGCCGGTTTAAAACTGGGTTTGTGTATATTTCAGTCCCTGACTCATATAGACAGCTGCTGACACGGCATCAGTATTGTTTTATTACTACTCTGCCACCATCCATTACAAAATGTCAATCAGTGGATTCTTTTAAAACTAGCCTGGGGAAAATCAGGCCACAAGGGGAGGTAAATGCAATTTCCCATAGAAAGGAGGTGTCATTCACTGCCAACGTTTTCACTTTTTGTACATATACAGTACATTTGTTGATGGCATGTATTATTGTGTTATTTTTTACCAGAAGTATTTTTTTGGGGAAAAACACATGCATCTCGTATCATTGTGCACAGACGTCAGTCTATCTGATGAAGTAGTTAATGGTCATGGCATTATGTGTATCAGTATGGCCTATGTGCTTATACGCAGATGAGTGATTCAAACATGTACTCCATTTACTGGGTCAAGCAGATAAATGTCAGTCCTATAATCATAATCATCTCAGACATAATCATCTCAATTCAGACAGACAGACACATATGAAGAATGTTAATGTTAACCCATTTTGGGCGGGAACCCCTTTTGGTGTTAGAATTATGCTATGCTTTAGCTATTGAAAATAGCAGACCTACAAGCTCATAGCGCGCCACCGAGTGGCACGCTACAAGCTTGTAGGTCTGCTATTTTTGAAACATTGAAGAACGACTGACATAGAAACATAGCTTTTTCAGAAAACTGTCATTTTCAAACAGACATTTTTAGAATCTGATCTCAGGTCAATTGGGTTAATATTAGTGATTTGTGACTGTAGTTTTACTAACAAATAATTTTTTTGTGAAGCACTGTTACTGGTGAAGTATGAAGATTGTTATTTCATTTGACTCCACTAGGACAGGCACACATGTAGGGTGGCTTCACGTTCACAAACTGCACATCCGACTTACTATTGATCACTCCAAACAGGACGGGGAGAAGAAGTAGGTCGGGAGTGGTTTATTGTCGGTATCAGCCGGTAACACGTGGGAGTCTATCCCCGTTACAATGTGCTATAGACCAGCTGGTTCTCAGACATTTTGGCTGGGGACCCCCGGAAATGCTTTGGCCATGTCTCGCGACCCCTGCCCCCTCCCCACCACCAATACAAACTGACTGAGAAAATATATCATAAATGAATACTGAAACCAGATATAATCTATTGATTATATAGACACTCATGCTTTCATGCTTTCTGGGTGGATGAAGTGACATCAACTTCCGAATGCTTCATTTTTATTCTCTGCGATTGTGTCGCACACCAGAAATGGCAGATCGACAAGCTTGTAGATCAGCTAGTATTGGTGAGTGACAGTCATATAATTAATTACAAATCAGGCATTAGAGCCCCACCTATTAGCAGAGCTAAAAACACGATGAAAGACACTGATAAATCATCTTATTTCACATGAGACATGACATTGTACATCACTCAGCCTACACCTGTCTTTAGGTAATACTTATTTTTAAAATAGGTCAAGTGCATCAGTACATTCCTCCACAGACTATAGCGGTGTGTTGTTTGTGAGCATTGGACCTTTGACATAAACATTAATGACTAATTGCTCTCCACTCTGTATCCTGCTGTTGTTCAAAACATGTCTTACATAATTGATACAGCAGCATCTGTCCAGAATGCCTCCATGCACTCCCCCCCCCCCCCCCCCCCCCTCATCTGTTTGTTGTCAGCTAGTATGCAGTAGCGAGGAGAAATTAGTTAACATATTTCAATATCAGCAAAAGATGTATCTGCTGTCAGTAGGTACAGGGTGCAGTACATTTGGAATGCGATTACGTTGATACTGCCTGGCGTTAAGGTCTCTACAACAAAGCAGAACCGATGGCAAGTTTCTCATAATGTTTTTGACTAGTTTGGGGTCCTCTATATTGTACATGTCAGGACAGTAGTCATATCTCATGGGAAAACAATACAGTACATTTAGTTCCCCGCTGCATAATGTAGGTGACACTGAGCAGATGTATCTCTCCTCATCTCCTCGACAAGCAATCTCTCTCCCTCTCTCTGTTCTGTGCCAGGGCCAACAAGAGATGTTTCAGTATACACATTGAATGGTAGACCCGGTTTGTCTTGGATGACAGGTGTGTGTGTGTGTGTGTGTGTGTGTGTGTGTGTGTGTGTGTGTGTGTGTGGTAGACCCGGTTTGTCTTGGATGACAGGTGTGTGTGTGTGTGTGTGTGTGTGTGTGTGTGTGTGTGTGTGTGTGCGCGCGCGCGTGTGTGTGTGTGTGTGTGTGTCAGAGACGTGCTGGCCATTGGGAAATTCGGGACAACTCCTGAACGGCCGGTCCAGTCCAAGCCGGTCTGGGCCAGCCGGTTTTTTTTTTATAATAATGTTGTGCACAGCAGCCGCTCTCAGCCATCCTGGCTGCAGCGCAGCACTGTAGAACCTAAACTAAAGTGACCTAAAATACGCTTGCACACCCTTGATTCGTCGGCGTTTCAGCGTTTCGTAGAGGGCCTCCGCAACTCCACTTCCCGGGCTGAATTATGGGCCCATCACGTCCCTGGTGTGTGTGTGTGTGTGTGTGTGTGTGTGTGTGTGTGTGTGTGTGTGTGTGTGTGTGTGTGTGTGTGTGTGTGTGTGTGTGTGTGTGTGTGTGTGTGTGTGTGTGTGTGTGTGTGTGTGTGTGTGTGTGTGTGTGTGTGTGAAGTTTCATTAGCGTTTCAGCTAACATAGCAAAGGCTATGCAAAGACTGTCGAGACAGATCAGGTTTTGAAGCTGTTCGTACAGTCAGTGTGTGTCACGATATTAAACAGTGTCACCAGAGCTCCTCAGCTCTATGGCTGTAATTATTGTTGGTGACACTTTGTCCCTTGGTTTTACAGTAGGTATGGCATCAGTGTAAGACGGTGTGCAGTCTGCTCTTTTTTATTTTACAGTTTATCTACTGATCCAGCACCCGTCGAAATGTTTGGATGAGCATGCATGCACCTCTTGACCTCTCTGGTACCATGAGAATTAGAGAGACAGGATTAGATCTGGTTAACTTCATTTACAGCTATGTTTCAAATGGCTGATGAAATGTTACTCCTTTGGTGGGCTTGTGGGACACAGTGCTCATTGGCTGACTAAATAATTAATTGTTAAATGTCTGCTTGGTTCCTCTCACCCTATAATTGGCTTGTTGTGCTGATTGTTGCTAATTAGACACTAATGTTCACCTGACAAGAGGTTATTGTCCAGGCTCTGCACCCCCATCACTATAGAGCAATGTCATGTCCTGTTGTTTGGCAATTATTACTGTATTTCCTGGCTAGTTTAGTAGTTTGTCATTTCTCTGTTTAGATTTCTCTAAGGCTATCCTGGAAAAGGCTAGAAATGATTAACTTTTATCATTTCAAACCAGCAAGAACATTTGGAAAAGAAATTGCCTTGATGTTTGACGTAGGAATGATGTTTCATGAAGGAATTGGTGGAGTTCTCCACATGCAGACACACACAGCTTTCTGCCACCTTTCATTTCTCAAGTCTCTTGCTTAACTATGTGACAGGATCAGACCTCTTTGGTCAGAGTAAAGCTAACATGCGCTCTGTGTCCATGGAGAGGTTGAAGTGATTCACTTTGAAGCTGTTCAATCCTCTCTGCAGCCAGGCAGGGCCTCATTATCCACACCCCTAATGGCCAAACGGACACAGGAACAGAAAGAGAGACTTTTAAAATCCTTTTGGATTGCAACCGCTCCTCACTGTATCGTCCAAGCCTATTAGACCACTGTGACACATGAAAATGAGGTCTTGTATTCTCTGTGGGGTGATATATCAACATATCTGGTGTTTTTCCTCAGAGGGAGAGAGAGGGCACGTCCCAGAGAGGTTCATTAAAATATGACAAACCCTGACCAAATGCGCCTTTCAGACCTTTGCGTCATGACGAATGCTCAGAATGTACTGTATAGATCAGAGAGCAGCTCTTTGTTTCTTTCAAAACACTTGATCTATCTAAAACTTTGTTCAAAGGCTTTGAATGTAACACTGCCCTATGAATAAAACAATTATTATCTTGAGCGAGGCCAATCTTGCGCCGATTAATTGTTTCCCCATCTTTGCAGAGGACCCCGTTTGCTCAACAGCTCTTTTAATACCAACAGGCCCAGCGCCAATGAAGATCATTGATATTTTTCGACACCATATTTTCCCATGATGCTGTTAAACACAAAAATAAATCACATTGTACACTTTTTTACTACAAGGCCATCGCCCCAAAGAAACAAAAATAAACTAAATTAACAAAACCTTACCTACAATATCTCTCAGAATAGTTGCAGCGCCGAAAACATTGACAGCAGGAAAGTTAATATCACATAACTTTTCCAAATGTGCATTCAGTGACATTTTGCTGATTGCAGTAGAGCTGATCACATCCTTTCAAAACCATACAGTTTGATGACACAGCAGCGCAGCATGACAACATGAATTATTTAATAGTGTACCGGTATGCGATTTCCCATGGCTGGTCGTACAGCATTTGCCCCGAGGGGCTGTGATGGTGCCACAGGCTTTTCTGGGCATCCGCAGTCACTAATCTCTCCAAAGGCATCTTGATTCCCCCCTGGAACCCCGGTTAGATTGCTTTAATTAATCACTAGCACACCCAATGCACACATAACGAGTGCTAAGCAGCAGCCAGGTCAACCGTTAAATGCTCTCGAGGGAGATATCTGGGCAGCCTGCAGCACTTTATGAAGAAATGAGTGATAGCTGATGTGTGTAAATAAGCTGTTATGATGTGGACCATGCTTCATAGCCCATGAAGACGAGCCAACTAGGTACCAATTAACGTGACAGTGGAGGATAATACCCCATGCCTCCTTAACCAAGAGATCATGCCTTAAAAAACCCGCCCCAAGGCTCGGGAGGCCGTGAGGTCTAGTCCAGTGGTTCCTCACCTGGGACCAACAATCACGTCACTGGGGTGGGGTGGGGGTAGTCCATAATTTGACAACTAGGCAAAAGTGGGCTATAGGTCCTTTAAGCGGCCCCATCCAGACAATTGAATGTTCTGTCGTGCTTCAGTGACAATTTAATGTGTAGTGAAAAGTGAAAGTGAAAGGTATCAGAGTAGCTCTGGTCCATAGCTCTAATGCTTTGGCATTAGAGCTATGACCTATGCTACTCTCATCTTCCTGCGCTCGCATGAAATGCAGACCAGCCTCTCGACTGTAGCGAAAATGAAAAGAACGTTTCGAACGATTTCTCACCAATACAAATAAGGCGGCTAGTGTTATTAGAAAGCCTACTTTCTGCGCTGGACGTACTCTGAGCCCCCCACCCCACCACACATACTGTATACAATGCACTATTTGGCCAGAAAGGATTTTTTTATCACTGGAAGGAGAAATTGGGTTTTCTCTTGGCAATATCGGTAGAGGGCGCAATGGAGTAACTAAAAGTGCATTTTATTATTTATGTGTGGTGGGGGGCTCAGAGTGCATCCACCGCGGAAAGTAAGCTTTCTAATAACAGAAGCCACCTTTTGTATTGGCGAGTAGCGAAAACGTTTTTTTTTAATTTTCGCTACAGTCGAGAGGCTGGTCTGCATTTCATGCGAGCGCAGGAAGACGAGAGTAGCATAGCTCTAGTCTAAGGCATTATAGAGCTATGGACCAGAGCTAGTCACTTCAAATGAAATCTAATGCCAAACGATATCCAACAATCCAGTCACAGCATAGCCTGTCCCTCTGGATGATGATGGGGGTGAGTAATCACATGTCACTTTTAGCCGAATACATTTGAAGAGGAGCTTGGGATTTTCAACTTCACACTCAAAATGCATGTGCTTGTCAAAAACGATCCATGGTGACTCTGGAATGATGGACAGCACTAAAGGTTGTCAGTGGGACCCATTAACAGCTGAGAAATGCTCAAACTACTGTTGGCGGTGTGACAGCCCAGTTGCAGGGGACAAATGGCAGCAAGGTTTTGGATCAATGTTCTCTTGATGTCAGTGCTATAGTTTCAGCTGCTTGCCACGCCTTGCGTAGGTCATACTCTGGCTTTCAATGTATAGATCTGTAATGCTACAGAAATGCTGGAATGCACAGAGATAAATCAAACTGTCATGACAGAGGATTTTTGGATTGATTGAATACTTTATCAGAAACGGCACATGGTGGAGTAAGACATGAAGGCTAAAAGGATAATGCAAAAAAAAAGGTCCTGTGGACGTTTCCATTGTGGTCTAGTACCATCAGCAAATACAACGAAAGAGATTGGAAAATGATATTTACTTTTATTTTATTTTATTTGTTATTTGACCACATTTATTTATTTTATCTCCTGATAGATTTCAGGCCAATTTTGAAGGAACCATGCAGTGTTCATCATTAATTTAAAGATGGAGTGCCATGATTTTTTTCCCACCCTAAAACATGATCATCAGGTCTTATTGTTATATAAGGAGGAAGATTTTTTTCAAAAAAGGGTACAGGGTATTTGTTAAAATGTCGTTTTTATTCATTAAGTATGCCTGGTTTGCCTGGTGATGGGTGGTGAATCCGCCTGAACTGAAGCCGCACCCACAGCTGTAGTTGTATGATAAAGGGGGAGGTGTTAGGGGAGGGGTTAGGGGAGGGGCTGGCAATGTGATGTCACTATATTACTGTTTGTTTACAATTTACAATTTTACAATTTAGGCATTTAGCAGACGCTCTTAATCCAGAGCGACTTACATTTAAGCAAGAACAATAGCATGGGAATACATCACATAAAAGCATTTATCATGAAACATGCGTAAGCTAAGAAAGTAACAGTGGAATATCTATATAATGAAACTATACATACACTATACATATAAACTATACATATTTACTACTATGCTATACATATGTACTATGGCGTGCTATGACTATATACAATACAATTATAGTGCTGTCTACATAACATGCTACATATAAGTCTGTGTCAAATGCTATCTAAGCCAACAGAAATGCTCTCTAAGGGGTTAGGGTAAGTGCTATGGGCCATGATGGAGTCTGAGAAGGTGGGTTTTCAGGCTACGGCGGAAGATTGGGAGTGATGCTGCAGTTCTGACTGCAATGGGAAGTGCATTCCACAGTTTTGGAGCCAGAAGGGAGGGGGGAGCCATACCTTTGGTTGCTTTGAATGCCAGCATCAGAGTTTTGTATTCTGTGCGGACACGTTTGACTGTCAAGGTTTCAGCCTCCAGGAAGAAACCCTAAATACAAAGGGAATACATCATTGCACATAAAAACGACTCCTGGGTGTCTAATGAAGTACTGTCACCTCATAGACACATGAAAAATTGTAAAAATAAAAAAATTGTGGCACTTCATCTTTAACCAATTGAGACCGGTTCTACAGTAGTTCTCACACTTCTTTGTGCCAAAGAGCACTCACCTTTCGACAGAACTGAAACAGAGGCTGTTTTGTGTTGCCAGGACCCCACCTCTGTATAATATATGTTTTGGGCATGAAATAAAATATTTTATTTAGAGCGCCTTCTGGCAGTGAAAACTTCTGTCCATGTGCAGCAGAGGAGTGCCTGGCAGGGCGTATAAATGCTCTGGACCCGGCCTACAACTGCACATCCCCCAGGCAAAGTTTTAATACATTTATGTTTCATTTTCATCCCGAATGAAATTGTTTTTTTCTCATTCTCGTTCACACCCGGTCGGAAAAAACACAGATGGACTCTGGCCCTGTCACCACTCAATCACAGTTCAGCCAGCTTCAGCGAATTAGGTGCTCACTCATTATGTCCACTGTTTCCAATGAGAGTTTCTCCAGACCTCCATTCAGAGTGGAGCCAGATTGGCCACACAAGGCTGTGCCAGAACAACCTTTATAGTGGGGATCAACAGCATCAGACTAGTTTATAGGCTATAACCATAGACATTATAATGCTAGCCGGTTGAGGTGCAGTTTGTGCACTACTTTATGAAACCTATACTAATCAATAACACTAATCAAGAAAAGGTGAAAAGCCAAAATAAGGTGCCTGATGTTAAAGCTCACAGTTTTGATACAGAAATCAAGAATCAAAATTAAGTTATTGGATTTTGTTGAATTATTATTGAATCAAGTCATTAAGTCCAAAACAACAGCATTCTTCTACCCTTTTATTGCATCGTGCAAATCCTGTGTTGATTTAAAGTATGTAAAGATGCTCGATGGCTTGCATGTAGCCTATGTGACCTACTGTGAGAACTAGTGGGATCAAGTCTGCATTTTAACTACATGAACCCATATAGTGTCCATATTCTGCGGTGAACGTTGTAGATCGGCTATTTTCAGTGAAGAGTGTAGAGGGGAATACACTCCGAGTGCTGGGGTGCTTTCTGGTCGTTCAGAAATTCAGAGAGTTCATTGCGCTCGCAGATTCCGAATCCTCTACTCTCAACCCATACTGACCACTGCTTCTGAAGAGCCGGCTGGTCCCGAGCGTCTGAACAATTGCAACTGGTTTGGTACGCTAGATAGTTGCTATACAAAATGCATCCTCAGGTAAATCATGTTTATGCAATGAAGGCATTGAATGGATTTCAAAAGATAAAAATGGTTAGTTAATGAGTATCCCCTCTGAACGTTTATGTAAATTAACTATTCAGAGCGCTCTTTGACGTCAAAACCACAGCAGATTCTCAGAATGTATTTCAGAGCACAGAGTTATTTAACCACTTTGTTAAAAGACAGAAAAACATGTCTGCATGTGAGTGAGAATGTGTGGTCCTACAGTACTGAAATCCACAGAGGCTTTTAAAAGGATTGCCATT
Source organism: Protomyctophum parallelum (assembly GCF_964188405.1). Lineage (NCBI taxonomy): Eukaryota > Metazoa > Chordata > Actinopteri > Myctophiformes > Myctophidae > Protomyctophum > Protomyctophum parallelum. The sequence continues at coordinate 71,592,155 of NC_139697.1, read as the reverse complement.
TGACCCATGCCAGTCCTCAGCTATACAGAGCCTGTAATGGGAGTGATTGGGAAAATCATTGTTAATGGGCTTGATTATTTACTCTGGTCCTGTTCAAGCATGAGAAACGGAGAATGCACGCGTACGCGCGCACGTGCACACACACACACACACACACACACACACACACACACACACACACACACACACACACACACACACACACACACACGGCATTGTGGGATTCCTTTTGAACGTTAAGCCTTTAGAAGCTACATCGCTGGCTAAAACATGACAGCTCCTTGGGGATGCATATACTGCTATCCAGCAGAGTGCTCCCTGTGACTACAGATTACCTCTTTCCACATGTCTTTGGCTGTGACAGAAGTGTTCTTCCTGCTTCCCCCTCTCCCACACTTTGTCTTGTTCACACGCCTACACCCTCCCACCCACCGCCCCACCCCCACCCGTCCATCCATCCACCCGTCTTCTACAGCGTCACCTAATTCACGGGGTCTCTCCCCCCCCCCCCCCATTCCCCGCCTGGTCCTCCGGCCTGTGGGAAACGTTCCATCGAACAAACCAACGATTTCTCCTCTAGCGCCTGTCAACGGTTGGCACAAAGGTAGAGGGAGTCAATCACCTCTGAAGCCTGCAGTGTCAGCCCCAGATGCTTTGTCTGAAATAATTAGAGGTTGAATTAGCATGGCTTCATTCGGTATCTGCTTTGGCGAGGGATCCCATAATTGGTGGTTTCAGCGCGAAAGAGTCATGTCCCTTGACAGCAGTCCCGGGAACTAGATGTCTCAGGTGTCATTTTCCCAGGCCCTACCACCGGAGACCCACTTGCCCTTAGGACCCATTTATTTATCTTCTACACTCTTCTGGGCTTGCAGTTAAACATGGGCTTGCAGTTAACATTACTATTAGTATAACACATGTTGTTATGAAGTATAAAAAGATATCTAGTCTTTGGGCTCATTAAAATAAACATGCTCTGAGAATGCACACAGTCCCCACCCATCTGACCACGACTGGATGGCTACCGTGTTAAGTGGTGGTCTGCGATGTTCAAGCAGGCCCTGATCCAGAGAAGGTTGCGAACCACTACTCTAATGCGCACGCCCGCTGGCTCACTCGTGCGCGCACACACACGCACGCATGCTTGCCCGCTTGTTCGCACACGCACACATGCACACTTGCTCGCTCACACAGAAGCACACACCTTTGACTGTAGCCTTGAGCATCTTCTGATACTGCAGCTTGTTAATTATGCATCTGCATATTTTTTATATAGAAGTAAGCTACGTGTTGACATCTATGTGTCAACGAGCACTGCAACGAGCACAGATTTCCATTACCTGGTTAAACATAGATCATGATTCATGACGACAGCATGTGTCTCGACAATGTATGTTCCAGAACTGGAGGATTATGTTCCTCCTTTATAGTCTCTCTTCTTTTTCAGTCAGTTGTGGGATTCACAGGCAGCTCTATATTTAGATTATTGAGGGAATGTCAGATTAGACAGATACGGTTCTCCATATTCTAGGGAAGACATATTCAGAAGAATGCAACAGAAGTGGATATCAATTGTTGTAGCTTGGTTGAATGCTAGATTCTGATTGGTCAATCGGCTAATTCAGCCATGTGTTATTTCTGGATAATGACAGCTCTGCTCTATAACAGACTGCTGTTTAATCAAAGCCTCGATCAGAGCAGCTTCTGAGCCCCGCTTGATTTACTGCTTTTTCCAACATGACAGCCAACACACAGTGTCATTTACAGCTAAATATTGCTCTAAAAAAAAACAATCATTTCAGCGAGAAATAGACGATACAGTACCCTAAATGGATTCTATTTGATCAACTCACTTCCTTGTTTTCTGACTGTGCTACGGCTGGGCAGACGCCGGCCAGCGCATCACTTATGGAATACTTTCATTACCGCAAGCAAGGAAATACCTTGTTTTGTTGTGTTTTGGGTCAATTTATTAATTTATGCATTGCATAGCTATGTAATAGGTGGGATAACATGTATGACTGAGTGGTCATTGGTTATATATAAATCACCATGTCAGTGATTTATCTATCAATGACCACTCAGCCATACATTATCTCTTACATATTTAACAGATTACATTTATTTTTCTGATCCTTACTTTTGCACACATTGATTTAAATATGACACGTATACCTTCCACAAGATAGCCTATACATTATGAGGAAATGCAGGTACATTTTTATTTTTCTACCAGTGGGGGCACTCTTGCACAATACAGCAGCATGTCCCCTTTGCATCCACAGAGCCTACAGTATGAGATATGTCTCCAAATATTATTTGGAGACAGCCGCCTCAGCGTGAGGAAACAATTACCAGCGAGAATATTTGACGTAGTATAGGTCACAGTACAGTAGCAACATAGGAAACTCCAATCCGTAGATTTAAGTAATGGCCTTGTGTGATGCATAGATAGTTTTAGGATATGGTTATTGCGTGGCAGTTTAATAGCATAGAATGGAAATGGCAATTATGCTCCATAATGACCTATTTATAATTGATGACATCATTCAGGCTCCCTTCATGGTGCACAAAAAAGGCAATATAAGATTTGGATTTTTTAGTATAGGAATTTAAAAGCAGTGACTACTGTAAGCATGGGGGGGGGGTGACACGTGGCAAAAGGTCGTCGGGATCGGGAGTCGAACCCGCGACACGCCGTCAGGCTGGCTTAGCAGCCTACAGTAGGTGCCCAGCCCAGTCCGGGCTTGTTATTTTTAATTAATAATGTAGTTATACAGTATAGGGCAATATGGCAATAAAGAAAATATTATATTCTACTATTCTGCAACTAGAACAACAATGGATTGTATTATTTTTCCTACTATTATGATGATGTATACAGAATAGGCACTGATATGGTTCATGACAATGAGCGAGAAAGGAGGAAGAGTACAGGCAGTGGTATACCACCACAGAGCCTATGAAATCACACTCTTAATGGTCTCCCACATGGGGCACTGTGGGGTAAAGGGTGCCGCTTTCATAAAGTTTGGCTCTGTTTCTAAAACGGCTACATTGCTTTCCCTCAAACTGTCATACTGCAGCCAAGGCATAGGAGATTAATCAAATGGGACTTTTGCGGTTTGCGCCTCGTAAATAATTTGACTCCCAATTTCCACGGCAGCGTCTGACAGATCTGCCTCGACTTTGATTTGAAAATCAGACCGATTGCATCATCATTCGTCACAGCTGTTGTGTGTTGAAACATGCCACGGCACGTTGTGCCGAGCAGCGGCGCCATGCCGAGTTGTAACTCCCGCGTGTGCATGTGTGTTGATTTGTTGTGCGTGCCTGTGTGTAGCCTACATGTACATGCAGTACGTGCACATACGCATTGTCATATGAATTTGTGGGCATAATGTGCATATCGAGGCCTGCCAAAAAAAAAAAAATCAACAAAATCAATTATAGATTTAGTTGACTAAAGTCTTATATTTAGTCAACCAGACTAAACTAAAACTTTTCAGATGACAAAAATATGACATATAAAACTAAATGAAAATGTATTCAAAAGACTGCTGCCAGATTGACTGCCAACCTGGCCGAGAGCCGTGTGCGTGTGCATGTGTGTTAGCCTGGTTAATAAACCAGACTAATATCGTACGGACCGCGGGATATTAGTCTGGGGAGGCTCAGCTTGGATTTCATTTCCAGGGGGGCGGGTTGAAACATTTTCTCTTTGACGCAATTGGTCAGAGCTACTAAGGTCTCAAGCATTGAAAGTCACTGTACCAAAGCCCGCCCATATTGCATACCGTGTCCCGATTGGCCGCCCCATTTCTCTGGTGTAGGAAATGGGCGTACAATTGAGCCTCTCCAGACCGTAATCCGCCGGCAGGCAATTTTTTTTGATTCGGTCTGGTTTATTAACCAGGCTACATGTGTGTGTGTGTGAGTGAGATCTGAAGACTCACCTCTTCAGACTCCACTCTAGCCCATGGCACATGGACGATCCTGCAGGCTTATGCAAAGGTTAAAATGTAATTTAGATAGCATGTTATGTACTGTATGCTAGGTCATTGTTAAGGTAAGATTATATCCTTATATATATTGGATAATGGGACGGTTAGTGTCACTAAAACAAACACCATTGTCAATCGAACAAGGCACTTGATAATTTGAGAGACGATAACAGGTTCTGTCTCAGCAACAACCCATGTGTCCATTCAGAATCATCATTTCAGAAAGAAAGAAAACTTATTAGAGAGCAGAGAAGCAAATGTATGGAGAAGGAGTTAGACCCACACACCGCCACTTGCTGGTTCAAGAGCAAGAGCATCATAGCAACGTTTCGGCCTTCTTCAGGCATGTATAAAGGCCTGAAGAAGACCGAAAGGCTGAAACGTTGCTATATTACTCTTAAATAAACTATTCTCTTGATCCAGCAAGTGGCGGTCCATATAGAAAGAAAAAAGAGAGTGGCAAAAAGTTACCACTTAATACAGAAAATCGGGACACCGGGTTGAAAGTGATTAAATTTACGTATTGTATGCCTGTATGGTACAACACAAGAATACGTATGGAAAACATGTCGATGGATGGGCGTAGATTGAGATCAGATTTAAAATCAGATTGACCTGCAAAACATGCGCAGAATGTAAGGATAGATGTGAATGTGAAAATTCCCATCCCCTGGGAATTTAACCCCTGTGTCCATCACTGTCAAAGTGCTCTTCAGAGAGGCATTTCAGCCCGACCAGGGATGGTGGTGTAGGCTGCTGTGGTCCTTTGCCCCAACTCTTCTTGTGGAATATATTCAGAGGTGCCACACCATTTAATATTCAAATACTATACATTATTTCACAGTGTATAAATAGCTCTGATGGAAATGGTTTTCACAAATTCACCTCAGTGCTCTCAGAATGTCTTTACAATGTATTGTACATGTCATTATATCCGCTGCATATACAGTACACCTACACATATTGCTATACTTTTTGAGGGGCTCCTATATTCAGTGTAGTTTTTTGTCTTACACAAACATTATATTCCCAATGACAATGAATGGAGAATTTACGTCATATGTGTCATACTGTACATATCTATCTGTACGATGATAAGAGCACCCCTCACTTCACACGGGTGTGATTTAAATTTTTTAGAGCTGTGTAAAGTTGCTCCAAAAGTGGTCTTTGGTATACCACTCCACAAAACGTACCACTTTTTGTTACATTGAAAATGTGGAATGGCACATTGGAAAAAGTGGATTGGAGGTGCTATCTGTGGTTGCTATAACAACGCATTCAAACCTCTGGCGCTTCCTGGGGCAGCAGTGAATACTGTACGTCACCATCCATCATCACGGCGCCGGGCCAATGGTCATTGCAGGTTTTTCAGCGAGCCCATGCCGTTTCTGCAGGAACTGCTTTTCTAGTTTTTTATGATCTTCTGAAGCCATGCCATTCATTACAGTATGGGCCTACAGTATGTATTTGTATAGATTGCTCAGCCAAACCGGTGCACTGCATTCACGCCCATAATTCAACTGTGCTAGACAGGTACTTCATCCCTGCGCCACCCGAGCGATCAATATCATGTAAATTCCATAGTGTTTGATTACCCAGTAAGACAACTCTCTAAGGCGCTAGCCACAAGAGTATCTGGAGGCAGCATTATTCCAATAATATGAGATTGGATCTGTTAAATATTTCCTGACTATAGATCACCAATCCCCTAATCCGCCTTGTCCCAAAAATCTGAAATACTTTAGACATGCATGGGGAAATACTTTGTTGACAATTCTGAGTCAGTGAGGTGTAGATCCTTTCCCCTGTGTACAATAGGTCTCCATCTCAAGTAATCAAGCAATTTTGTATGTTGAAATTTAGTTTTGTTTGTTTGTTTACTGCTAGTAGGATAAGTACTGTTTATCTGAAGATGAGCACCATGCACCATTCTTTCACAATGGTGGAGAACTCATGTGTGACAGCTTTCGCTTATTTGTACTGTATAGGTTAGTCTGTTTATTACAAAGTCGGTTTGATTAGGGTTCATTACTTGAGGCAACAGATTTAACCGAATGTATGCCAAGAACGCGAGACCTTGTTCTTCTCTCCACGACCCACCTGTGCCAAAACAAGGTGGGTCTTTCTTTAATTTAATTTAATTTTGCTTTTACTCGCATGTTAGACAGCCTCCATGCGGATCCGAGGCGCACATGGCTACGCGCATGGCTAATAGTCCCTTTTCTCCTCAAAATGAGACAAACTGCGATCTTTGAGACCTAAAGTCTAAACTTTGATCACGCTAATAATGTGAATCCATCCCACGACGAGGCATATCCTGGAATGAGAGTGGCTCAAATATGGACGACTATCACTTCCGGGGCGAGCGGAAGTAACCCGTCTTGTGAGCTTATAGTGCGGATTTCTCTGGCACTGGTGCCACGTTCTGGTCTAGAGGGGAAGCACACATGTTAACAGTCGCTCAATGTATTTATTGGAAGTCATAATCCATTTGACAAATCAGTTCTGTTGATGGTGAGATGTAAAACTAATCTATTCTAATCTGTATTTTGGTGGTGAAATTGAGCATAGAAATTGACTGAGCCCAGAGCGGGCTCGGTCTGGGTGGGAAACTATGCAAGTGGGTTTTTATTAACATAATTAGCATATGAGATGACATCCTTAAAAAAACAAACATCAGTGGCATACATATTCATCATTTTTACTCCCCTCTGTGCCAAATGAAGCTTCCTGATTAGATCATGGTATGTCACCACAAAGGGGAAGCAAGTCAGCATAATTATACAAACACAATATGACATTGTGTCACTTTAACGTTGACTGATTATTGCAAACATTGCCTCCAATTACAGTTATCCACGAAGAGCATAGCCTTGTTTAAAGAAGTCAGTCCTTTATATTACAAATTTGTACCAGAAGTCAAATTATCTTGCACACACACACACACACACACACACACACACACGTGCGTGCGTGCGTGCATGCTCGCTCGCAGGCATAGGCACATGAAGTAAACAGACGTGTGTGCACTTGCAGATATCATACATAAGAGTCATAGGCCTATTGAGTGCCACAGACTGTAATTCACCCCTCAAGAAAACACTCATTGATATACCGTGAACCTTGGTCCTATGAGGGATTCAAAGTGCACTTCAAAAGTATGCATTCCATTAGTTTACCATTTGACAATTGACAAACCCTTTGCTTGTCCCTTTGCTACCCCATAGCACACTAGCATGTTCATCATGTAAAGAAAATATTTTGCTCTTTGAGCAGCATTGCTCCGAAGTGCTGTTCAATAGCATCTCATCTGTTGTCAGCATAAAGGTCCCAATGGTGCCTGCCTACTGAGTGAACCAGTCCTTCCCCCATTCTCATTAATAATTAAGTGTATCTAGTCTTTAGGAAACGATGGGGGGGGTGGCATCAATGAGCATTTGTGTTACATAAAAGAACATTCAATTCTCTCTGCCACATTGATGACATGTCTTTGGTGGGTGGGGGGTTACAGTACAAGCACTTCTCCGCTTCATGAACATGGAATAACACTCTGTGTAATTGTTAAACCACCACATTCGACATGGGAATCATGGATGAATGTACTGTAGAACAGTTGTTTTTGTCATTGTTTTTCTTTTTCTAATGTTCACAGGGTAAATGCAATAATGTTTACTCTAAAAACATCAAGATTACAGAAGAACAAGGTTATGTTTGGTATAATCATCTAATTCTCTGCGTTTTACACCCTGAACACATAGATTCCGCCAGGGGATGTTATTCCATTGTACACCTCCCAAATGGATAGCCTGTATCAGTCATTGGCAACCAAATATAAGGACCTTTTCTTTTCTTTTTTTTGACCCCATCTGCACTGTAAGATCCTCACTGTTAATTGCTGGGATCTAGAATCCCCCTCAAAGACCTCTGGGGGTCAATCCTATAATATGTTGAGAAGCAATGTCATACATGAAACTGTTATGTTTCAACAAGAGAGCTTGGCACATACAGTTGAGGACACCATTCTGCATAGCCGCTTTGGAATTAACATAGCATTCGCTTACTGGGTTAGAGAACCAGTTGTGAACAGACGGATGGAAGTCAGTTGCAATTGATCTTCTTCAGTCTTGAAGCAGATACATTGACTGTATGTTAAGCCTGAAGTGGTATCCCCCCATCAGACATGAACACAAAAATCACACCCGTGTGAACTGAGTGGTGCAACTCCGCGTGGGGGTCCCCGGTGGGTCCCCGGAACTTCCACACCCACAGGAATGCGCCCAGGGTGTCGTCCCGGTTCCGGCGAGCCGCCCCACATCCGAAACGGTCGAGAAATGACTGTTTGGGGGAATTAGCAGACAACACGCACGCTCCACATTGTAATTAGCAGGCAACAGTGCAACACTATCTCTCTCTCGGTTTCTAGCACAACAGCACCACTTTTGCCCCTATTGGTACCCTAAACATAGGGACATAGGGATGCACATATGGACATGGGGGCATTGCTGTAAGCTGTTCCTTGGAGTGGCTGCACCACTCAAAAAATGGGGGATTTCAATTTCCATCTTTCTGTGGTACTGTGTCTGAGAAAGGCATGATGATACTGTAGGTGAACCTCAGATGATCTAGCAACAGTATACAGTATGCATGTGTGTAGTTAGTGGAAATATAGATACGTTTATATTTCTGTGGGTGCAGGCGTCTCTTCACGCAGCAGTAATCTCTCAAAACAGGCCTGCTGCAGACATCCAGAACATATAGTAAAAAAGTAAAATTAAATAAGTTTGGTTGCTGCTGCATCTGAAAAGCACAGTGGCAGTCCCTTTCAAGAGCACGTCTTGATCTGCTTAATCGCACAATGCATTCCTCGCAGCTTTTGACGACTATAGAGCGTCGCAGTCCCGCCCCTACCAGGGCCCAGGAAATGATTCTCTGTTCATTTTCCAAATAGACATTTCAAAAAGTATTTTTTTAAAGACGTTTACGCCGCGGACAGAGCCAACTCTTGTCGTGACAAATCATGACAACAAACACAATTTTTTGGGCCGAACAAATAATTAGAAAGAAGAAAAAACGGCAGGTTACAACACTTTTGTTGTTGTTTTTCTTCTTTGTAATTATTTGTTTTGTCCAAAATATTGTGTTTGTTGTCATGAGTTGTAACGACTTGGGTTGGCTTTGTCCGCGGCATAACCGTCTTTAAATAAATACCTTTTGAAATGTCTATGGGAAAAATGCATTGGGAATAATTTCCTGGGCCTGGCGTCGTCATGAAAGGGGGTGGGACTGCGACGACCATTGTACAGAATGTCTTTTGGCTGTGTAAACTTTCCTGCCCCCGGAATCGGTTTATTTTGCTCCTGCAAACTCCGCCGACCACTTCACTAATGTCTGCTCTGCTCTTCTGACGCTGGGAGTCAATTGCCTGTGATAGTGAGATGTAACAGCTGACTGCACCGTTAGCCTCTCCATTGACATCCTGCCTGCTAACACCTCCGCTCCTAGCAAAGATTGTCCAAATAAAGCCATCTATCTTTGTCCAAGTGAAGACTTTTAGCCAGGTCAGTTGTAGTAACGTGAACTAGACAGCAGCCAGTGGCACACATCACATCGTTAGCAGTAAGGGGCTGCAGCTTTGATCTCTTTTCCCATTTTAGAGATGCATGCAAACACGCACGCAGCTGGTACTCACACACTCACACTCACACTCACACACACACACACACACACACACACACACACTCACACATGCACACATACACACACACGCGTATGCAATCAAATACACACATGCACACACATCTGTAGGGTGGAGCTTGACTGCAGGAACAGTAGTGCTGCACTGATTTGTGTGTGTGTGTGTGTGTGTGTGTGTGTGTGTGTGTGTGTGTGTGTGTGTGTGTGTGTGTGTGTGTGTGTGTGTGTGTGTGTGTGTGTGTGTGTGTGTGTGTGTGTGTGTGTGTGTGTGTGTGTGTGTGGTGCCCAGGGCTACTCTCTTCTCTGAAGACTCCCCTCTCCGCCCTTCACATCTCTCAAGTTCTTCTGTTCTGAGGGACTTCAGATCTAACAGCATTAAATTGGAGTACATGGAAGTTCTACTGAGGCTGACAGTGCTAAAAGAGTTAGTTGGCAACGAGAAGATGGAAGTACTTTCATAACATAACATTTCTAATCCATTTAGAGTCTAGAAAAGGATCTGAGTTAGTTTAATGATTTTTAACTCAAGTTTTTAACTCAAAGCTGCAATTCATCAGTGCCCATACCTGAGGCAGGGTTGGCGAAAGGGCCTTTCTGTGTGGAGTTTGCATATTTTCCCCGTGTCCCCTAGGGTAGGTACCCTCACCCGCCAGCCGGGGCGCCTGATGGAGGGGAAAGGAACTAATCAGAATAACGTGTTCCTTCCACGCGCTACTTTCCAGCCGGGGAAACTCTCCCTTTTCAGGTGAAAAGAAGCAGCTTGGACTTCTCATGCATAGAAAGAAGCATGAGGTCAGTTCGGTGCTCCCCCAGGTTGGCAGAGGAAGTGTAGCGCCCATTATTACATTAGATAATTGACACTGGGTGAAAAGGGAGTTGCAAAATCGTGGGATGAAAATAATAAATAAAAAAATAAAAAATAAATCCTCTGCTTCTTGTAATCCACTTAAATCTCTCTTCTCATAGATAGTGTGGTTGGATAAAACAATGTCACATAACTTACTACTTGTATTGATCTGTGTCTTAGCAGATATACATGAGAGCTTAACCATGTAAGGTCTTTAGGCAATGTTGTAAGAGAGAGAGCGAAAATTACATTGCAACGATCTTGTAGATCTTCTATAACGACATGCCCAAAATAGTGATGCCAGGTTGAAAGGTTGAAAGATGCCTTCAGATTGTGTCAGGCATAGTGTGGACATTTTTATTTTTAATATAATGAACGCTAATCAGCCCAGGCTGTTGGTAGTCAACAAATGCATTTCCTATGTATATAGGCCTACATATTATTTCCTACAGTTTCGGGTAACTGCAGTAAGAACTTGTTGGATTATTTTCTTTTTTTCAAAGCCCCGCTTTCCCTCACGTACCCCAGCGTTGCGATCAATCATTGTTACAAATGTCTCCGGTGGAGCCATGAAGGTCATCTTGGCTACGCAAGGTTTCAGCCATGATAATGTTCAGCCATGATAAATTAACATTAAACATAATCTCTAAAGAGGTCATCCCTGCTATAGTTGGTTACTTGGGGAAAGGACCTTTTAAAACATAAGCATCATGAAAAGGCATATTGGTGCATGTGGCGGTAGCATACCGTATAGTGCTGCATCACTCAGGAACCCTATTGACCTTGGCTAGCTATCACACCACTTGCCAATGCATCAGCCCTCCGGCAATGACACAAGCACTGCTATGGTTCACTTGGCTACCTTGCAGCAGCAGCAGTAGCCATGGCCTGTTTACAGCCAATCGCAGCTCTTTGCGGATGCACTGACTGCTGACCCTAAAGGCTGTTTTTGTTGAAGACGACAGCACAATCTCACCTTCAGCCAGTGCTCTCTGATGCCAAAGGCATGCCACCATGATGTGATAGGATATGGGATTGGGGATTAAGAGAAAACATATCAGGAAGCTATAGGCCTACTGTAGCCTGTACAATATCACTGTCTGTGATTACATACATGTACAAGGAATCTGCAGGGATTTGGATTTCATGTGGCAAGTATATGTGATGGGAAAATGAATGTCTTTACAACAGGCCTGTGAAACAGAGGTACCACAGCCTTGTTTCAGTGGTAAAGGTTTTACGATCGGCTTAAATTATGCATTGCTTCCAATAGGGCAGGCCATGGAGGCAGGGGAGCACTTTCAATGTAATGGCACATAATTAGTTATGGTCCCTCAGTGAACAACACGAAGGCCATTTTGTCTCTGCTCTGCCTTAGGGTCAAGCACCCCTGCTCTGGGTCAACTGAAGAAACACTGCAGTCAATTAAAAGCAGCAGGAGCAACCTTCTTACTCACTTAATCATCTGTTTAATGATTGCCGTTTTGTTCTCAATTCAGTATTTTAGCCGTGACGTGAGCTCCCCCTCCTGAGATACTTCCAGGTCCCACTTTTGTGTCGCTTTTGTGTAGCCATAGAATTAAACTGTGACGCTCCGTCAGACTAAATCTGAGACGAAAACAACCACTAAAGTCTAATTTTACCGCTTTCCTCGCAACAACAAAGCTGCTGCTCTCCCAAATCTGGCTGTGACAGGCCGTCTGCACCACACAGAATACTATCGCCATTTTATTTCATTGTGTCAGATGATCATAATAAACCTTCAGTCCTCTGAAGTTGGCTATCTTCACATACAGTACTAATCAACGAGCCCATTCAAATTCCAGTAACTTCAACTTTGGGAAAATGAATTAGTTTCACTATTAGTTACCACAACTAGCATGTTACTTTATGTTACTACATGAAAGACACAAGCATGAAGTACACCACTGGTCTGGTTAGATTAGTGTGCAGGGTGGCCATATTTTAAAATCCCCAAACCGGGACCATGGATAGCGCCTCAGCAAACAAAAGATGTTTACTCTCCAAACACCGGACAAAACATGTATTTGAAAACTATATTATAAAACTACTAAACACAATGCAAACAGATTTGACTGGTGTAATATTATAATCATATATCATCTTTCAAAACCAAACGCAAGATAATTGCACAAGTGCAAGCTGTTTTAAAACTTATTTAAGATTTTTTTTAACTCAAAACAAGGTAAAAAAGAAAAACACTCAGATTCATTAAATTGGGAAAAGGCCAACAGAGGTTTCTAACGGAGTATAACAGTTAACGTATAAATATAATAATTAGTAATCAAGGCTCTGAGTTCGTATTAGTGAAAATAAATAAACCAAAACATGCAATAAACACACACAAAAATGGACATTCAATACAAAATATAAATATGAAACCACTAATGGGGGCTGTGGACAGTTCAGAAACCTGCTTTCTAGTGACATGATTCATATCCTAGAAACTGCATGCTTTCTATTCCTGGAAAGTATTGTTCTTATATAATGAAATTGTGAAACCATATAACCATTTTATTATGGGCATTAGCGAGGACCAATTATATGAAGATACTATTATAGGTTGACAATGGGTGAAGTCGTCCTTTTAAGCTCACCTTCAAACCCATAAGTCCCGTCGCCTCTGCTATCTTTTCACTGGAGATAGCAGCACTCTTCTGTTTCTGTCTTTATTGTGGCACAAAGACTGTCAGTCAGTTGGTTCAGGTTGTGCATGAACAACATCTAGAGTACACACACAGGTTCTTTCAGGGACATTACAATAGCAGTGGGGGCTTTCCTCTGGGAGCTGAGATAAGAATGTATGGCTGGATAATGCTTCAGCACCCTCTCTGCGACAGGTCCAAGTGACAGCCAGCAGTTTTCCCAAAAGAGCTAAGCTTGAGGTAGACAAAGGTCCAGTATTATTTCATCTTTTCTATGTGGACAGTGTAGATATGAAAGAATCAAAAACCTTTACAACAAAGCTCTCAATGTTGCACTGGAGTTTGTGTATTGCGGTTTCTATTGTGTTTGCGTCTGAAGCCTGTCCTGGATGGGACTCTGAAAACAGATGATGATGATTGTGTTGCATAGCAAATATCTTGATTTTCATGATGATGAAATGATGGTTTGAAGTACAGTTATCTTTGGCATGACAGCATACTTGAATGTAATCATACACTTGTCAATGCTGTTGCTTATCTGTTACAGTAATGACAGATTATCAACAGCATTGACGACATGACTGATTGACACATAGGCTCTGGGGAGAACATAAAAACACCTTTCAGAGCTTGTGTAGTTGACCGCTGAGTTTGGAATAAGGTTTAGGATGAATGAATGAATGAATGCTGTGACTTCCGCCTGAATGAATGCTGTGGCATCCGCCATTACAGTATATTTAGTAGATTGACGTTTGATTTGAATTTTGAAGGCTTGGAATCCCCAATTTGAACTCGCCAAATTAAATGGGTCTGGGCTGGCCTATTATTTTCACGCAGCAGTTCATTTATTCATTGTTTGCATTGCATCTGGCATAATTATCGGCCCACAGATTCTACAAGCTCACTGCTTTTAGCTGCTATTTTTACAATGAGAATGTCAGAAAATGTCACAGAGGAGATTGTGTGCACATCTTATGCCTAGTAAGAAAGTAAAAGTGAGCACTCCGAAGTCCTGGTACTTTGAATTCATTATTTGCACGGACTGTCACTGCATACACAGACACGTTTCGGTTTCAGGAAACACCGAAATGAGGAATTAAATGGCAAAACCAATCATTTGGAGAGAAAAGGGGGGTGAAAATAATTGGCTAATCAAAATAAAATGTAAAAGTAAGCTCTGCAAAGAAAAGGTCTGAGGATGAAATAACACTCACTTATGCCGTGTAAGGTTGTTACATGCAAAATTGTTAAGTGACCCACACCTCAAATACATCAAATTATACAACAGGTCGTTTCGAGGAAGCAATCTGATTGGTTGAAACCGCCTTCTAGCCGTGGTTCAAACGAGTACCACTCCACACCTAATCAAAACAAAGAATTCAGCTGCTCTGTTCTCCCAGAGCGCAGCAAACTCGGTGGCTAGGCTAGCTAGTTTCTTGGGACATTTGTGGTCGTAGTGACTACATCTGTCATTAAAAAAATATGTTTTTAAAATTTCTTAGTTTTAAGGGTAACTGTTGTATAATTGCAATATTACACTCGAGGGGGTGGATTTCACGTCATCAATGCACACCTGCGATGCTGCAGGAACGAGCCCGCAGGGCGAGTTTCTGAAAGCAACGCAGAAACCACCCCCTCTTGTGTAATAATATTGCTTAAGTATACAATGGAAGATTATGGGAAATTGTGTGAAGTTTCACTTTAAATCTTGACAGGTAAAACAGGGGAAATCTTTTTTTTCTTGGACATGAGCAATTCTAGCAGAGGAGCGAAACGATTGACCTTGCAGAAAGAATAAAAATCCAAACACACACGCACGAGTACATGCACGCGCGCAGCCACACACACACACACACACACACACACACACACACACACACACACACACACACACACACAGATAATCAATTCCCCTCAGTCTCCCTGGAGAGGCTAAGTAGACCAGACAAAAGAGGAGGACAATGTAGAGAAGATTAAAATGTGTTCCTTGTTCCTGCTGTCTGTCAGCCTGCACCTGAGGGACCTCAACCCTTAACTAGATTGTGTGTGTGTGTGTGTGTGTGTGTGTGTGTGTGTGTGTGTGTGTGTGTGTGTGTGTGTGTGTGTGTGTGTGTGTGTGTGTGTGTGTGTGTGTGTGTGTGTGTGTGTGTGTGTGTGTGTGTGTGTTGGGGAAGGATATACTTCACTGAGCTTTACATTATCTTACATTAGTATGTCTGTAGTTCTGGAGAGATTTTGATCATTTTGTAACCTCCTGACATCACAATCCTGCAGGTACTCATTTGTGGTTCTCACGTCCGACTCAAATATTGATCTTTTTTATTTATTTTTAACCATTGTCATGACACATTTTACCATTAGAATAAAACTGGGGAGGAGAAACCTAGAGCTTGGCAGATCAGATCAGATTTCGCCGTCTGTCTTCGTCAGGTGCTTGCATACATGTGCGGTCCCTTCCTTTCCCTGGGGAAGTTCTCTTTGGCCTGCATATATATATATGGGCTTTCAATAAAGCTCCCTCCCCTTCCTTCAGGCCTTTCTTCCTGTCCCATCCAAATTTAGTGATGTCCACAGCTGGTGGATCAGGACGGTCTCTTTCCAAAGCAGCATGGAGGTAGGCATTGTGCTCTGTAGGAGGCAGTGTCTTCAGTGCTGGAGGGTTTTTACGCTTTCGGTAGATGTCATATCTGGCGACATTCAGAGATGCTGACTTACTCTGGTTGTACAGAGCTAGCTGGCTTATCCAGTCTTAATCAGGATTTTTTTTTTTTTGTGACTGTTTGTTACTTTCAGACCCTAGCCTGTCATTGTCTAGACACAACATATTAGGCAAAAACCAATGCAAATAATCTGATTCTGGATGATCTTGTTATGAAAATGTGATGAGAAGGAATGAAATGAAGATGGATACTGACATTTGCAGAAGAGAAGCTCCAGTCTGACGAGATGTACACAGTTGCAACACAGACGGTTCATACGGAGCAGCTGCTCCCATTGGTCTAAACCAGATGCTGCTGTGCAGTGAAATGGAACAGCTGTTTCACACAGCATTTCCATGGGAAGTCGGGGAGTCTTTCAGTCTGTATACTCTCTAGAGACTCATCCCAGTGGTGGTAGTAGCACTAACTAACCTCATTAAATTAAACTGAATCAACCTTGTGTCATATAGTCAAGTATTTTTGTAAGTCATTGCGTGCTGCGTTTCATGCGTTTTCCCTTCTGTGCGTCCCTTGATTTGATTTGATGGTTGACATTTCCATCTGTTGGTCACACAGATGACTTTGGTTCAATGCTTCATCATGTGGGAAGCCGTGCAATAGCTCCTGTTGCATGGCATCACCTTGTGCACTTTTCAGGCTTTTCTAAAGGTTCAATGAAGGGACAAAGTCTTTGAGCCTCAACATCAAGGAAAGACAGGGCGGGTTGAGCGGAGGCCAACAAACATGACGAGAATCAAAGTAAATCTGATTAAACTCACATTAGCATCCAGGGGAATCTCATCAATCAATGCGACCTTCCCACAACATATTCGGAAAGGCCATCCAATGCCCAAGGACCCCGTGGATTTATTTTTAGGTTGAAGGTAAATAATTGATTGATATAAAAAAATACAAACACTCCCCCTGATACCCCCACACACACACACACACACACACACACACACACACACCACAACCTTTTGCAGATGCTGTTGATTTCTTCCATGACTTAACACAGACCGTGATGCAAATTTGATTATGGCGTCTATCCCACGAAGCAGTGTGACATTCATGCTTATAAATGGCCATGGCAGATGTCTGCCAGAGATGACGTGATCTGAATGAGGGGAAATCACTAGTGGCTTTTTGACCTTGTTATTGTGTCACTGCTGTTATTGGCGTATACTAAAATGTTTCAAATGGAAGACAGGCCTTCTATAATGAACATGGGCATTGGCAATGCACGCACACGAATCTAAAACCTTGCAGAGAGAAAGCAACGCGCTGCATGCAGAGAATCGTGCCCAGGACTTCCTGTCCTGCAATCAGACTTGACAAAGCCAGAGGGCAAGGGCCAGAGATGTCATCTTACACGTGACGTATCATTGCTGACGCATCGTTCATTTGCCCATTCACCTTCTCACTGTACAGTACAGCCAGTCGTGAAATTGTCTCCAAACTTTGCACAGATATTTGACCTAGGGTTGGTACATTTACGACGATAGCTTTCATGCTTGTTGCAAGTGTTGCAAGTTTTCCTAAACTTTGATGTTGATTCCACATGCATGCACCAATGAAACTTTAACCATATAAGGACCTGTGAGATGTAGGATGACTGATTTAAGCAGTCACACCTGACCTGAGTCAAACTAGAACTGGACTCAGAGCTGGGTGTGGCTGCGCACCTGTTGTGCATGGACTTGATCAAGGTACAACAGGTTAAATCAGTCATCTCCACAAACACTCAAAAAAAGAGCTTCTGTCCGGACAGTGGGGAGCTATCTGCTTTCCTGTGTAAAATGTCACATGTTTTGTTATTCCTTGCACATGGAGGAATAAAACGGTCTACTCAAGGAAGCTGCCCTGTGTTGTGTCCTTCCTTGCCATGGGTAGTGACTAGTCGGTCACAGGACCATTAAGCAGTAGGTGACAGTAATGCAACACTAAAGGCCCACACATACTCCAGTTTTAGTGTTATAAATGGGGCATTTTTGGTAAATGGTTGGCAATCCTAGTGGAAGTATCACCGTGACATGTAGCACGTACGCATTCCTGTCCCCACAGTGAAATATTGGATGGCTGGATGTGTCACATCGCACAGGTTGCATTGTTTTCTTTTAATATTTCGTCATCTCAGTGTCGCTTTCTCGTGTGGAAGTGTGCCTGTGACCCCTTACCTGCATGGCAGGTTGCAGCGCTCAGTTTTTGTGATCGATTTGTGATGACAGGATATAAAGCATGTTGTGAAGAGCTGCCTGCAGCAACCTCTTCTGTACTGCAGTGTACCAATAGTGTGAACAATAAATCAGTATTAATTTACTGTACAGTATTATTAGCCTACGTATATTTTGACATCTTACAATAAATGATCAACATCTCTGTGTGTCTTTCCGTCATCTCTGTCTGTGTGTCTTTCCGTCTGTAGTTCACATATCTCGAGAACAGTCCGACCGACCAACTTTAAACTCGCTGTGTACAAGTCAAAGTCAAAGTGTACGATTTGTCACGCACGTCACCGCAGTGAAATATGTTCTCTGCATTGGTCGGTGACGACCTGAGGGAGTACTATGCCCAGTACTCGATGGCGATTGTCCAAAACAGCTGATCCAACCAATATGCCCATAGACAAGCCAGCATCGAGCCCATCATATAATTCGTATTTGTATTTTATCTGTTATCTTTCATTAAAGTTGCAGTGTAAGTGCAGGCACTGTGTCTAATTCAGTAATGTATCTGTGAAGGAGATGGTATTTGTTATGAATTATGTTTATATATAAAACTATACATTTAGTTCTTCTCTAAGGTTACACATAATGCTTTTTTAAAAACAAAATTATTTATTATTATTATTATTATTTAACATTTATTTTAACCACCAACCGTCATGAACACGTATACCTGCAGTTTTGTATACGTGTGATGTTACCTAGACACCACTAAATGCTTCAGGGTCATTTACAGTAACTCGGCAGATTTAAATAAAACACAGGTGCACATACAGTAGAGTAGGAGACACGTGGACGTATCCGTTCCGCTCCACCCTATCAGATCATCGGCAGCCCTTTGGGCTGTATCTTGTTCTCCGTCCCCCTGTGGGAATGACTCAGCTACAGCGTGAGCCGCGGTGAGTCATCGAGGGCCTCGGCGGCGTGGAGGTGACATCCATCCTCTTGAGAGAGATGACTGACAGGCACTTCCCAGACCAGAGACGGACCTGATGGATGCTGAAATGACACGGGCCCCCTGGAGAGCAGCGGTGGGAAAAGGAGAGAAGCGCTCGCATGTTATACTTTAGGTAAAAGTATCAATACTGCAATGTAAGTGTAATGTAACTGTAATGTACTTTTGATGTCAATACTTTTGTATTCAAGTAAAGTTTGTATTCCAGACTTTTACTTACATTACATTACACTTACATTGCAGTATTGATACTTTTACCTAAGTATAACATCTATCTATCTCTCCAGGGGGCCGTGTCATTTCGGGTGTAGTACTTAGTTTAGACAGTTTTTGGTTTAGACTATATTAGACTAGTCATTAGTCCTACAACTACACCCTCACCCTAAACCTAACCTTCCACGGGGCAGCACACCTAAACCTAACCTTAACCCATGTCTAACCAATGACTAGTCTAAACTAAGTATGCACCCCACTTAAAGTATACCAAATGTAATCGTAGGCGTTGTATCGTTGTATCAAGTCAATCCCTTTTCTGTATGTAATAATGCTATCTATCTATCTATCTATCTATCTATCTATCTATCTATCTATCTATCTATCTATCTATCTATCTATCTATCTATCTATCTATCTATCTATCTATCTATCTATCTATCTATCTATCTATCTGCATACATATATTGTATGCATGTATGTACACATGAAGTCTAAGTTGCCTGACACACTATGGGAGAGGGGGGGGGGGCAGAGCAGCTCGCAATTCATTTTCAGCGGGAGTCACAGGGTTTCACAGAGCATCCTCCGCTCCATGGCTGTGTTCTGCCCCCCTTTTTGTTGCTGTTGGTTGTTGTGTGTAGTGGTTGTGTAAGTGTTGTATGTCGACTCCAGCTCATGGGGATCTGAATAAACAAACAACAAACATCTGAATTTGAATTATATACACGGTAGTTTGGCACAAAGTCACTACAACTTCATTTCCTGTATTTTTATCACATGGGTTTAGGAGACCAGATGCAGGAAGTGACCATAAGCAGACATTGATAGTTAACTTGTAAATGATGATCTTTGGATGGATTTTTGACTAGTACATTAGGTAGGCCTACTAGGCAAAGAAAAGGCCTCCACGTGTAGGGGACACGTGTGTGTGTGTGTGTGTGTGTGTGTGTGTGTGTGTGTGTGTGTGTGTGTGTGTGTGTGTGTGTGTGTGTGTGTGCGCGCGCGCGCTGCACAGAATACAAAACTCTTATATTATACTCCTTAAGATTTTATTCAGGCCTGTTGAGAACCCTAGTTTTCGCCAGCTGCCGGGCACGGCTGCACTAATAACTTTAGGGCAGGCCCGTCTAGAGTTTGATTGGACAGGTATCAGTCAAAAGGCAGACATCAAAGAGGAATGACACGTGGGGGTGGATCAACATATGGAATCAGATGGGGTCAGATGAGGTCAGATGTAGAGTTGCTGGCCGGCTCTGCATATATACAGATCTACTGTATGTGATGATCCAGTCTTCTCCATGTATGGCTATCCAGGGTTTGATGAGGTCAGTGTCGTGATCTTAATATATGGAGACGGCCATATATGGAGCGTGTCACAAGGTGTGACGGATTGACGCCCATATATGGTGGCGTGATTTACTACCGGGGATTGACTTGTCTTGGGGATCTCCTGGGCCGTCCCCTTTCCTCGGTTGCCCCTCCTCGTTTTCCTCTTCCACGTTGGTGTGGGCCACCCTGGGCAAGACCTAAGCTGAAAAGACTATCAGCGGAAGTTACGGGGTTTTAGCGGAAGTGAAATCGTTGATGCTTTACAAATCAGTTTACATTCTCCGCGAATGAAACAAGTGTTGTGATTGGTCGGGAAAATATCGTATCCGGGGGAAATACATTCGACGGCTGTTCCGGAGGATACAACCGCTGATAGCTTCTCTGCCTTAGGTTGTGACCAGGCTTTTCTTTTCGCAGATAAGTAAGCCTGGGACCGAGGCTAGGTGTGGGCGGGGTATGTCTAAAAAAGGCACTCCTTGGCTGGTTGGAAGGTCCTCAGTCTCACTCTGGGTGCTTGACCATGGTTCACCTTCTTCATTAAAATTCTGTGGGATTGAGAGAATTGAGATGCCCAGCAGAGGGGGTGATATTCTAAAGAGACTAGCCCAAAGAGAAATGCAGTGGATATACACACTCAATACTATGACACCCAATGGACTGAATGATGACTATAGCTTAAAATGCTTTCTGGGTTAAGATTGGCTTTAATGCCTGGATGTGTAACTGAGATATATACTATGCCTCAAAATGTTTATTCAAAGCAGTTTGTGATTGGACCCTGTTGATTAACTTGAGATTTCAGCTGTAGGTGAACTCTGACCCTTTTGTATAAATTGACTTGAATTCACTTGATGTGAATGCTCTGATGAAGGCTGCATAGCCGAAGCGCGTTAGCGTAACTTTTTGGTGTTTGCCAATAAAGAAATGGAAATGTGAGTACCTTGTCCCCCGCTTGTTTAATTTTTGGATGTGCTACCTTTTTGGAATTTTTAATTCCTATTTGTTTATGTATACTTGATTTGGGTTTGGCACTCCACTGAAAGCCATTGCTGATGCGCAACCTCTTTTTCTCATTTACATTATCTCTATAGTCATGTGATCAAGACGGGTCTTTTTGATTTCTCATATTCCATTCTGATTGGCTAAGATTGTCTTCCAATTTATTTTTTGGTATAAAATTCCGCAAATCCTTAACACAGCGTCCGATTGCCGTGAAACTGTGCACGCATATTACCACTAGGGTGAGGACAAATGCCACTTGTTTGTATGCGTGTTGGCAAGATAGCATGAGATTGGAAGGGCAGATTTTCATGAAACTCTGTGAGAATGATTTGGGGTTTGGGATTTTGGGTTGAATAGGTCAAATAAATGTCAATGCCACAACTGAGAAAGGATGGTCACATATTTATAGAATGCGGTGGGAATGACTATTAGGCTGCCCCGAAGAGATGATTACATTTTGGGTTTCATAAAGGTCGTGGTTGCAATCCCGAGAAGCATAACAAGAGATTTATTGGTGCCGGCAAGGGGCATTTGTTTAATTGTCATTTGGGCTGCCTTTTTTTTGCCACTTATTGGTTTGCATTTTGGAACGACAAATTGTGCTAACAAGGCATACACAAAAATATAAACAAACATTATGCAACAGATTATTGATGTGAATGATAGACATGACAAGAGTTAAAATATCTCAGCATGGATTTAAAGATTACCGCAGACTGAGACAGATCTGCTCTAGATAGATAAGGAAAGGCGTTAGAAGCTCTGTGTGTGGCCTGGGCCGTGGCTCAGTGGTCCAGGCACCTTGGCTGGTAATCCAGTCTGGCAGTGTGCCGCGGGTTCGACTCCCGATCCCGACGGCCTTTACTGCTTCCCCCCATCTCTCTCCCCATTTCCTGTCAGCCTACTGTCTGTCCCTCCATAAAAAATATAAAAGCCACAAAAAAAAACATTTAAGAAGCTCTTTGTGTGTGCGTGTGGCGTGTGTGCTCGTGTGCATGTGCGTGCGTGCGATTAGCTGTTCAATGGAACCAGGTGTTAGGCTGTACTGTACTCATAATGTCTGTATTTATCCGTGTTTCTATCACTCACTATCAGCAGAAATGGGGTAAATGTGAGATAATTGTAAAGTACAGTATATAGTACCAACAATATTGTTGTCAGTCTTTTTAGCCTAAACAGGCATCAGAACTGAAATTGGTGTGTCAATATGAAGTAATTCATTCATGTCAGCTGGTCGTTTAGAAATGTTTGAATGCAAAATAATTAAAATGGTACCGTATAACCGACAGTCCTACACTATAGCATTTTTTGGTAACTTACTTGTACAGGTATAATCAGTGAAATATTGGTGGGGAACACAATTGCGTGCAGAGGCTGACATTTCGAACCAACAGGGGGGATACTAGCGGGATGCCATACGGTGTGTCGTAGGCTAATGCCTGTTTGTCACCTCCCCCTTCACATTCAGTAGATCCCATGATATTTTGTAGCCAGATGTAATTTCCTGGGGTCTAGTAGGACTATAGTAAATAATGATAAAGAATTCGCCGTAAATATTCCTGCATTGTTTCCGCTACATGGTATATACTGTACATTTTTTTTGCAGAGGGAAAATTACATTCTGTTGTTTCTCTCCCTCTCTCGATGGTCAAGGGTTGCAGATGAAGACAGTTGCCCCCGAGTGTAATTACTGTATACATTTTGCCAACATAGTGAGTGGCCTTGCAAAGACTGAACAAAAAAATGCGGAAATAAACGGTACTTCCGGCAGCCTTCCGGGTGCTTCAAAACGCCCACTGAGCAACTTCCACTGACATGAATAGCGGAGGGGGCGGAGCTTCGCGCCAGTTTAGTCTCTATCCTTTTAATACTCTATGGGTGGAAGTCATAGACCGTAGGAAATATGGACACCCGTTTTGAAGCCTGTTTTTCAGCGATTTCAAGTCTTCACTCAGTTAATCATTCATATTAAAATTAATGGGACCATAATTTACAAAAACAAAAAAGATATCCATGTATTCAAGGCTTCATGGAGTGTGTAGTTGATAGAAAATAAGTATTCTTTGGGGGGTTAACTACATGCATGAAAGCATGTATGAGAGCATGCAACCATCTACAGCAGTGGTTCCCAAACATTTTTGGCCATGCACCCCCTGTTACCTCCTGTCCTAGCTGATGGAACACATGGAAATATAAATCGCATAAGCTATATAGAGACATACATTTCCTATTTATCCATAAAAAATATGATATGCAGGCAGCATAGGCTATATTCTGCATATACTGGCATAATATGTTAATATATTTTAACCCATTTTGGGGCGGGAACCCTTTTTGGTGTTGCATTATGTAATGCTTTAGCTATTGAAAAATAGATCTACAAGCTACAAAACATAGCTTTTTCAAGAAAACAGTCAGGATTTAGAAGATATTTGCATAATCGTTCCCAGGTCGAAATGGGTTAAATTAAAAGCATAGCACCACCCTAGAAGGCGCCCACGCACCACAAGGTGTGCACGCACCACAGTTTGGGAACCACTGATCTACAGTATTTGAGCAGCATTATTAAAGATGGAGTGCCACAAATTTTTTCCACCCTAAAACATGATCATCAGATATTATTACAAATTATAAGGGGGATGAACTTTTTCCAAAAAGTGTACAGTATTTGTTAAAATCATGCTTTTATGTGGACACGCCCACCAGTTCATTAAGTATGCCTGGTTTGCCTGGTGGGTGGTGATGGGTGGTGATTAACCTGAACTGAAGCTGCACCCACAGCTGTAGTTGTATGATAAAGGGGGAGGGGTTAGGGGATAGTGTGGTGTCACTGTACTGTTTACTTAATTGGCCCGTTTGACTGTCAAGGGTTCAGCCTCCAGGAAGAAACCCTAAATACAAAGTTAATACACCATTGCACATAAAAACAACTCCAGGGTGTCTTTAGACCCGCTGTTGACCTGTCTGTCTAGCATCAATTGTTGGATGAGTGAGAACTTTCTCAAGCTAAATGAGGATAAGACAGAAGTTCTCATAATCGGTTCTAGTGAGCAGAAAGAATCAATAATAAGCAGACTTGGCAACCTGACTGTAGAAAGTAACAGTACAGTAAAGAACCTGGGGGTCATCATTATTGATTCTGAATTGAATTTTAATTCACACATTAATCATGTTACCAAGATTGCCTTTTTTCACCTTAGAAATATTGCACGAATCAGAGCCTATTTGTCCTTGGACGATGCAAAAACGCTAATCCACGCCTTTGTTTTTTCTCGGCTTGATTACTGCAATGCACTTTTTTCAGGACTGGATATTACTCCAGTTTTGGCATCACTGCACTGGCTTCCGGTTGTTTTTAGGATTGATTTTAAAATTATTTTACTTGTCTATAAAGCTCTCAATGGTCCCAAACCGCCCCTAAGGTCTTCCACTGCTGGCCTGCTCGCTTTGCCTAAAAAAATGGCAACTAAAAAATACGGGGAAGCAGCTTTTTGCTTCTACGGGCCGTCGGCATGGAACAAGCTCCCACTGTACCTTCGTCAGGCAGCCTCTGTAGACATTTTTAAAGCTCAGCTCAAGACCCACTTCTACAACATTGCTTTTAATTGATCTTTTATTTTTTTGTTATTCATGTCCTCACTGTATTGCATTACTGCTTGTTTTTTTTAATGTCGTTGCCTTGCTTTTCTTTTATTCTCCATTGTTCTGTAAAGCACTTTGAGCTGCATTTCATGTCATTAAAGGTGCTATACAAATAAAGTTTTATTATTATTATTATAATTAATGAAGTACTGTCACCTCATAGACACATGAAAAACTGGAAAAATACAAAAATTGTGGCACTCCATCTTTAAACTCGGGAGGGAAATGAACGCTCTCCGCTCCCCATATAGAGGTGAACCATGTAACCTCCTCCATGGTCATGCTGCTACTGGCATATTTTGGGCCTATGGCTAACAATCACGTTGAGCAGAGACAGATAAAGAATATGGGTTCATGATATTCTTAAGTGATGAGTGGTATTTGAACATAATATTTACTTTCAGCAATAAAGTGTAGGCTATCTCTCTCCATCTCTCTCCTCACCTCTCTTGTCTCCAGGCAAAGACACATACAGTACAGTACTGTAGCAGCAGCTACTTTTGTATTGTTTTCTTATTAGTCAAATAATTTGACAAATAATTTAAATTCATATTAATAGTAATAATTGAAAAATGGATCTGCCGTATTTGACCATGACAAATGCGTTTCTGAACCCGAATATAGGTCGCTCAATCTACTATCTAATGCAGTCTTTAAATAGCAGAGAAATACTGTGCTGGGGGACTGCGTCAGACTATAACATTATCGCTTTCTGACTTTTCTCACTCCGCCTAAGATAGCAATATGCCAACAATTTGTAAGACCCACATGCCAATGGGGGCACTAATGGACACAAGTACGTTTGGTAAGTGTGTGTGTGTGTGTGTGTGTGTGTGTGTGTGTGTGTGTGTGTGTGTGTGTGTGTGTGTGTGTGTGTGTGTGTGTGTGTGTGTGTGTGTGTGTGTGTGTGTGTGTGTGTGTGCGATTATATTACATTGAATAGATTATTATAAATTAATAAAAATGTGATTGATGGAAGTTAATGAAGTTTATTACCGACATTAATAATATTTTAATCAATAACATTCATCTTAAGTTTATATTAATAATACAATAAAATGGTTAAGTCATTACTGTAAGTGCACTTGGAATTCACAAATCACCTTGAAGGAAATTAAACAGTGTGGAGAAAATACAATAAAACCTCTAAAACTCATTCTACATTCATAGTTGTGGAATACATTTACATGTGTTTTTAAGACGATAATCGCACCATCAAGATCTATAATTGTTCCTACTTCAACAATGACTCTGACTACAGTAGGCCTATTAGTACAGGTCTGAATGTGACAAATATGAGTTTGTACAAATATTAGTAATTGCATTTATGTATTAAATATATTTATGGATTTAAAATGGAATTATCCCTAACCTTAAGCTAAATTCATTATTCCGTTGACTAAACCATTGTTTTATTTGATGACATTCCCGCCCTGCATGGCATTTGACCTTTGTGTCCTCAAAAAACACCAAAGGCCCGAGCCGCCTTACCCCGAAAATTATGAAATTCCAGGCCTGATTGTGACACATTGAAAGCAATTTGTCCCATTGCACAGTTCGACATTACTAAACGAGGGCAACCCAACACCATCCATCTCAAATGACAGGTATTGAATACTACCTGGAATTAGCCACTACGGTCATTCTGTACTTAAGGCTCTTTGTGACCTATAGACAGATAATATGCCAATAATTGGACACATTCACACTGCATCCATTTTGCTCTCACACTATGTGGTTGGCCGCTGTGTGGCTCTTCTGTTGACATTCACAGAGGAGACTGTGTGCACCAGGTGTATTTAGGCCAGGTGCTGGACATCAAGGCATAACAACATGGTTTAAAACGGTTTTAAAGCTCCCAAAACCTTTTTTTTAATGGCACAACGTTTCGACCTTATATCTCATCAAAACGTTGCGCCATTAAATAAAGTTTTGGGAGCATTAAACCAGTGTGCGGTTGTTTTACCTTCTTCTCCTCTTTTCACAATAACAGGAATTGTCTGGTATCAAGGTGTTGATTTCAGATTAACAAATCCTTGAGGGATTGTTCATCCAGGCTACTCTTGTGGTTGTGGCACACATTTGGGTCGGAAAATGTGAGCACGGTGACTACTGTATGTTTTTCCAATACTTACCTCGTCATTGGTTGTGTGGGGTGCGCCCACTTAAGCCTGATTTATGCTTAAGTCATGTGATAGTGTCCGAGTTTGGAAATAGCAGATCTACAAGCGCACAATGTGTTACGCTGTGACGCATTGTGAGCTTGTAGATCTGCAATCTTCTTCAGAGGACACCTTCAAATACGACACAGTATGAATTATACATTACAGTTGTCACGTGTTTGGTTCACCCATATCAGTGTTTATCTCTTCGCTGACTGCGCTAATGGCCTTGGGGGCCTATAATCACAACTATGATTGGAATCCTGGTGTCGGAGAAGGGGAAAAGCAAGAATATGGTGGTGTGACAGCATTTGATCATTCTTTGTTTCTTGTTTGTCATTCTTTAACAAATCAAGCAAAAACTGTGAGAAACAGCAGGCACAGAACTCTTCAGCCTGTCTGTCTAATCTAACAAGCTTAAAGTATAGGTCACTGATTACATTAAATAAAGGTTGACAGTACGCTGACAGAATATCTCGTTTGTTGAGCGAAGTGATTTCAGGCTACTGTGACGTTCAGTTGGACCGTATTCAACATTTATGGACACAAAGTTCCTATTTCGATCACAATGGTATGAGAGCTATACTGTAGCTATTTTCATCTCCACAGTTGCCCTGATCTTTTGTTCAGTCTTTGCAAGGCCACTCACTATGTTGGCAAAATGTATACAGTAATTACACTCGGGGGCAACTGTCTTCATCTGCAACCCTTGACCATCGAGAGAGGGAGAGAAACAACAGAATGTAATTTTCCCTCTGCAAGCTATGACACGTAGGGCTGTAAACAACCAGAAGATGAATTGTGTGTGACTAAAAGTGAACAGATTAATTCAGTACAGAGCATGACGGAAGCTTCAATGTCATTCTGTGTTCTTCATTTCTACCACATGGCGAGCATTCTATAGGAGGATCGGCCTGTGTGTGCATGTGTCAGCCTGTCTGTAATTGGAGCTAATATAGCAAACCGCCGAACTGATCAGCACCAAATCTCTTGTGCACACTGCCAGTAGGCCAACTTAATACTGCCAAGTGTCGTCTTTGTCACGTTTTACATTTTTAGCTTATATATATTAATGGAAGTCAGTTGGGCTCAAATCAGGCTGAAACCTTGCCCAGATTTAGTCATACTTCACAGATATGTCATAGGCATCATCACAGTCATACTTCACAGATATGTCATAGCCTTAGGTATCATCACAGTCATACTTCACAGATATGTCAAACTGTAGGTATCATCACAGGCTAGTCATACTTAACAGATATGTCATATAGGCATCATCACAGTCATACTTCACAGATATGTCATACTGTAGATATCATCACAGGCTAGTCATACTTCACAGATATGTCATAGGCATCATCACAGTCATACTTCACAGATATGTCATACTGTAGGTATCATCACAGGCTAGTCATACTTCACAGATATGTCATAGGCATCATCACAGTCATGCTTCACAGATATGTCATAGGCATCATCACAGTCATACTTCACAGATATGTCATAGGCATCATCACAGTCATGCTTCACAGATATGTCATAGGTATCATCACAGTCATACTTCACAGATATGTCATAGGCATCATCACAGTCATGCTTCACAGATATGTCATAGGCATCATCACAGTCATACTTCACAGATATGTCATAGGTATCATCACAGTCATACTTCACAGATATGTCATAGGTATCATCACAGTCATACTTCACAGATATGTCATAGGCATCATCACAGTCATACTTCACAGATATGTCATAGGCATCATCACAGTCATACTTCACAAATTACCTTTTCAGACCATTTTTCCAAAGTATAATTATTATAATTTTTTACATTTTGGAACAAAATGTCCATTTAACAATGAGGTGCCCACTCTTCCAGTTACCCTGTCACCCATTACTTTGAGTCCTAGCTACTATGACAGATTGTGCACAGGCTGTGGCCTTTTGGCATGTTCCCTTCAACATTCAGTTGAACTCCGTTTCTGGCAGTAGAAACAGAGTGGAGGCAGATCTGCATCAAGCTCAATGCCAAGTAAACCAACGTATTTTGGCATTTAACATGGTGCACAAAACCATTGCCACTGCCAACGGGACAGTGCGCAAGGTAATTAGGACTTCAAATATTTGCCTCGACTGCTTTGCAGGATGTTCGAAGGTCCGGAGGGCATTTGCCTGGAATGCCTTGCGCAGGATGAGAATAGTGTGGAAATCTGACATGGGAGATGTCCTCAGGAGGTGGCTGTTCGTGGCTACAGAGTTGTCAGTAGGGATTGTGACATAGATGCTCATAACAAAAGATGTCTTTATTTGTCATAAATTTGTTTTTATTTTTCATCTGCAAGCAGCTTTAGGTGAAAGAAAAATGTTTCTCCTAGTTAAAGACAGCATAAATTCATAAAATAACAAAATAGGGAGTGCAAAAATGCTCTATAAATGCATCCTAAATCCTAGAGGAATAAAAATAATCATAACCAGATAAGAACAGTATAAAAAACAAAATATAGAGTTCATCTATTTTGATGCATAGGAATGCATGCCTCCCCAAGTGCATATACTATCTACTACTATAGGAAGACTGTACCTGTAGGTCAAAAGTCTGATTGCCTGGGGAAATAAACTGTTCCGCGTGCATCCGTCCTGCCACTGATGCTCCTGTATCGTTTCCCAGACGGCATAAGGAAGATCAGGCTGAGAGGGCGGGTGGGCGGTATCCTTAATGTTAGTCACTCTCCTCATGCATCGTTGTTGGTAAATGTCTGCCAGGGATGTCACTGTCAGCGAGGTGACCATGCAATGATCTTTGTCTGATCCTTCAGACAACCTTTTGTGATTTGGCAATACAATACAATTTAATTGAATTATCTGTATATATTTTTTAACATTATTATAAAATGTCATTACAATTTCACATACAGTAGACCTACACTAGCTGTACACCACCAGCCCCTACATATGAATTATGTCTGTCCAACGTACAGTACATGCACATCTCCCATCCCTGTAGGAGGTAATCAGGATGCAAACATATCCTTGTGTCACTGCTGGCCCTGTGCTCCATCAATCTTGTCAAAGCTCATCATCACCATACTGTAGTTTATCTCGAAGCCAAACTGTGAAATTAGCATCGCCTCAACTTCTCAGCCTTTGATTATCTCCGATAGTCGCTCTACACCGAGCGTGAAATGATGCACAGAGCCTCAGCTTTCACTCAGCCCGATTTCATTACTCATAAATATCAATGAGACATGAATAGAATATAGGACCACAACGCACGGTGAAGGCAGGCACACAGTTTTTTAATGGATGCTACCTCATGCCACCTGATTCCAAGTGCATGGAAATCAATGAGAAATCATTTCCAAAATCTCAAGTATGCACACATAAAAAAAGCATCTGTCACCTGTTATCATTCCGACAGAGAATTTACCCATATTTTTCACTTTCAAAAATGTATTTCAAAGCAAAGCAATTCAGATTCATAGATGACAGCCATCCAATCTTTTCTCAACATCACAAAGAAGATGCACCCTGTCCCTGATGTCTCATCATCTGGAAGAAGGTTTCCCAAAAGGTTTCTTTGTCAAGCTTTAGTCACCAATTAAGTAACTTCACCTCTTTCGCAAATCTTATTTTAATGATGTTTAGGACACAACACTTTCCTGGGGGTTTTACGTGTGTAATATGAGTTTTTAGATAATTTGTCATGACGCCATGTTCATTACCAAAATGTGGTCTCACTTCTTTCCTGGACTTCAAGTCACACATCCACGCAGTTTACCCCATAGAGTATTAAAAGGATAGAGACTGATTTGGCGCGAAGCTCCGCCCCCTCCGCTATTCATGTCAGTGGAAGTTGCTCAGTAGCGTTTTGAAGCACCCGGAAGGACCGTCTACTTCCGCCTTTTTTCGCCGATTCAGCATTTGGGCACCAAATTTTGGTGCCCAAATGCGGAAGTGCAGCTGGGCTTTAACATTGAGCGCTCGGTTGCACGGGGTTTCCTCGTCATGAATCCACGGGTCCGCCTGCAGCCCTTCCTCTTACCACTAGGGCCCAGCGCTTCAACGTTGGAGTGCCTCACTGGCCCCTTGGTTTACCCCCTCTCCACAAGAAGGGGTTGTGTACCAAAAGCATTATGGTCATTGTAGGAATTCAGAAATCCAGTGAAACCCTAGGCAAACACACAGATTTACTTTGAGTGACTGCAGTTCAGTTTCTTCCAGCAGTGAAATGTCCCTTTTAGCTGACCTACAGTACCGTACATCCTTATCTACTGTATGGTTACCTCCGTCTGAGAGATTCTAGAGATTAACACATCTTTATAACTGGGGTTGTGTCCACTTGAGGGGCCAGCCTATGAATGGGGAACCAAAAATGCTTGGGTGTCCATGCATGGTGTTCTGCAAGGAGTAGGACATGGAGGAAACAGGGATTATCCCTGTTAAGAATGTTCGATAACTATCACCAATAAGTTTCAAAGTCCAGGCTAGTCGGCTCTGGAAAGACAACAGTGTTCACTGCCAGTTTAGTTTTCCTCAAAGCAATACCGGTTCCTTATTCTCAGAGAGCTGTGATCCTGAGCCTTTTTGATGTACATGTAGCTGGCCGCTTATCAATGCATCCTATGTTGAATCAAGAGCCCATATACTGTAGTTCTCTTATTTTTTTCTCAAAAGGGATTGTCTGTGTCTCTGTCTCCTTTGAGTGAAGGGAGGTTTATCATGCTGGGAAGTCTCAATGTTCTTTTAACTTCCTTCTGTCAAAGCTGCTGTAAATGATGAGTAATGTCTGCACAATGCAGTGTGAAACTTAAAATGAATGTGGGGAAGAAACACCCTGTTTTCACTTTGTAATGAATGAATGGAGTGGATCGCAACCTATGAGTCAACTGACTTATATAATTAATAATTATAGGTACTAGACCTGTATGTGCCCGGCTACCGGCCTACTTGAGAACGATGCAACTTGGCCTGTGTGTGAAGAGGGCAAACTGACTGACTGTGACTGTGGTTAATATATAATTAACCTTAATATATAAACCTTATAATATATAAGTAAGCTAATCAATTCACCCTTTGTCAGCCTTCTGATTGGTCCCTGACTGACCAGCAGGCTCTTTCTGCCTGGTTCCGCCTTGTTACTTGCGCAATAATAATTTAGCCCGGTCTTCGTTCACCGTGACAGCCAACCCGCCACAAGAAGCGGGGGAACAAAGTTCCTTTGATCGTCCTGGCCAAATACCACCAAGCAGTCCACAGAAGCCTTGATGTTCAATAACTCCAGACGGTCATAGACCTTGAGAGAACCGATGGTCCTTGTGACAGACGAAAACAGGAGGACAAACAACAGTAGAACACACAACCTAACACCGCCACACAGCCTCGGACGGCCAGCCAGCCACACCGGCGCCATCTCGAAGTCTGCGTTGCGTCAGGCGTATATGTATGACTAGCTCTCAATGATGACTTAAGAAATATGGTCATTTATGTAATCTGGTCCCAGCAAACCAGGCACAAATCTGCTGTTTTATTTGCATACGCATCAAATGGCGGGTTGGCTGTCACGGTCTTTGGTGCAAAGTAACCACAGTATAACGCTAATCAACTTACAACTACATACTCTATATAGTATATGTATATGTATACGTATGTCTTACGTCATCATTTAGAGCTAGTCATACGTATATACGTATTACGTATACTATATACATAATCAGTAAAATAAAATAGCAAATTGTGCCTGATCTGCTGGGACCAGAGTACGTGGTGTGTGTATATGTATGACTAGCTCTCAATGATGACGTAAGAAATATGGTCATTTATGTAATCTGGTCCCAGCAAACCAGGCACAAATCTGCTGTTTTATTTGCATACGCATCAAATGGCGGGTTGGCTGTCACGTTTTTGGCGCAAAGTAACCACAGTATACCGCTAATCAACTTACAACTACATACTCTATATAGTATATATACGTATGTCTTACGTCATCATTTAGAGCTAGTCATACGTATACTATATACATAATCAGTAAAATAAAATAGCAAATTGTGCCTGATCTGCTGGGACCAGAGTACGTGGTGTGTGTATATGTATGACTAGCTCTCAATGATGACATAAGAAATATGGTCATTTATGTAATCTGGTCCCAGCAAACCAGGCACAAATCTGCTGTTTTATTTGCATACGCATCAAGTGGCGGGTTGGCTGGCACGGTTTTTGGCGCAAAGTAACCACAGTATACCGCTAATCAACTTACAACTACATACTCTATATAGTATATGTATATGTATGTCTTACGTCATCATTTAGAGCTAGTCATACGTATACTATATACATAATCAGTAAAATAAAATTGCAAATTGTGCCTGATTTGCTGGGACCAGAGTACATGGTGTGTATATGTATGACTAGCTCTCAATGATGACGTAAGAAATATGGTCATTTATGTAATCTGGTCCCAGCAAACCAGGCACAAATCCACTGTTTTATTTGCATACTTGTTGGATCTAATAGCTTTTACTGAAACACACTTAAAGAAAAATAATAACATTACTTTTAAATTAAAAACAATGAACACAAATTACAATACAATCAGGAATGACAGAGAATATGATATAGGTGGGGGAGATATGTTTGCTATAAAAGAAGATATTTCCATTGAAATAATTCAAAATTAAATCAGGATATTAGAAAGAGTAGAACACGTATGCATACATGTAAAAGATAAAGATCTATATATCATTCTTATGTACAGATCACCTAAAACAGACCTTTCGAAATTAAACACATTTCTCGAAAACATGGTCATCTATCATCTCCGACTTCTGCAATTGAGATTTCAATGAAGACCATTATACTGAGAAAGATAGAAGTATAAAGATCTTCATGTCAAGATTAGGCTTTAAACAATTAAATACAAATCCAACTACAGATTACGGAAGTATTTTAGATCATGTATATTTTAACCACCAACAAATGTGAAAGTATTATTACAGAAATTGAAGTTAGAGACACATATTACTCTGATCATGATTTAGTATTAATATCACTATAGTCCAAGATGAAATACATTTAAAACAATTGACAATAAATAATACAATAATTATACTGTATAACATATTTTAATTCAGTTTATATACCTTTTTTCACATCACATATCAATGATTTATTTTTCTTTGAAAAACTAAAAAGGGATCTAGAATATTTTTTAATCGATAAAAGTGTATTTCTTATATAGATAGAAACTTGAACCATACTTAATAATACTAGGTGTTTACATGCATAAAGTAGATAGGTAGCAAATAGTTACACCTAATAATTAGACATTTCAAACGTTCCTTCACAGAGATACTGAGATTCCACAGTTTACAGCGGTCGAAAATACTTGCGCGCTCTGCTTGTGCACAAGTTGGCCATTTATGGCCTACTAGTGTGCAACAAGCAAGTATGCACTCGACAGAGTGCAGTTTTAGTTTATGTTGTATTTGGTAAAACATAATTCTTGGAAAAAAATTAAAACAAACATGATATGCCCAGTCACCGTGCTGCACCTGTAATGTTCCTTTTTACTGACACCAAGTGTAAAATAAGAATTGAACGCACAGAATATCAATACGAAGCAACTGAAAAACATCTATTTCAATGGTAGTGGATGGAGAGAAAGGATTTTTGTCCAACTACGAAACTGCAACCAATGGGTGCAAAGAGGGGCACACAATCATGGGCGGGACTTGACAAAGGGTGAATTGTCAGATGTGGGGTTGCCATGGCAATTGATTGGGTGAGGCAGAGGCTGGAAATTGCACAGGTGAGGGATTTAGGCTGATTAGGCCCACAGCCTGACTAGAGGCTTTAGTGGTGGTTCTGGAGAACCGTGGGTCCGACCGACTCGAGTCCGGGCACTGCGGGGGTGTGTCGAATATGAAGTCAGTGGGGCAAACGGTTCTCGAGTTACGTGCATTACAACCGTACACACACGCACGCACGCAGAGACGTGGTGCATTTATAGAAGGATTATAGTGGCATATAGGGTAGCAATGTCAGTTGGTCCAATTATTTTTCTCCCGCACAACATTTCTCGAAACTCTGGATTGCCATGGGATTTGGTGACTTGTTGTGCATCTTCATAGGATTTTGGTGACCACGTGGCTTCATAGCACTCACTACCCTTAGGCCACTTGCACACAAGCTATCTCACAATTTAATGGACAACTTGCTGTGGAATCTGCAACTCATGCTCCCCAGTGGATGAACCAGGATGAATCATTTGATTGACTCTGTGACCTTTCATCTAGCACCACCCTTGGGCCAAAATATGTTACAAGATATCTTATATAATCCAATAGGCAGACTGCAGGATGAACCCTAGGGATTTTGATCTCTTCTCCTTCAACACACTTTGCCCAATTCCCACTTCACAATTCTGCTCCAATTGAGAGTTTTGCACTAAGCCTGCATATTCTTTGATACATATCATATATTAATAGGCTTTGTACATTTTTTATTTGATAGCTACATGTGGCTATGACCATTTCTCTTATTTGGCTCAAGGTGACTTCATAGATGAACCTGTTGGAACAAAGGAAAAGGTTGGTACTGTTGCCATGCAGGATTCCGGCATACAAAGAACATATACCCAACACCCCAAGCATCAACAGTTAACTTCACTGACTGATGTCATTTGTAGAATATAAAAAAATAATGTGTCCTTGGAGATAATGAACTATGCTTGAGGAGGAATCTGCTGTGCATGGTAGTCATTGTCAAAATGAGCTTTGGTGGCAGCAGCTATGTTTGAAACAACACTCGGCTCAAAAGCAGTGGCTTAAAGGTTAAAGGTGTGTCCGGCTTGTGGATGACTGCCAGTGTGATCTGCTGGCCTGGCTGGATAGAAAAGTGAATGATCAATAACCACCATTGAACTGCCCTTGAGCAAGTCACTTAACCCCAACTGCTCCATATTGGACATGCTCCAGTGGTCAATAATGGTGGAAAAATACATTTTTTGTCTGGAGACATTCACCAAGCTTTAGCAAGGTCGACACAATTCACATTCAGTGTGTGCTTTGCTTGCGTGCGTCACCCTTCTATCCAGAATGGGTTGTTGTGAATGAGCAGATGCAATTATGGTGCCTTGTCAAAAGAACACGTTGAGGGGCCACTGGGCTGAGACCCAGTTATAGTATAACTTTGAAAGAAACAAGACAGCCTTGCCATTTGTAAACATGAGTCTATGTACAGCCAGACAGTAGTATAAACTTCTAACCATCAAGATTCACTGAACCTTTTCATATCTTGAACACTCTCATGGGCTACGTCTGCAATTTAGTTTTTTTTGGCAAAAGCTATATTTTATATAGGCTACAGAGATTTAGAAGGAAAAAGCGAAATCGTGAGGCGACAATTCCTCCTCCTTCAGTCCGCTGTTTCTCTTCTCCTGAGGAGATCACACTGTGGAGTGGGCGGTGGCTTCCAGGCGTGCGTGTGCGTGTGCGTGTGTGTGTGTGTGTGTGTGTGTGTGTGTGTGTGCGTGTGTGTGTGTGTGTGTGTGTGTGTGTGTGTGTGTGTGTGTGTGTGTGTGTGTGCAATCAAAAGTACTCAGCAGTATGGTTGTCAGTGTTGCCAACTGTCGTGACAGAGATAAGCAAACCAGGCAAGCAACTGTGAATGAATCCACGTTAGGCTGGAAATATGCAGGCTTGGCAACACTCACTCAGCAGAAAGATCTACCGGTCGACTACCGGTCGACTACCAGTGTCGCAAGTTTTCCAAGTGATTATTGACCCGCAGCCACTATGTGGCAGCTGGTAAAAAAAACTGTCCAGCATGCTAAACTCAGACTTTCTTAAACACGTATATGTAAGCTACTTGTATTTCAGTGGCATTTCTGATAGGTGCAAGTGCACAGAATCTGCATTCGCTAATCTTGCTATTATTGAACCTGAGCCACTGGAGATTCAATTAACTGCAAAAAATGAAAGGCTTTTCCAACCCGAGCGGCGGCACAGCATTTCTCTTTGAACTTTCCTCATGAAAAATGCTAATTGAGCAGGGAAAAAAAACACATGTAAATTGAGCATCATAATCATGATATCTAGCACATAGATTCTATTTTACTATACTGTACAAAGAACCTGCACATCACAGAGACCGCTTTGTGCTCTATGCACCCAAAAAGCTGGTCCCAGCAGAGGTGCTGACATGTTTGATGTGGATGCATTAAACCGTGCCAAATAAATAAACATTCACATCCATCACCACCGCCCAAGCAAGTGGTAAAAGTTGTGATGTATACCAATGCATAATTCAGTCTTTGGGATCATTTTCAAGAAACAAGGCAGAACGTGACCTGAATGCGGGAACTTGTAGGGTGTTGAAAGCAGCTGTGAGCGTTAAAGCTGGGTGGCAAATAGATGTCAGTGATCCCCAAAGACACTAAAGTCTCTGCTAATTAGTTATTTCTCTGTGTGAATTCACCATTTAGATATTGTACAGTACGTCATTCTCTTTGTCCATTTGTTTTGCTTTTATTTCATCAAATGCATCTGTAATGTCACTACTTACTAACCAAAGTTTGTTTGGTTAACTTAAATGAGGTGTTAAATAAGCATAAACTTGTGTTTCATATTCCAACAAACACATTTTCTGTTTAAGAGAAAATAATATAAGCATTGTTAAACACTTTAACCATGTCGGGCATGTTGTTGTAGGCAAAGATCAGATTCTCTTACATGTACAGTATAAGTCCATTATGTTATCTATGCATCGTACGGGCCAGTGTTTTGCAGCAGAATGTCATGATGTTTTTCACGCTGGTAGGTCTGCAATTTGACACGAATGTTCCCTCCGGAATAGGAAAGCTACGGTTAAATATTCAGCGAGAGCTTTTCGGATATGAGTTTTCACAGCTAGAGGGGGAAGCGTTTTCGGGATCGTGTGCGGTTTCTCACCATTACCAGCTTTCACAAAGCCCCCAACAGACAATCCCCACCCGCACCCCTCTCTCCCACTACCCCCAAAGGCCAGATGACTTCAGTTTCAACATCAGATTCCTATGTATGTTGTCAAGCCCGGCAGACAACAGGTTCATTTTTTTTTTTTTTACAATATATTTATTGCATTTTTCTTTTCTTTTGACAGACAATACAACAAAACAATACATAATACAGACAATACAATACAATTACTTAAAATTAAAAACAAACAAAAAACAAAACAACATACAGTACATACATATATGAGTACAATATAATAAAATAATGGCACTTAGAATGGTAACAACAACAGAGTCATTATGGCCACAAGACCAAACAGCTGCAGAGAATACAATTAGACAATTTCAGTTTCCACCATTAAATAAGATAAATCATTAACTGTAATATATTGGATAAACCTTCCCCATATCTTATCAAACATCTTCTGTTTATTCTTCAAAGTATAAGTGATTCTTTCCAGAGGAAGACACAATGATAACTCCCTAAACCACTGAGAAATACTGGGTTTGCCTAACAGGTTCCATTTAGCTGCACTAAATGATGCTAACTTAACAGATACCTCCACAAAAGGGGTCTTGATCAGGCCAAGGACCCCTTAGCTGAGAGAGAGAGATGAAGCAAGGAACGCCACTACATATTGTATCCAATTTAGTTGCAGAATATACTTTTTCATAAATGTAATAGATAGCTTCATAGACTTATATGTTGGATTCACATTCATGTGTATTTTCAGAGAGTTAACCTTTTTAGCCCTCAATATTTAGTCAACTTGACTGTTGGCTCTGCACTTGGTCTGCTCAGCTCTTTTTAATCCCTCTACATAAACTCTCCCAAAATAGCCGTTCTCCTGTCCAAGCTCACAGGGAGGCGCTGTGAGCTTGTAGATCTAATGTTCCCCATCATACAAAGATTTGGCGGAACCCCTGTAGTTACTCTGACGACCCCTAGGGCCCAGGGGTCCCGGACCCAGTGTTGAAGACCCCTGATCTACAGTATACAGTATGAGTGCCATCCCTTGTGATTTGCTTATGTTCATTGTATGCCTTCATAGGTCATGGCTGACATTTGAAAAGTGGAATCATGGATTGAGAAGTTCAAATGTCATTATTCAACACCAATGAAGACTGCAGCATATTGATGTGACATGGTGAATAATTTTTCAAATGACCCTTAAATGGTTGTTTGAAAGCAATTCCTGCCAAGAATAGCTTGTTAAGATCACACAATTCAGTTTGAATTTACAGTATAGTATAGTTCACTAGTTTTATGTGGCTTAAATGTTATCACTGTACATGAATGCCAGGCCATTAATGTCTCACTGGAGTATTTCCAGTTACACAATTCAGTTTGACTGTTGCGAGGTGCATTCTTTGTTTGACAGGCAGCCAGTGGAGGTTGTTGGGGGGCATACGTTAGTCCGACATACGATACCAATGGCCGGTTAAGACTCACCCATGGCTCCGACATGCGTTGCCGGTTTAGACACATATGTGGCCGGTTAAGACTAACCCGTGGCTCAGACATGCGTTGCCGGTTTAGACACATATGTGGCCGGTTAAGACTAACCCATGGCTCAGACATGCGTTGCCGGTTTGGACACATATGTGGCCGGTTAAGACTCACCCATGGCTCAGACATGCGTTGCCGGTTTAGACACATACGTGGCCGGTTAAGACTCACCCATGGCTCAGACATGCGTTGCCGGTTTAGACACATAATGTGGCTAGTTAAGACTCACCCGTGACTTCCGTGTGTGGTTAGGGTTTTGGGTATAGGGTGTTGGGCTATTGCGCGTCGGACTGTTAGTACGTCGGACCAAAGATATGCACCCGAGGTCCTGAAGGACTGGTGTGATGTGTGATCTCTACAGCGGGTGGTGGTGAGCAGGCGGGAAGCTGAGTTTTGAACATATTTGAGTATATTGAGGGTTTTGGAGGTGATGCCATGGACGATGCTGTTGCAGTAGTTTAACCAGGATGAAATGAAGGCGCCGATGAGGGTTTCGGCTGCAGACGGTGTCACGGAGAGCCGGAGACGGGCAATGTTCCTACGGTGAAATAATACTGTTTTGGTGCTGTTCATGTGGGGGAGGAATGAGAGAGTAGGGACGGAAATTACACCTAGGTTGCGGATGTGTGTGGAGGTTGTTCATGACAAGGGTCCTGGGTGGAGCGAGTGAGGGAGTTTGAAAACTTTTTTACTAGTTATTTTGAAGTGGGTGAAGCCGGGAAGGGCACCTGGTTCCCCACTGAGTTCATCCAAACCCCAGCTTAAAGCACCCGTTGAGTAGCAGGCTGAGAGACACGGGGGGCCATGGCTAAAATATATACAGTATATCCCTCTTCAAATACCTTAGTTACCACAACTAGTTTGTTTGTGCTTATTCATTTTAATCATCAAAATCGCTTTCATCGCCCTGGTTGTCCGTGCGGCCTGCACCGCTCTGCAGGGTTGAAACATGAAGTCTAGCCATCAGAATGTGAGCCTCTGTCCCTGCAGTGGCTGCTCTCACAAGCCCCCGCATCGGAGACAGACAGACGTACAGAGACCCATGCAACTATGGCGAGTTTTATCATTTTGATGAAGAAGCATAGATACAAACTATACTTCACATGAACAATATTTTGTAACTAAAATATTTGGCGGGGGATATAATCAAGTTTGCGCCATGCAGCCCCTGCATTTCTCCCCATAATTTTGTCCGTCTTGACATGCCTTTTCTCCCGGGCAGAATCCAGGCTTACACCCCGGGGAGGAGGGGACACCTGGCGCTAAATAGCGATATAGTGAGTCTCATTTGCAATAAACAAACTATTTCACATGAACAATGTTCGTGAAACTACAATATTTGAGTGGAAATATATATTGCATAATATGCACAGATTTAGAAATAATAGGCATTTTCATATAAAGTCAATTCCTGGTTTAGTGCAAGGATAGTAGTGCGTGGCTGAGGGCTAGGGGAGACCAGTAATTTCATTGGTCAGATTTGCATTCCCAAAGTTACATCATCTAAATATATATGGAAATATAGGATGTCAACATACTCAAAAGGCACCGTGTTTAGCATTAGAGTGCTCACTCAGGCAGCTTTTCTATTTTATTTCCTATATCAATGAGGCCATAACTATACAACCTAATAGGCCCAATTTGTTACAGGTTATGAAATGTAACTTCAACAGTAATAGCCACTCACATCTAAGTTCGAAAATGATTTCATTCATCATCTCTGTTCAAGGACACATCAACAACGCTATGACAGCCATTGCCTGAATGCTAACACACCATAGCCAAAAAAGCAAGCCATGTGCAGACTGCATTATTAATACAGGGCACCTTGTACTTCCAACTCCCCACTCTCTGAAGCCTGTACACCTCAGCAGATGAAAGGGCTAGCTTTGATGGCGTGACGTTGCGCTATGTTTCAGATGGTTGTGTAATAATCGGAGGGTTCACACAGCCATTTCTGCCCCTTGGCAGCTGCCACCCTGCACAGTGGAGCGAAAGGGGCCAGGTGCCAGGTAAAGGGTTCTGTGTCAGCCAACTGCTACACTGTAGCGAGTACACTGCTGGAGCAGAGATAGTTACAATTGAATCATTGACCTGTCAAACGATCCTAAAAGCTGTACACGACAAACTTCTTTCAAGCAAAAATGTGATTTATTATACCATGTTCCAGTGGTATAATTGTATCTGGCCTAAAAGTAATGTACTGGGCAGGTTTCCCTTTAAAAGGACCTGTAACGTAAAATTCAACTTTTTCAATTTCTTTTGTGTTTTTGGGGCTCCCATATGTGTTTTCTCTCCCCACAAATAACCAATTTTGAACAATCAGGCTTTCATATCATATAGGTGCTTTAATGGAAATTGCTCTCAGGAACAGCTCAACTGATTTTGGTCTCATCGTGAATCGTGATGTCATCAATGTCACCCTACTTTGTATATTTCCTCCTTCTTCAGTCTTCAGTTTCAAATTTGCATTTCCACTTTGTTTACAATGTCCACCATTGTTGATTTTCCGAGCTGGCATGGAATGGAAACGAGCCTGGTTTTATCTAGCATCAGTATTATAATGACTCAAATATTAAATAATCTGCATATCAGCACCCCCACCACCTCAGGACATTGTGGTACTGCAGCTAAAACTGCTTTCAAAGTCCAGAAAGAAATGACAAGGCCTGGTTATATCAGAGTGGTGATTGAGGCTCAAACCATTAGAAAGAACTTTGATGGACATAGACAATATGATATTAATTATTAAAAGCAGTTTTAAAATGCATGTTATTTGCGCTTTAACATTGAATTCAACTGTTTTCACCTCCTTCCCTTCCCCTCATTACACAACTGAACTGAGATGTTATACAACTGATCATACTGCTCCTCTGTGCTCTAAGGGCCATCACAGTCTGCACTGAGCATCTTCTCTTACATTACATCCACAGCATGTATCATCACTTATCCATACATATTATATACAGTAACACATGGCAATATATTATTATCACCTCAAATCATACACATCAAATGCTGTGCTCCGCAAGTGCTCTCTCTCTCTCTCTCTCTCTCTCTCTCTCTCTCTCTCTCTCTCTCTCTCTCTCTCGCACACATGTCACAGACATTTTCAAAGGAGAGGGCGATACACGGCAAAATTAATTGGCACATACTGCGAGAAGATCCGCGTGGAACCGTTTACTGCGGAACTGAATGTACTTCTTCAAAAAGCATGTGCATTTGAATACGAAGCAAACAGCTGTCCATTACTCGTGTCACGTACAGGTGAAAACATGAGGTTATAGTGATGGATAAGATGGATACATACAGTAGAGGAGCTGTCAAGTTAATTGTTGTTTACCCCATCATGAAAGTACACTCCAGACTCCATAATATATCAAGAAAACCTACATGCAAAAAGGTTTCATTCAGATCGTAATGAGG
This sequence comes from Protomyctophum parallelum, assembly GCF_964188405.1. Taxonomy (NCBI): domain Eukaryota; kingdom Metazoa; phylum Chordata; class Actinopteri; order Myctophiformes; family Myctophidae; genus Protomyctophum; species Protomyctophum parallelum. The sequence continues at coordinate 71,548,782 of NC_139697.1, read as the reverse complement.
TTGAGGCTACAGTGATGGAGATAGTAACTTCATAGTTAAGTGATATTCAGAACACTTCTGGTTCCCGCTTGAGAAAATAATATCCAGATAACCCTCTGCATTTAGTGGTTACTGTAGGTGACATTTTGACCATTTTGACCTGAGATCAGATTAAAAAAATGTCTGTTTGAAAATGACAGTCGATTTTTCAAAAATTGCAGACCTACAAGCTCATAGCGCGCCACCGAGTGGCGCGCTATGAGCTTGTAGATCTGCTATTTTTCAATAAAGCATTACATTACATTACACCAAAAGGGGTTCCCACCCAAAATGGGTTAAGCTGTGGAAAGGTTTTGGATAGTTTTCTATAGGCTACTTTTATGCTTGTCTTACTGGCTGAAAAAGACCAAGACTATCCAGTTTAGGACAATACTTTTTTACAGGTTTCTGAAATACAATGGGCAAGCTGTTTGCAAGAAACATTGCTTCCTCCACTTACCAGTAAGACAATCCGGGGATGTATGGAACTACTAGAGGCCCAGGCCGCTATATGCAGCCCTCACACCTACTCTGCACCACCGATCCGACTAATATAACCATATATGGAGATCTCTGTATCAGTTTTATCTAGGAACCCAGGACTACAGTTATATGCACATTTCCAGACGAGTGGTGGGAGCAGGCAACGGAGAGGGTTAATTCCTCCTGTGCTAGGCTTAGCCTCATTCAGTTCAAAGTTCTCCACAGAACTCATTACAGTAAAGCAAGATTATCTAAATATGACGTAAATGACACATATGACGTAAATTTTCCCTTCATTTCAATGCGTTTACAAAACAAACATTGAACTAAAGACAAACATTAAACCTGTCTATAGGAGGGGCTAGCGCCCCTCAAAAAATTTAGGGGTGCTCATGTGTCATATTTGGCGGACATTTAACCTAATTTGACCTAATATGGAAGTATGACCAAAAACATAATTTTAACACTTTCTTTTTGAAAAAAGTCTTCCTCTCAGTTTCACGGTTATGGTACCCCAGGCTATAAGATCTGTAGCTGCCGTCATCTTCGGAGCACGCATGCACGCACACACGCACGCACGCGCGTTTATGCCTGCAGCAAGCCTAGCTAGAGGTGTTGTTTCTTGTCTCTATGAGACTATCCCCCGCAAAGACCCGGGTTTGGATAAGATTAGGACGGGCTGGGAGGCCGAATTGGGGATCACATTTTCAGTGTGGTGGGAGCAGGCAATGGAGAGGGTTAATTCCTCCTCCTTCTGTGCTAGGCTTATAGCCTCATTCAGTTCAAAGTTCTCCACAGAACTCATTACAGTAAAGCAAGATTATCTAAATATGACGTAAATGACACATACATTTTCCCTTCATTTCAATGCGTTTACAAAACAAACATTGAACTAAAAAAATGAGGGGTGCTCATGTCATCAGACTTGCGTCATATTTGGCGGACATTTGACCTAATTTGACCTAATATAAGTGTGACCATATAAAAAACATAATTTTAACACTTTCTGTACACCTTTTTGAAAAAAGTCTTCAGTTTCACGGTTATGGTACCCCAGGCTATAAGATCTGTAGCTGCCGTCATCTTCGGAGCACGCACGCAAGCACACACATACACATACTCACACACAAACTCACACACACCGATGTGCCCGCCAGTCGCCAAGGACAGAGAGACCTGGCTCAGTGTTACATAGTTATAAAGGACTTTGATTTATGAGCCGTGTTCACAGACGGCATTTCATGAGCGATGGGGCGCTTTATGTCCAAAGGGCTCGTACACAGTGTTTATTGACACTGGCAACAGTTGGACCGATCAACCATGGCTGTGTCATCAAAGACATGTCATCTGTGTTATTAGCACAACACATGATGTATACGGTTGGTTTGTATTATGGTTGTGGTTTGTATGATATTCAGCGTCGGGTGACTCGGGTCGTAAATGACCGGGCTGTCGGATACAGCCGGGACGCAAATGAGCAAAAGTTATGTCTGCACATACGTTCTAATTTGCGTGTGCACATTCCTTGGTGTGGACTAGTTGAAATATAGAAACACAAAACACAGTTGAATGCAATCATTTTATTGTAAAATACCACAGCTGTGTGCAATTCCCTTATGAAAAGGACTTTTTTTTTCCCAGTACATGTATAATATATTATGCAGACCCTAACGGAATTCATCAGTTCCCCTTTCATACAATACTGAAGAAATACAGTAGGTATACTGTATGTTTAGATGGCAAACCACTAACATGTCTATGGTAACCAGATGAGATTTTTTTGTTTGTTTTGTGAAACAAGTACATGGCTCCGCAAATATGTTTTCTGCAGTCTGACAAAATATATAATAATAGAAATTATTTACATGTGCTCTTCACATAATAGGTCTCATTTGTGGGTCCCCGAATAAATAATAGAGGCGCTTTCTGGAAAAGAAATACAGTACAATAATGGATCGAGGCAAAGGCCTGAGGGCAGTTGAGCTAAATCTTAGATTAGTCCAGATTCCTTGAGCTATCTGAAGTTCCTCTCTGTACACAGACAAATCCAGAGGGCTCATTTAACTATGAGCGTTAAATAGCCCCGTTGGACTTTACTAGTTGACCTATTTGTGCTATGCACATTTTAGTGATGATCAGCACCGTTCATCTTCACTTGTGACCTTCATATAGGTTGCCGTTATATTGGAGTACAGTATGTGAAAAGACACAAAACATTGATAATACTAGCTTTCTCCATAACTATCATGGAAAATAAAATATAATGTATTTTATTTTTTTCAAAATCATCCTTTACAGACATGACATGCTAGGTAGGCTCTCTGCACTAGGTATATGGGCATGTAAACATTCTGAGCTTGACTTGCATAACGTGTCTGGCCTGATTACCATCCAAATGAGCAAAACAAAACTCTAAAAGATTTGTAATAATGTCTTACCTTTAACTTTTTGCAGTCTGGTTTTTTAATTTTAAGTGACTCGATGTGCATGTAACATTATCTTATGGTTCAGTATGACATATGAGAAAATAGCATGTTTCAAGCATCTGAAAATGATATCTCCATTATGTGCCAATCAATAATAAACATGGGATTGTACAGCATTCTCTCTGAGAACACAAAGATTTCATTGCATTTAATTTCGTCCACAAAGTACTGTATAGGATGAACCAGGAATCATAATGTATTGATATTTTGTATGACGGGTGTGGCTAATGTTGGCACTTAAACACATTTTCTTCCATCCCATATTTCTGTAAACTAAAATAATATTAACGGTGACCAATGTACATTTACTATTGACACATATAATTTCCTTCAGACGTGAAAGATATGTGCACACAGATGCCTAACTTATACTCCGTAGTACGGCGGTGATTCAAACTGTTTTAGCTTGTAAATCAGTTGTCAGCTTGAAACACCATGGTGCATTGGAGTATGAATTCAGCTTTAAGACAAGTCAAGAATACTAAGCGTAAGCTTTGCAACACAAGAAAACAACTATTGAATACAAAAAGGATAAAGGTCTCTAGGACATGTATGATTACTGTTATTGGTGAGGGCAAATATGAACGTCTTGCAGATGAAAGTGGCAGTGTACAAATAAATAATCACAAAATTAAACAAAACGTCTCGTTGCCGCCTCAAGAATTAACACCGCAGTAGAGTGTCTATTATTTTTTCTTTTTCAAAAAACTGTTGAGTCTAAAATTTAGAAGCTGCACAGGTAACGGGTAACTGGAACTATTTGGCCTTTTTTTTTGCCCAAAGCATGTAATTCACAACATAGAAAATACACAGATCAACAAGATCAAACTCCATTACCACATAGAACAAAAAATATATATAAATCAATTCAAATGTGTCTCCCTCTCTCATTTCAACATTAGCATTTTGTTTCTCTTCAGGGGCTATATCAACATAAAATACAATTAATTGTCAATTAAATAAATAGATAAATAAATACCCCACCCATGATATATTTTATAGAGTCAGCCCAGCATAATACAATAAATCTAATATAGAATGATGTATTGTTGGAATGCTGAAATTAACAAATATAGTATATACATTTACAAAAATTATATGGGTTTGATATATGGTGCCCCCCATTTAAAATGTATATACATAAAGCAATGGGATTTACACCTGCTTATGAGAGGTCAGGTCGAAACACCTGCCATATGTTCTTCATCAAAGTTAAATTGTGAGGATATACAGTAGGTGAAGGATATTATGTTAAACATTCACAACTGTTACTCTGTCTGTGTTTGTTCTCAACTCATTTTGATACTGTGATATAAAATAACCAAAAAAATAAATAAATGAAATTCCTTGAACATCTTCCAGACCTTTTGAAGCCAGATAATGCACAACTCCACAGTGTCTTTAAAGAGACAGCCAGATACAGAGAAGAGTGTTAATAAGGCCTATCTGGTCTGTGATGACATTTTATTTTGATGTTTTACCTGTACTTGTACTTTACTAATATTTCACACGTTGTTTTTGTTTCCCATTGCCTTTAAATACTCAAATGATTACCTGACTTATTATTTGCATCAGAATAGTAATGCTAAATAATGCATTTTTGAAGTCATATACTTGGGAGAAGATACAGCCTTTGAAAATACACTTTCATTGATATGTAATACTTTACACTGAATAAATTGATATGTTATTTGTACACAGCAAAATCCTCAGTTACATTAACAGAGCATTTTACTGTGTAATAACCCAATATGCATCCTTCTATTTGTTGCTAAGCATAATATGTCTTTATGCCGTTTCCCTGTATGCTCAGAAAACCAGTATGCGAGCCACCAGTGTCATATTATGTATATACTTTTAAGTCATTTTAATACGAGAGACTTTTTCATTACAGCCTAAATTTAATAAGCTAGGGTTAGGCTGTTATTACTGATAGCAGAATACAATTCCTAACTGATCTTGCTTGGAGATTAAGATAATTCTCAATTTGGAGAAATAAAGAAACAAAAAGAGATAAAAACAATGTTTTTTGTTTCCCCCACTTTTCCTTGCAAGAAAATATAATGAGATTCTGAATGATAACCAACAGTGCTCTTTTGTTCTGTTTTTTAGCTTCCAGCCAACAATATAAGACCTTAAAATGTGTTGATTTATTTTTGGCCTGAAAGGTGCATGCAATAAATGTAAAACATAAAATATATACAGGGTCTGTACAGCTGACCATTGATCATAAATAGCATTATCTAACTCAGTGAAACCTCACATGAAAACAAAAAAGAATGTTTACTTGTACCAGATAGCAGAATACATTTTATCAAAGTGAATCTCAAAAATCACACTCACTGTCCAACATTGCTCTATTAAAGTGCTTCAGATTTAGCTTTTTTTTGTACGTTAGATGGATTTAAATAAAATTGTAGTAATGCTGTACGAGTTGAGGTCGTAACCTACTGTAACACCGCTCAGAAAATGCTGTACAGATGACCAATTGTAATATCAGTAGGTTAGTGTCATCTCAGGAGAGGGACAATGCGATCATTGCTTGTAGACCTTCACTGTTCATAGATATCCTACAAAGCAATCAATGCTGCGCCCAGAGAACTGAGAGAAGAGAGAAGTATGTTTGAAAGGAAAGCATCCTTGTGTAACAGCAGGGAATCTGTTAAAGCCTATACTGTAGGCATGCAAAAATAATGGAACTTAGAGTTTGGCTATCCCTTAGCACAATCATTGTTTCACTAAACATCATCAGACGCCTTCATGCCAGTTAGTTATAATGCTACAACTTTTGCATTGTTGTTATTGTAAACACATAACTAATACTGGAGAGAGAGTAAAAGTCATGAATACAAATGTCATCATCCAGGAAAAAAAAAAGAAGAGAGAATGTCAAATCAAAACATTGTGGATTTCAATTGGTCTCCTCCTTGAAAATGTTTTTTTTTTTTTTTCCCCGCTGGAGCAGAGGATGGATGGGTGTAATGTGATGAACTGTATGATAAGGCTGGCTACACAACAGACCCTTAGAGATAGAGATATGAGACCCAGTAGACGAGGTTGAAGAGGCCAAATGCAGTGGGGAAGCCGATGCGCGCGTACGAGTCTATCTTTGCCACGCGAATGTGCAACCTGCCGTGCCGCCACGCTCCGGAGCGGCAGTCCTCGAAGCAGCAGAAGAAGCTGGTGCAGTCCTTTCCGTCCAGACACTCGTAGCCGTACTCCTCGTCCCTCTCCTGCATGTGTGAGGCGTTGTTCATCTGGATGGCGGTGGCCGAACGGGGACGAATGTCCACCGTGGGTGTCTGCTTTTTGAACAGGACAAAGAATTACGCAGTTAGCCGCCAGGAGTCACCACGAGCACTCCAACAGCATTGTGCAACACAACACCAAGGGACCTCATTTGTTTTATGTCAGTAGTCAGCGAAATGTAATGTGCACCTTCAACTTGCCAGCAGATCCTTTTGAAGGAAATGCCAGGGTAATACAAATGGGCCCATATCTCGCACCTGTGGTTGTAATTAGGGGTGTTTAGGCCTATACATTAGCTGACAATGGGTCAGTCCCTGTGGAACTCATGATGCAAATTACACCTTTGGGTAAACTCTGGGATAGAGCTGGTTTGCTGAGGCATCATAATTATTTTTCAGATTGATGATGCTAGTGCTGGGCAATTCCATTCCACTTTTAATGGTATTGACGCTATACTGTCGCTGTACAAAAACAATCAACATACAGTACTGTGAGATAAAATTGGCAAATGAAAGCATCAAGTCTTGTTGGTGTGTAATGACTCACTGAAATTACATAACTTAATTTATGTGTGGATGACATTGGGGGAGCTTCACTGGAAGAAATGCAGGACACATTGCACTTGGCTTATGATGCATCAGGAATCTAAGCTGAGAGATACGGAGTGTTTTGTTGGAAGATGTATATCGCATCTTTCCAGCCCACTCTTCCTCCTGCCACTTTAATGTGTTGAAATAAACTCCATTTCAAGCTGCGCTCACTGCTGGAGGGCACACATGCAGGCCTTCATTTATGAAAGACTCCCAAAATAGGACAGTGACATCAGCACGTCTTTGCCCTGTCACTTGAAAGGGCGACAATTAGGTATTCAAATAGTGAGTTTTCATCACGATTTATCTCAAAATGCCATGCCACCTTTGCGCAAATTGGAAGATTAACTGCTCAATCCCTCTTGGCAGCCGAAGTTTCCCTGCAGATAAACTCTGGCATTGACCTCAACGTTAAAAGATACAGTACATTGTGAGCTTGCAGACGTCAAAGGCCAACCTCCACAAATTTATCACCACTGCATATTTCACAGAACTGCTATTTGCTGTCACTTAAAAGCTTTTTCGTGTCTTGCTTTTCAAAGAGTATAGCCTACATAAAATAACCGCACAACTGTAAGAACATTATAGTCTACCAGGTGTATTTACATTGGGCACCGTAAAACATGCTTCATGCTGACTGACATTTATTGTTAGATACCGGTATATTTACTTGTCACTCACTCACAAATAGCGAAATGTTGTTAAGCATAATGTGGTAGACTAGTATCCACATGGACTGCCATTATACTGGTGGCTTCACATTTTGCCCAGCACTAGTGTACACAAGGGTGGCTGTCATCCCCTTGAAAACGATACATAACCATGGACAAAGTTTGTTTCGACAAACCCCCCCTCCCTTTTTCCTGAATCAACAGATAGCCTGTAGTTCGGCTAGTGCTGGAATGATTAGCACAGCAGGTTATGTGAGTCAGTTCTCAAAGGGGATTGGAAGGAAGCGTGGTGGAAGCTCAAGCAGAAGGAAGGAGCACAGACGGCATCCCGTCGTATGGCAGTGGTGGGGCCATGAAGGCCCCGGGGCCACAGGGGTTAGCAAAGAAAAATACAATACAGCACAGTGCCATCTGCAACTTTAACTGGCTGAAGGTAGACAACCTCATGGATGACCCAAATCAAGCATGCAGTTTATGCTTAGTTGCATGTCTGTGTCGCTCTGCAAAAACTGGACTTCTAGCTGCTAAAAGTGTCAATGTGATTCGTGACAATGAAAATAAATAACTAGATAAATTAAATGGTGTATCTAATGCGTTTGTTTATTGTTTGCCACGGAGTATATGGCTCAGCCTTCAGAATACTTGCCTAATATAGTAGGTTTAGCAACAAATTCACCTTTCACAAAAGTTACCTGCTGAAATAGGTGATTTGTGAATCATTATAAAGACTATTAAAATACAATCAAATATTCTTAGGTAAATCTTTAGCATTTATTTTTTATTTTATAAATCAAGTTTATGTAAATTAATCCTGGTGTATATACTGCCTCCTCCTGGCCAGCTGGGGCACCTGATGGAGGGGAAAGGAACTGGTTGGAACAACGTGTTCTTTCCACGTACGTCCAACCGGGGAAACTTCCCCCTATCAGGTGATAAGAAGCGGCTTGGACTCCTCATGCATAGGAGGAACCATGAGGTCAGTCCGTTGCTCTCCCCAGGTTGGCAGAGGGAGTGTAGCACCCATGATTACATTAGATGCTTGACACTGGGTGAAAAAATGGGTTGCAAAATCGTGGGATAAAAAGAAAAAAATATATATATCTTTGGTAAAATACTAGAGGTTATTTCCTCTCTACTTGCATTGCGTTAAATTTAGCTCCTCGCTGGCGCCCACCCACCTGGTGTGCATTTTCTGGGTATTTAGAGATTACGATGCGTTAATCCACTGAACGGACCCAAGCTCTAATTAGACTTAACACAGTGTCGGGGTTGTCTATTTCAGTCTGTTAAGGCTCTGCTGACTCTGTAGGAAGCGTCAGGGTTTAGAAGCCCAACAAATACGGTTATAGATTTACTGGCAGGAGATGGGAGGAAGAAGAAGAAGAAGAATCAGAAGAAGAAGAAGAAGAAGTAGAAGAAGAAGAAGAAGAAACTAGCTTGCCATAGTTACAATCGAGCGAAGTGTAAAGCCTGATTCATACTTCGCGACAGTATCGTACGCCGATAATATCAGTCCTACAAGCTCACAACACGTCAAGCATCCGACGCGTTGTGAGCTTGTAGATCTTCTATTCTCGGCATGCGATACCATCACGTGCGACAGAGCATAAATTAGGCTTGACACAGGACAGGACAGAGGGAGCCAGAATGCTGTCATACAGGCCCCTATAGGGCTGGTACAATAGATTTATCATGTACACACTGTACATGTGTGTGAATGGTTATATGAGATTCCAAACAAAACCACATTAAGTAGAGTCTACGTCTGGCTGGCTGGCTGCCTCCGCACTGTGCATGATCGAGCCCAGGTTTGGTGTTATTTCTTTGATTGTGCTACCCAGGAACTCAAGTGGGAGTACAATGACAATACAGGTAGTCAGAGACAGGATATATGCTTTAAGGAGAGGCAGTACTGGTCAAAGCAGTGAAGTGCTAGCGGCCCAAAGAGCCATAATGCAGCAAACACATGCAGTCAGTATAGGGTAAACTCAGACACAGGCAGTATACCTTTGACGAAAAGAGTCGGAGGAGCTTTTGTCCGGACAGGAAACAAAGAACATGTGGATTTCTTTTTTAAAGAGAGTACTGAAGTAAACAGACAGCTCAACAGAGATAATCAAACAAATACAGAAGAGCGACATGTACAGTAGGTTACAGTACACAGCAAAATCCTGAGTGTAAAAATGGACCATGGGGTTCATTTTAAAATGCTCGGAGTTAGAATAACACTCGGGTTTTGGCAGTGTACTATAAAAGAGACATACTTATTACACAACAGACAAGGGGGGAGATGCATAGTAGGCTACAACATACAGTATCACAGGTGGCGCGGTGAGTCTGAACCACGTAAGCCCTATTTAAAGTTTTCTAAAATATCCAATATACAAGCATTGCAACATGTGAGCTTGTAGAATGGCTAATTTTGAAATAAGGATAAGTAAATAAATTATAACAAAATAATAATGTACGACTGACACAAGAGAGATGAATTAAAGAGAGAGCATAATACAATGGTTAAATAGTGGCTGCAGTACATGGTTTATGAGTATTGTGGTACAATGTGGTAACGTTGGCACTTTAAACTGAGGTATGCATAAGTCTTATCTTATCTAAGCAATTGGAGAATGTTTCACATATTTAGTTTATTTTTATTCGTTTATTTTAATGTTCTTTATTAGCTGTATCGTGTGGTACACATCAAAAGATTGATCCGACAGTAAGCCCTGGAGCTCGGATATGTGTGTTATCAGATCTAGCGCATACATTTTCAGAGTGATTATAGATTATAGTGATTATAGATACAACAAAACACAACAGCTTTGAAATAGTGGACACTGTTAGTATCTCTATGAAATCTAAGAGAAGACACTTATATGGAACACAGCTTAAAGGAAATCAAAAGTAGTTTTTGTTCTTCTGCTTTATATTTAATGTCTTTTCTTTTTAGAGCATATATATTTTACAACTTTTCATAAAGATCAAAGCACATACGCACACCCTTGGCAAGCCGAGCCAGAACATCCCCTCTGAGATGGTAAACTGGAATTCCACCATTATTCATTCATTCATCCAGTTGCTTTAGAGACCGCGGCAGAACCTTAGTTACAGCGACGGAAAGTAGAGCGCTCCAGTTCGCCTCAATGTTAAATTAATGTTTCTGCTCTGACTGGATTGACAAAATGTTAGTTATGGTGCAGTCACTAATGCGCCCACTCGTGTTGTTTCATGCTTGTTATTTATTTATTCTCCCCCAAACTACTCTTTCTCCTCCTTCATGCTTTCACATAGAAAGTTATTTCAGACTATGTTTGGCTTCATGGGCTTCCATACAATTTTTAATGTAACTGTTTACAGTATACTTAATAGAGAGAGAAATAAAAAAATAATAACTAAATAACACTGGCCATAGACTTGGGTTTTATAGCAAGCTTTCGGTCATAGACCTTCTTCTTTGAGTGTGCGGAGATTGATTGTTCAAATGTTTTATACATAAAATTAACTGTAATATTTAACTTTTTGAAACGTTATACTGGTAGTCAATGGCGAGGCAAATATGGAGCTACGTTGAACGCCATTTTATGTGGACGATCTGCTATGAGAGGATAACTATGTGAAGATAGTCAGATAGTCAGAGGGACCAACTATAATCAGACGTCTGCCTCAATAACAGTGCACTGTAGACTAGCACCACAGTTCTCAAAGTGGGGTCTGTGACACATAGCCAGGGGGTCCACGAAATAATTCACTTGGAAAACATTACCCCCTCTAAGGGGTATCTGGGCCAAAAAATAAGGTTTGAGAAGCTCTAGTGGAAGACACTATGCCAGCGATTCTCAACCTGGGGCCCACTGGTGGGCCGTCAACATAAGTAAGCCGACATAATTAGCAAAACACTACGGTTTTGTAATATAAAAAACATTTTCATTAACCTTTCATTTACAAAAAGATCAATACAATAATCACGCTCTGAAAATACACGTGGCCCACACACCCCAATCAAATGGGTGGGCCTTTGCATGTTGGGGCCATGAAACTTTTGGAATTTTAAAGTGGGCCCTGATCCACTGCGTATAGAGGAAGCTGTGCTGTGTGAGATTCGAGGCTCCTGCAGTATGAGAGACTCACTCCTGTTATGGTATGTGACTAGATTACAGATGTGTGATGTGCTGTGACAGATGTGTTGCATAGATTAAGGACAGGTTGACTGATCCTCCAGCACCACTACCCCTGTGCGTGACATGAGGTTGTGACCTCTGGGGAGATGCTCCCTTAGGGAAACAGCAGCACAGGGTAAGAGATGTCCCGAAGGATTATCCTGATGTGCTCTATAATACACTAGGGGTGATTGGATGGGGCAGGGAAAGGAGATCTATAAATAACAAGTAAGGGCTAAACTAAAGGGCTAAAATCTTTGACCCTTCACCTACAGTATACTGGAGGACCTTGACCGAACAACAATCTTTGCATTCTCAACCCTTTTAACGTTCAGGAACCCCTCCCCCAGTTTGGTGTGCCACAGACCCCCATTTGATGAAATTCTTAAAATATCTAGGACCATATGATCTACAATCCCTGTTAATTTAACTCTGAGAGTGTACAGATGGATTGAATCAAATGGAAAGGTCTACTTCCGTATGTACGCTGGTTACTTACATTTGGTTTCAAACTACAGTATATGAATCATTTAACTCAGTGGGGACCCCTGGAATCCCCTCAAGCAGGCCCAGATAAACAATGGGACTAAGCACCAGGGCCCACAGCTTGCAGGGCCCTGTGCGAGACTATTTCAAAAATAGATACAGCTTCCGTCTAAACCGTATTCATAGGTCACCGATTTGCAACGCAACCCAGGAACCCCAGCTAGTGTTTTTGGTCGTCCAACAGTTTCTTAACCACTCGGTGGGAGGAGACTCAAGAATAGCAGATCCAGCGTCGGGGGAACAGCCTTATAACTCTATGGGAGCATCGCATGGGGATAGTGCTGGCGGTGCACTCACTGCCACTGAACGCACACGTGTTCATTCACTGGGCACGCAAGCGTGAAAAGTGTCGTTCTTGATTGTGTTATGCACACGCAAATCACTTGGCACACGTGCATGGGGCCTTTTGATTTGGTGTAGCGCCAGGGCCCTTGGATGGGTTGATTTGCCTCAAGGAAACCACATTGATACCCAGTTTTAGAAACTATAAAGTCATACTTAATATCGAAATAATGCCTTGAACTTCACCAAGCAGTTTCTTACTTTCTGCTGAACACAATAGCTGAAATCGACACTCTCCTGTGTAGCTTGCGTGAAGAACTTTCACGGTAAAAATAAATAAAAGGAAAAAGAACTAACGGTCACCCTTGCTTGTGTTTTGTGTTTTGGAAAGATGCTCACCGGATTTTTCTTCTTCTTGTCTTTTTTAGCGCTGGGCTTCCTGTTGCTGACGAAGTAGTGTAGCGTGCCGTACTCTATCAGCGCGGCGAAGACGAAGATGAAGCACACAGAGACAAACAGGTCCATGGCAGTCACATAGGACACTTTGGGGAGAGACTTCCTGGCGATGGTACTCAACGTGGTCATGGTCAGCACAGTGGTGATTCCTGGCAATGGGAGCATAGGTCAGTGAGAGGAAGAGACAACCCACAACACTCCAAATTAGGCTCAAAGGTACAAATGGAAACAAAGGATTAGCTAGCACACAGTAAATGTCCTTTTTCACATGGTATATTACCTCTGACGAGCAACCAAGTACCAACGGACGCGCGTCGGCCAGATTGGCCTTCCTCAGTCCATTGGTTGTTCGTCAGAGGTAATAAACCATGTGAAAAGAACATTTATTGTGTGCTGGCTATTCCTTTGGTTTCCAAACATACGGTACGTGTACAACAGTGATTCCCAAATGTTTTTAATTTCAAGGACCCTCAGTACTCAAGTGGAACCATAGAGACTCGTGAGTGTGATTCCATTTGCCTACTTTCAGAATTGCAGACCTCTGGTAGGAAATACACTACAAAGTCCTGAGTGTTCACATATCTCTGTAGAGAATTGTGCTGTGTCCTTTGTGTGGTATCAGAAGATAACGCAAACAAGAACAGCATTGTCTCATGAAAATGAAAGCCAAGAAGACCATGGATTATGTAGATTTGATCAATTGCCTAGATGTATGTATTATGAAACTGCTATGAACTGACATAGAGGACACAGATAATAAAGGGTTGTATAATCAGAGTTGTCCCAACATTTATGGGAAATAAGTTGCACTTTAAAGTGGTTAAAGTTGGGTAGAAACTGTAAAAAGATGTGTTTGTTTAAACATAAATCCTGTTATCCTTGGAAAAATATGTCACTGTAGAGCTTTGGATCTTAGGATCAAAGAAGCTGAAATCAAAATGTATTTGCAGAAATGACTTCTCAGATGGGGTTATAGCAAAGGGTGACATATGCCAGTTGCTGTAATTCAAACAGACAGATGCCACTGATTGCTGTGCCTTTAATGTAGGCTACTGGATTCACCACGGTATAAAATTTACGAAGATTTCTGTGAAAGAGACAAACAAGCGAAAGGCTCGCCTTGCGTATGAAGGTGGTTCATTCTCTTACAAAACTGTTTTGATAGAGTGAATTTGACTGCTTAAACCAAACAAAAAACAACTAGTGATGACTAGAGGACAAAGTATTTTCCCCTCAGGCTGCTCAATGACTTCCCTTCCACCCCTGCCCCCTAGTGACTTTAAACACCGGCAACATTGATGCACTAGTATGAACTATAACCCTGCACTTTATATTTATTTCCCTGCACGGTGTTGTCTTGTGTCTGTTGGTATTTGTGAAAAAATAATTGAATGCACTCATGTTAATGTCAAAGCAAATTCCTATGTGTGTATACACAATGGCAAATATAGGTATCTGAATCAGAATAGAAGCACACACACACATACAGTACATTACAACACATGACATTACATCTGCTTTCGTCAATACTTTACTCGATCTGGTTAAATTAAACACCAGTAGCTTATTTTCATGACAAAGTTTCTCATTTAACGCTTAAATAATTCAGATATTTTTGTTATCTAAACTATTGTATTTACCGGTATGTTTTACCTTTATGGAACCGTAACGGGGAATCGATAAGAACCGGAATCGGCGAGCAGAATCAGAACCGGAATCGGAATCACCAACATCCTAATTACAATTACAATTTCACCCTAATTACCCATCCCTAATTACAAAGCACATGAGTGAATTGGCCCACATGCAATATTACAATATTACACAATCGGGTGTGCTTTAACGCCATTAAGGCACGCCTGCGATGCTGCAGGAAAGGCAGCGCAGAAGTCCTGCTGTATAATTGCAGACACTTGGTAGTCAGACAGCGTGCCACTTAAACCATATAGCCATCAGCTGGGTGACCCACTGTTGGGCTGAGCTCATGATCCATATACCATAGTTTCACGATCTGCCGACACCGACTGTATGCACCATCTGGTGCTCTCTCTCTCTCTCTCTCTCTCTGATGATGTGGATGGAGGTGGGGGGTTAGGGGCACACGACGCTGAACCCAGTTTAACAAGAACAAGATTACTTCTGACATTGGAAGTGCCCCCCCCCCCCCAACGCACGCACGCACACACACACACACACACACACACGCGCGCACACACACGCACATGCACGCGCGCACGCGCAAGCAAGCAGACACACACACACAAGCAAGCAGACCACTCAACCCATCAACCACCCAGCCAGCTAGCCTAATAGGCCACAGGGGGGGAGTTTTCTGCAGTCTGTGATTTGTGTCTGTTTCTCACGTGGAACGAGAAACAGGGTTCAAGTTTAATATTGCAATGTTCTGAGCCATTTTGATATTTTGCCGGATGGCATTGAAGGATTACGAACTATGTCATCGCCATTAATCCCCCCCCCCCACTCCCCAAAACCCACAGCTTGCATTCACCTCTCCTGTTATCTTTGCAGGGGGAAATTAAGACATTTTGACTCTGAGCCAATATCCACTGGGCAATTAACAACGCGGTCGTGTTTATGCGGATTCATGTGAAGAGCGGCAGCGAAACGTGTAATAATCCAGCCTGCAACAGAGACAAAAACAAAGCAGCCTATTTTTAGAGAAACTAATAACGAAAGGAATGATTGCGGTATAAGGCTGCACAAAGCCTCCTGCCCAATATAAACTCTAAAAAAAACGATGTGGTTGGATTTCAGAGCCCATGGATCGCTTTAACATTCAGCCATGTTCACTAATGATCACACGGCGAAGACAGGAGGTCAGGGTTTAGAGCCTTAGGGGGAGGTGGTGGTGGGGGGGGGGGGGCAGCAGCTGACAAAGGGATATGCACCGGCGCCGTGTATGATCTCCACTCTTTACATCCTCTGAGGATGCCCCACAGTCGGGATAACCAAGGGCAAGTTCAAAAGCTGATGAGTCTTCCTCTAAATTCAGCCTGTCCGCTCTCAACTTTTTTCCGTGTTTGTCTTTTCTTCCCTTCGGCGGAGGAGCGGCCACCTGCATTATTATTACGCTGAGGCGGCATCTTTGCATCTCTTCCCCCTCTGCATTGCATAATTAATGTCTCATTAGGACATGCATAAAAACATATGTGCCGGGATAGGCCCTTCTAATCAGGACTAGATTCCTGAGCAGATGCCCCTGGTCTCTGAGGAGCTGCATGGGGCAGGGCGAGGAGACCATTACAGGATCTATGAACTTATGAAGGAGTGAAAACGATCTGGGCTATGCAGTTTCTTAGCATACTTTTCTTAAAAGGATCCCTGGCTAATAAACCTTGTATGCATCATACTTGCCCTCTACTGTATAACTAAACATTTTAATTAAAAATACCTTAAATATTTTATTGTTTTAGAATTAGTTAATCTTTCACTCAATGGGGACAACTCCCGTCGCAGGTTTATGATGTCATTTGTGCATGTGTGGTCCAGCCCATTGGATTGTGCTGAAATATGTTAATACAAAGTATTTAAAATATTGCTTTGATGCTCATATTAACCTTACATAGATTTGTGTTTTTGCTCAACTCATTCAGTGCCACATGACGCCTATGGACGCCTATCCTGTGACGCCCTCGTTGCCATGGGCGCCTTTTTGAAAAAATAAATAAAAAACTTCATCCAGATTTCGAAAATTCCTCTAATCTGGTGTTCAGGTGATGATACATGCACATGATTACATGCACAATTTTATTACAAATTCTTTCTTTTATTTATAATGGACTTCGGTGGCAACGAGGGCCAAAACTGGTATCCACCTGTGGCACTGGATGAGTTTTAACTCATATTAATTTAGGAATATAGGAAGTATTACATTGTTTTTTTAATTAAAATACATTCCATACAGTCCATATAGGGCTGGACCACTCAGACAAATGACATCATTGACTTGTGAATACATTTAAGGTATTTTTCATTTCAAAGTATAATGTATTAAGTTAACTCATGAACTAAAAACATAAATAATATCACTTCAATAAGGGACACGTGTTTTAGTTTGCAAAAATGAGGGACAATTTCTTATTTCAAGGGATGGTTGGCAACCCGATTTGCGAACCTTTCTGTTTTGAATTGAATCCTGCGTCATGGACATAAAAGTTATGGATTGCAGAACTGCAGCTTTAATGAATTTAGAGATCAAGGGGTGGAGAGTAATTAAGGACAGGACTGACTGCTAATGAACTTCATTGGTATGACTGCAGCATATGTGTGTTTGGGCTAGGTTGACTGATTATGAAAATGAATCCAAGCATAGACTTTCTTTTTCTCTCACAGGCTCACTGAGCAATTACACAAAGCAAAGGGATTAAAAAAGGAGACGGCATTCATGCCTCTCGCATTGTAATTTTGTAAACGAAGCAGTTCTCTGCTGTGTACATAAAGTATGCTACCAAATTAAGTTTGGACTAGTTCAGAAACAACACACGACTTCTGAGAATACATATTTGCAACTATTTACATATTAATACTGAAAGAACAACCGCAATTGCCCAAATTCCAAAATATTATAAACTATTTATATTCAATAGTTTGTTCTCTTTTCTGGAATACTTTTTCTTGCTGCATTTTCACTCTTAGAAAAGTAAGCTAAAGCCTTTGTGAAGAGTGTACAAGTCCCTCTTCTGAGTTAAATTAATTTATCTGCATGGTAAAACTATCTAACACAACTGGAATGGTTGTATTTGGTGCTCTTCTATTGACATAAAGTTAGATCATGTGGTACTGTCAACAAGCAGTGTCTCCTCTGAGCGAGCAGGGGCCTGTTTCACGAAACTTGGATTAACTAATCCAGGATTTAGGCCAAAGCCAGGCTTTTTAAATCCTGATCTTTACAGCCTGGTTTATTCCGTTCCACTAAAGCCAAGCGAGGCTCAGAATTGGCGGATTTGGCGAGCCGGGATCAGCAAGCCTGGCTTAATAGACAGTCTGGCTTTTTGTCTCTAGACCCATTATGTGGATCACAGATTTACTGATCCTTCTTCTTCATGGGGTATTAAGGCAGTTTGCATCCTTAATAGTTGCATTACAGCTCCCTTCTGTATATCTCATTATCTTTACTAATCTATTCAAGACTTACTGATACAAGGACTTCTAAAATAAATACTGCTGCTGTAATTAAAGAGAGAACATACTCTCAATAGTGAATAGTGGATAGACTGAATGATTAACTACCCCAAAAATATAGTTTACATTTTACCACTACTATTAACTTAAAACACAATTCTTAATATTGTAAGCATAATGATATTGTCGCATTGTGATATTTGGCCATAACTCCCTCCTCTGAGGGAGCTACCTTTGGGGAAGGGGGTTGTTGTCCAGACAGGGGCCAGACTGGTGAGGGTCATGGGTTCATGTAGCATGCCAAAGTTTGTGCTATTGCCATTGAGAATGCATTGGGCGTTTAGTTAAATAACTCAGAAACTACAAAACATTTCAAAGTAAAAAGTTCCAGCATGTGTCTCCACAGTAAGCTGAATTTTACAAAGTGTGAATGGAGTTTCTAGGTGAAAGTGATTTTTTTTAAGTGCCACTATCTGCCTATAAATGTCTTAAATTTGAAAACACTATATTTCTAAAACTATGAAACATTTCAAAGATTCCTTTTCAGGCACACATGTCCACCGTAGGATGACCCTAAATAGGTTTGAATGGGGTTTCTAGGTGTAAGTATGTAGGACTAGTAGTGGGTGAAACGTTACAATGGTAATATGTTGTAAAACAATGAGTAATGGTAATATTTAGTGATTGTCACTTTTACAAAAAAAAATTATAATAATATAATATAGCCTAATATAATATAATATAATAATTCTTCTTAACCGTGCACTTGCACGACAGCAAACCTATTCATGGGGAACATTCACCAAAAGCAGCTGATCTACAAGCTCACAAGCTGTCATGATGTTGTGCAGCCTATATATTTTGGTTATTTGATTTTATATAGTGCTTAAATTAGTCCTTTAATGCAGACCGATACAAATAAGGCAACATAAACCCATAATAATTGAATAAATCTGGAAAACATCATTGGTTTGTGATCAGTTTGACTGCTTAATGAACAGTAAAGACATCAGGATTAGCCTGGTCCGGAGCAGGCTAAGTCCAAAGCATTAGTTTCCATGGTAACTAATGTAGCATCACTTTCATGAAACCGAATCAAGCCTCAACATATCCAGGTTAACTGGTTAAGTTAATCTGGCAAGATCAACCAGCTTTCATGAAACCGGTTAATCACTGATCCAGGATATATTAAGCCAGGATATGTGTTAAAGCCCATCTTAATCTCTAATCCAAGTTTCGTGGAACGGGCCCCAGGTGTGCTCTATTGGCTCAGTGGTAAAAAAAAACAACAACAAAGATAAGTAAGGGGGGACCCATGCTCGAATCCCGGCCCGGTAGTACATGAAAGTTACCTGGTGCAGCTTTAACAGGAAATGGGAGTATGACCCACCTTGATGAGACTCTTATGAACGTACCTAATGATGTCCTGGCAGGCACAGCGTCTTTGTTGATCCAGAAGGATACCCAGGAGAGAACCACGATGAGGGTGCAAGGGATATAGGTCTGGATGGTGAAGTAGCCCATCCTTCTGCTCAGGTCGAAGAACACCGTCAGCACTACATAGTCTCCTGCACGCATGGAAAGAAAGGGGACAGGATATTACATAACAGAGGGGATCATGAGTAGATACTATATGTCTGTGGATATCTACACAATATTATAATATTGTGGATTGATTGATTGATTGTAAGGATAGCTTCCCCTGGCCCAACACAGGTGGGTATGATCACATGTAACATTTGAAGAGAATGCATAACTGAGTCACACTTATTTTGGAGCTAGCGCTTTATTTTATTTTATTTTTCTAAAATGTTTATCCCACGATGGTGCAAATTGCCTAAGCTGTAATCCTCATAGGCACTATACTGCCATGCTTTCCTTTGATTCATGAGGAGTGAGCAGGCCGCTTCTTATCAACTGACAGGGGGAACGTGATAAGAAAAAACGTGAAAACGTAAGCGGCATAAGCTGTGAATATTCCACCTTTGAGGGGACAGACACAAAAAATGTGAAAGTGTAAAAAATGAAGCTAAAAAAAGTTAAATTAAAAACTTGTCATTCCAAGACTGTATCCCTCGACAAGTCTATCTCTTGTTCAGGGGGGCAGTCAGCCAGATATTTCGTGAAGCCTCATTTGAAATCGGTAGTTCATATAATGGCCTGTTGTGGCGCTGGACTGGACCCAAAAAGCCCCATAGCTCCATAGAGGCCCATGTATTTTGGCCCAACTTCACCTAGACTGTATTACCTTAATAAACATGGTCATGAATACTTTCTTCTTCCAGTCACTAGTTTAAAGTCTCATTTCTAATGTCATAATATTCTTTTTGGAAAATTATGGTCCCATTAATTAAAAAAATGACCATAAAGTCGCGTATGTTCTGAGGGGCGTGGCTACCGTTACAGTCTATGATCGGGATTCCCCTCCCACTCAAGAGTCTTCTCCTCCCACTCGAGTCAAAATAAAAACCAACGGAGAAGAAGGGGGGAAGTCCCGCCTCGTTGTCTGGGCAGCCAATGACCAGCTGGTACAAAACGGAGCCAGCCAATGGCCAGCTGGTACCAAAAGATGGCGACTTACATCAGGAATTAGCATATCATTACAGGCTTCATTTTACGTTCATGTTAGACCCGGGGAACGCTTTGTCCATATTTTTTACAGTCTATGCTCTTGTTGCAGCCAGCTCTCACAGGATATTTAAGTGTTCAGCGACAATTTAACGCCGGATTTGTGCACCCCCTTAGGAGTACAAATTCTTAACGCCATTTCAGTTGTCAACTGTGCCGCTTTTCCTGTGTTGTGTTCTGTGCCATTCAAATAGTTGGTGTGTCGTGTGTGTAATGAGAATGAGAAGCCCTGGAGTGCAGGCAAAAAGCTGCTGTCCTGGCAGTAGTTAGCAGGCCATTAACAGCAGCACACACACACACACGCTCGCACACGCACACGCACACACACACAGGTGATCTGGCAGCTAGTACTGTGATGTTGGATTTTGGGACAACTGCAAGGACCTGTCTGTCTGTCTGTGGCCTGCAGCACACTGTTGTCTGCTAATTGATTAACATGAGTCAGCGGTGTCGCACCCTCGATCCTGCCCTTCTGCTATACGGCTCTGTAGCCTGCAGTGTCCACACTATCTGTCCACACTGTGTGTGTGTGTGTGTGTGTGCGCGTGTGTGCGTGTGTGCGTGTGTTGGGCTCCTTAGCGGCTGTGAAAATAACAGCTGTTGTCCGTTAATAACGAACAGTGCTGAGTAATTTGGCAACTTGGTGAAGAGAAGGCCAAACACATGCTGTGCGGTTTGCTGTAAAACACCAAACATCTGTGTGTTTGTTTAATCACTTTCAACCTGGCAATATTTTTTGGGGCATTTCAAAAGTTACGAAAATAGACGATCTACCAGCTCAGCTTGTAGATGGGCTGTTTTTGAGCGGTTCCTCCGCTCCATTACGCAGCTATGTGTGTCCCTATACGCGTCCCAGTGTCCGTATACGTCCGTACGTCCGTCCGAGCACGGAAAGCTGCAACATGGTGACCCCGGAGACCCCCACAGGGTAACTCCGAGTGCAAGTGTGTCGGGTGAGTGGCAAGAAGGCGGTTTCAAAAAGGGCCTTTGGGTCCACTTGTCATCTTATAATGGCGGCAGTGGCTCAGGGGTAGGGTGACCGGATGGGAACCGCCAGGTTAGTTCAAACCCGGGCTCCCCAGAGTTAGTGTTAGTGGTTTCCCCCGGCATCGGTGTGTGAATGTAATGCCCAATCTCTGTAAAGTGCCTTGGATAAAGGCGCTACATGAATGCACCATTTACCAGGGCTCACTGCAAATTGATAGAAAGTTATTACCTTAATCCCATAATGAAACAACTCTATCCTGAGGGTTGAATTGTTTGGTGAGACTCATACTGAAGCCACATAGCACTAGCCAGGCTAATAACCCAGACCCAAATCACACTGTCGTGTGCAGGCAATTTTCTTTGCCAACGGCTGATTCGGTCTGGCTCATTAGCCAGGCTAACATAGCACAGGATATGCTATGGCCTTTGAGACTCATACTGAAGCCATAGATCAGGATATGCTATGGCCTTTGGCTTTGCACAGGATATGCTATGGCCTTTGAGACTCATACTGAATAGAGGCCATAGCACAGGATATGCTATGGCCTTTTGAGACTCATACTGAATAGAGGCCATAGCACAGGATATGCTATGGCCTTTGAGACTCATACTGAATAGAGGCCATAGCACAGGATATGCTATGGCCTTTGCAGTCACCAGATATCAATCATCAGAATGTGTGGACATGGACCAGTTCATGATCCATCCCAGCATGCACCTCAGTTCACCACAGTGCTGATGCTATCATTAGTTGGCCTAAGTGCACCAGGGACACTGGAATAACTGTTCATAACCCTTTGTGTGCTTTCTGCTGAGGCAGGCAGGTGTGCCGTAGATAGCAGTAGAAATGAAGCCATGCTCATATAGTGCACATCCGCCCCCACCCCTTATGTTTATTATTTTTTTGTTTTTTTTATTAACATTACATTAACGGGAGCCTGGAAGTTCCCCAGCCAAACACCCACTGACAGCTGAGAAACTGCCAGTTAATACACTTACTTCCGCTCTCTCAGCAGTTTGAAAGCCGGGTCGCCTCCTTCTCTTTATGCTTACAGTCTAAATGATGGGATTTCGACCACAGCGGCTGGCTTACTGCAGGCCGTTGTGTACGGTAAAGGCACTCCGGCCAAGCGTCCGGTAGTTTGTTTGCCAGTTTCATTATGGCTTGGCAGACCTTGCCAGGTAGAGAGAGAGAGAGGGTGTGTGTGTGTGTGTGTGGGGGGGGATTTATCGACCTGCGCCTTCTTGGCAGACCAAAGTGTATCAGTATCAGTAAGTCCGCCATTACTGCTATGCGCTAATGTACCAGTTTTGTTAATGACTTCCTGATTCCCCACTCAAAAACAAAATGGTTTCCACTCTACTATTGTCTGTTTAAAACTTGGGCCATATAGTTCCGGGCTCCATTTACTCGCGCACAAAACGCAGTCCAAATGTAATCAGCAGGCTGCAAATGCATATCAAATTACACCTGTGTGTGCAGAGGACTGATTGCACCGTATCGATTTGAATATGCATTTTTAATACTGGGGTGCAGTGTCAGCGAGGGAAAGTATTAGGGGAGCGGACCGAAATTGGTTCTCGTCGCTGTGTGAAATTTGTGTTTTAAAAGGTATTTACAGTTTACACGCCTCACCGAGTAATGGAATAAGGTTTCATGTTCTTTCAATCACATTAGCTTCTGTGTGTTTGTGTGACTGTGTGAGTGTTGTCTAAGTGTCTGTATTGTCCAGTCCACACACCACAGCAATCATAACACCGGCATGATGTGTTTTTATGCCTGTTATGCATTATGTGTTGCTTGGATGCACCTACAGTACATCTGCGGGTGGGTGTCACAGCAACACTGGACAGCAGAAGGTAAATGTGTCAATACCAACGTGCACGTTCACCTGTCGTACACCATACTCTCACTCATGCAGCTACTGTACATACATGAAAGATGTCTGGGGAATGTGTTTGACGTGCCTTCCGTGCGTGTGCGCAAGGATGAGAAGACCCATACGTGGCTGCAGCCGGCCCTTTGTATATCTAAGAGCCCTGTGCTTTGGCGCCTGCTTTTCGCAGTCCTAAAGCTACCACACTCCTTCTCTGTCAGAGCAGACAGATAGTGTAACAAATGGGCACAGGATGGAAGTGAGAGAGAGAGAGAGAGAGAGTCTGCATTATATTTAAATGTTTGTGGTTCTGTTTTATGGCGGGGCCTAAAGTTGATCAAACTCTTGACTTTCGACTTAGGCTTAACTTGGTCCTGAGAGAACAGAGAACCAACAGAGTGTGGTGGTTAATTACAATATATTGACCCAAGTATATGAACTATGAAGAATGAAACCCTTAGACAGACTTAGACAGGAAAACAATTAACCCATTCTGAACGGGAACCCATTTTGGTGTTAGCATCATGTTATGCTCGGTGGCGCGCTACGAGCTTGTAGGTCTGCTATTTTTGAAGAATCGAAGAACGACTGACATTTTTTAGAATCTGATCTCAGGTCAGAATGGGTTCATCAGACTAGTGTGTGTCCAGTGGAAACCTTGTATGAATCTGATCTCAGGTCAGAATGGAGTGGGTTTTCCCTTCATACTTCATTCCTCCTCATATCCCTTTTGCACAAGTTGAAAATATTCTAATCCCATTACGCTATTGCAGTAATTTCATTGCATTCAGCCTGATCTATGCGTCCCTGTTTACCACGCGGCGATGGAAAATGCTGATGGCTGCGGTGTGAGAAATCAGCCGTGCAAAGCAATGGCTTCACAAAGCCCACAGCATGAGGCACGGCTTATATTAAGATATTGTTTGGAGTAGTTTTATCAGCATCACACATTTTCCCATAGAGGGCGATTTACCACGTACAGCTAGCAGATGTAATCTCCTCCTCTCCCCTTCTTAAGTGTTCCGGAACGCAATAATAACCTGATGCGGGGTGGGTGATCATTCATCAGCCTACTGGTGTCTGGCGGGTGTTAAATCTCCACAGGGAGAGCACGCCCAGGTGAAGTGCTTATAGCGACTGAACTGGAAGACATGCATCCTACCCCAGTTACCCCACTAGCACGAAGAGCTGTCCAAATAACCATTTTTTGCATAAATACATTCTAAGAAGTAAGATATTATGTTTACATTTGAGAAATAAGCCTCAATGTTATTTGCTGAAACAAGAACCGTGTATAACCTGATTGGCGATGGCTTTATGGGTTATGTGGTGAACTGATGGGGGAGAGATGAAGGATTGGTGTCACACGAGGATACCATTGTGCAAGCAGCCAAGCTGTAAATTGTCGCGAATGGAGGGAGGGAGAGAGAGAGAGAGAGAGAGAGAGAGAGAGAGAGAGAGAGAGAGAGAGAGAGAGAGAGAGAGAGAGAGAGAGAGAGAGAGAGAGGGAGAGAGGGAGAGAGAGGGGGAGAGAGAGAGGGAGAGGGAGAGGGAGAGGGAGAGGGAGAGGGACAGAGCTGAGGCACATGTTAGCGATGGTTCTCGGATGGTGGTGGAGGAGCAGCAGACACTTGTGTCATGAGCTGCTGACATACTATCCTGCTGCTGTCAGGGTTCATATGAGACGTGACAGTGGGCACTACTGCATGTGACAAATGAGTGTGTGTATAATATACTGTATACTGTAATGCGTGTAGGTACAGTATAGGCTGTGTGTGTGTGTGTGTGTGTGTGTGTGTGTGTGTGTGTGTGTGTGTGTGTGTGTGTGTGTGTGTGTGTGTGTGTGTGTGTGTGTGTGTGTGTGTGTGTGTGTGTGTGTGTGTGTGTGTGTGTGTGCGTGCGTGCGTGCGTGCGTGCGTGCGTGCGTGCGTGCGTGCGTGCGTGCTGTGTAGTCAGCGGGAAACTCTGGTAATGACCACGGTTGCACGCTATGGCAACTTTTCAGGAACAGCTTACAAGAGTCCGA
>NC_139697.1:71364308-71522987 GCF_964188405.1 Protomyctophum parallelum | reverse complement strand
AGTCCGAGACAATGAACTCACCTTTTCCACTGACATGTCCTGGGGCAAATCTTTCCACTACTAGGGGCTGATGTATTTGTTTTAATTAACTCTCTTTATGTTAAATTTCTACACAATTATATATATTTTGCAACAAAGGCTAGGAGATTGTCCTCAGTCTCTATAGTTGAGTGAACTGTTCAGAGACCGACTTGTGAGTCTATTGTCACCCAGACAGTGAGCGGATAGGGCTGATGTCACAGCTAGGCTAAGAAGTGGCATTGTAAGAGAGTGCTGTATAAAGGTCGTTTCAGACAGGAAGCAAGTGACACAGGCATTCTCGCTTGGATCAGCGGGGACGGCGCGCAGTATATGTGACTGCACACGTTGCGAAAAAAATAAAAATAAAAGCTGAATAGAATCCAGCTCTTGTCGCCCGCATGCGCCAATGCCCCTAAACTTCTCTGAGCGTCGAAAATAATTGCCGGTCTCTCATTGAAAATGAATTACCAAGGCCGTGTCAGTCTGAAACAACCGTAAGGCAGCAGCCTGTGATTAAACCGCAACACAATTTGAATGCACTCCTTGTTGTTGACTTTGTTGTTGGCTTTGTACACTTACTGATGTTTATCGGTCTCTCTCAAGCATTAAACTAATGGAATAAATGTTAACAAACTGTACCGGATACAAGGCAGTCAATAAGAATGAGTCCCCTAAGATTATTTTCACAGTTTCATTATATAAAATGTTAAACAAAACAAAATTATTTTCACTGAAGGGAGTTGAAAATGCAGAGTTACACTTTATGTAGATAACCCCTTTTTATATCCCTATTCCTTTTCTAATGTTCTGCCATGATCCGACTGCAGAAATATATCTCACTGTTTCCCAAGTGTCATATTTTAAATAAAGAAATACATACAACATTTTAATCATTTTTGTTCTCCCTGGATTAATACACCTTATCCTGTCTATTTGCATGTAAATACATTTCCATCTACAATTATATTCCTGTCAATACAGGATGGACAAAATGGATACAGAAATGCATTCCCATTTTTCTTCTCAGATAACCCAATGAACAAAGCGGTCTTACATCCAGTGGAATCCAGCATTCTCCCTCTTTCTCTCACAATGTTACATGTTCCTGGTCTAAAAATGGCCTCATTATTCCTTATTCGTATCACGTCGTGGAGATATGTGATTCACACCCATTATGTAACCAACTAATTTAGCTCCCACACCCTCCTTCCTTCCCCCTGTTTAACCCATTCTGGGCGGGGTTCCCTATTTGTACCTTACCCCCTCAGGCCGGGAACCCATATTTGGGTTCTGTACAGTATGTACAGTATTCAAAAATGTAAAAATTTTGATTCTGCTATATCAATATTTGAAGTTTTTCAGAAACCTTAGGTCAGGATTTAGAGGCGTTTTTAGAATCGGCCTTAGGCCTGAATGGGTTAATACTTTACCCCTTTTCTCTCTCTCCTGCTTTAATCTTTTCTGTTCTATCCATCTCAAGTGAACTGTATTTTAAACATCTGCGGTTACAAAGTTATATTCACTCGATGATTGGAGAGGGAACCCGAGGTAAACCCTCTAATCCCAGATGTGCTGCCGTTAAAGAAATATAAATAAATAAACATAGTCTGCAATAAACGACAAAATAACAAACAAGATAAGATCTAATTGGGTAACAGTGAATGGGAGCAGTAAGGCAGTGGGGAATGGATTTTGAAGAAAATGGAACGCTGCCGTGTCACACTATTATTTTGGAACAGCCTTTCGGAGGCTTTTGAGAGGTGTCTGAAACAGATGGTGGGGGTCTGTTCAGCTCGGGTAACAACGGCTATGGATAAGGCTGGAGAAAGAATTGACACATTTTGACAAATTCTGCAGGCAGCCATACAGAAAGACAGCTGGACAGACAGCCTGAAGGGTCAAAATTGGTACAAAACCCATTTGGACAAAACAATTATCCCCTAGAACAGTTGAGAATGTTTTTATGAACATTCAGTGCAGGTAACAGGTCATTCCAATACATAATGTATTACACAATGGAGCCCATAGCCAATGGTGGATTCAAGGGCACAGCTTCAAGGTTTGTGACAGATGGACCTCTGATTTTCAATGTCAACACTTAGAACATCATAAGTTTTGTATTAGTTTATTAGCAAACTTCATTGCTTAGTTTTTATATTAGCCTTTTATTGGTCACTTTATTAGACTGTCCTGTTTCTCCAGCTTCTTAGGTATAGTGGGTACTGTGTGTATGAATGTTATTGTCTTGTATTTGTTTATTGGCAGAGCTGTGTAACAGTATTTGGCTATTTGCCTCTTCTCTTGGCCAGTTTCCCACTAACTAGACAGCCATGTCTTTCATGTATTATTCTGGCATACTCTATGTCGGGGCTCTGTCATTTTACGCAACTGAAACACTCATCCATGCTTTCATCACGTCCCGCCTTGATTATTGCAACAGAATCCTCTACGTCTACTACGGCACCACCTCCAAAGTCCTCAATAAACTTCAATATGTGCAGAACTCAGCTGGCCATAATGGAGCGTGTCTTGAGTGTACAGGGTTTCATGAGGTCAGATCAACATTATGGAATGTCAGAACAGGTCAGCTCCATATATGGAGATCTAATGGTGGCAGCGGGGGCAGTGTCTTGAGTGTACAAGGTTTGATGAGGACCCAGGTAGGGCCGGGCCTTAATTTTCGGGCCTGTTGGGAACTCTAGTTTTCACTGGCTGCCGGGCGCGGCTGCACAAATAACTTTGGGCAGGCCCGTCTAGAGTCTAAATGGACAGGTATCAGTCAAAAGGGAGACATCAAAGAGGTAGGATGGATGTAAGGATAAATATATGGAATGTCAGAACAGGTTCTGACATTGTCCATACTGTCCATATACTAAATGGTCCCCAAGACCAAACTCCGTACATGGGGCGACAGAGCTTTTCCCTTTGCTGCCCCAACGCTGTGGAATGCCCTCCCTAAAACACTCAGAGATGCCCCCACCCTCCAAACCTTCAAAACCGCCCTCAAAACTCACCTCTTCAACATTGCTAACCCTATAGCTAACTCTTTTCACTGCTTTTAATGTATATCCATTAGATTTTAGTGTTTGTTTCTTTTTCCTAATAAAGTTGTTTTCATTTTGTTGCTACCTCTGCCCATGTAAAGCGTCTTACTCTTTGGGTACTCAGAAAAGCGCTATATAAGTTTGAGACGAATGACTGACGCATCTAGCCACTCTGTAGTCCTGCCCACAAAGGCACTGATTGGCTCGGTTCTTTCTCCAACCTGGAAAAAAGCTGTGGATGAGGGCAATGTAAGACCTCTAAATCGCTCAGCCGCCTTTTAAACGTGGATATAACAGCAATTCAGAGGTCTGGAGTGGACCCATGATGCTAGCATGTCCGCATGGCCGTTAATACTGTACATGATCCTGGCTATCCTGGGATGAATAGGAACAATATTTCATCTCGTAAAGATTCAGGGAGAGATTTATCTCGAGTAACATATTTGTTTGAAGGCCAGCTAATCCTCTTAAGTATTCAATGTCAGGGCTTTGGTGCAGAGAAACCCAGCGTTTACCACCCATTATGCTGGATGTTAGCCTACATACCATAACCCTTCACTTTTGGCCGATGTATTATCTCCACATTACATGCGCGCACACACACACACACACACACACACACACACACACACACACACACACACACACACACACACACACACACACACACAAGCGCGTATGTGTGCACGCACGGCCACACGCATGCATGAGCACACACACACACACACACACACACACACACACTGCATACATCTTTGCATATTTACATATATTTTGCAGATAATATATGCTTCACTGCATCCGGTTGTCTCGGGTTCCATCAAATGCATGGAACCCATCACATTATGTAAAGGATTAATGTAGACATGACTGTATCCTAGTACTAAGTACAGTAAAACAGTACAAGAAAAAAGAAAAAGGCCTGCAATGCATCATTTTCACCAGAGGATCCTTTTCTAGAATTAGAATGAGGTATAGGATGGTCAAATGGAGAGCAAAAATATGAAATATGAAACTCTTCATAATTTATAGACACAAAGACAAACCTGGATCTCGGTGTCCTTATTTGAGGATGTTTAGCTCTGGGAACCTGGGTTCTGATGCAAGGACAATTAGCCAAGTGAAAGGAGCCCCAAGGAGTGGAGTTTGATACCAATTAATTGAGCTGTGAGGACCTGCAGGGCTTGGCTAATGACCCCAAAGAGTAGCATTATCTTTGAACTGGCTGCATTCTGACTGTCTAGACGGGAGATACAACACAATTAGGTGGGTTTTGTGTGTGTGTGTGTGTGTGTGTGTGTGTGTGTGTGTGCAATGCATGTGCTTGTGTGCCTGCATGCATGTGAATCTTCAAGGCTGTACAGATGGCTCTTGCTCCATGTAACTTGGGCGAGTCACTCACTCAAAGGGCTGGGAAACTAACTTTATGAACTCATGTGTGTGTGTGTGTGTGAGTGTGTGTGTCTGTGTGTCTCTGTGTGTGCGCGTGCTTGCGTGCGTGTGTGTGTGTGAGTGAGTACTGTAGTATGTGTGTGCATGCATGGTTGAGGGCATAAGGATTAGGGCATCAGTGAGTTAGGATTAAGAATGGCCATACGTTGGCAATATGTCTCAGGAAAGCTGACTTGGACATGTTAATGTGTACTTAAGGTTGGGGCACAACTTAAGTGGACATTGATATGTGCTGTATATTAACAAGGCACATTCTACATGAATGTGCTTTTTTGTGGTTATTCTTTTACGATGCAAGTTGGGAAGACATGACCATCACACATCTTGACCTCTCTCCTACTACCCTACCCATGCTGTACCTTCTGGACCATCACACATTTTGACCTCTCTCCTACTACCCTACCCATGTTGTACCTTCTGTTCTCAGTTTCTTTTAATTTGACAAGGTTTCCTTCCTTCTCCTTCATCCCAAACGTTATTGCCATTCTTCTTTCACATTCTTCCGTATTATGGCTTTTGCCCAGTTTCGTCACTTATATTGGCTATCGGTTTGCGTGCAAAGATTAAAACAAAGATCCGCCAATCCGTGCCACTGACAGTTTGTGTTAGCCCATTAGGCCCACAATCAAGCATACAATCTCACGAACACACAGAGAATCTTCCCCCCCGAGCTGACGGATACAGATATTCATGGTTTTTCAGTTCACGGGCACCGCTGGAGCGTTAAATTTGCTATTCAGCACTGCACACCACATAGGGTCAGAGACACGCACGTTTGAGACCGCTCGGTCAGATGCATTTCCGAGTTAACGCCCGGGACAGAGTGACAATTAACAGAGATTTTATGAATTATTAGAAGGAAAAGAAAGGAAAGGATCACGGATCAATTAATAAAATAATAAAAAGGCATGACACTTTCTTTTTTTGTTAATATTGATACATTTACGTTTGAGCAATACCATTATCACACATAACTGCAGATTAAGTAAAGTAATTATGGATAAGCAGGGCGTCATGAGGGGTGGGTGCCTGACCTGCTCTGAATGTGATGATTATAATGATTATGGGAGAGAGACTACAGCGAAACTCTTACAATGTTGTACAATTATCACCAGCACAGTGCCATGCACTGATTTGTCAGATACAGCCAAAGACAACTACACTATAGACAGGATCCTAAACGGCTAGAAACAAGATAAATACAGTAGCAGTACATTTATTTGTATTTACAAATGCCAATTAAAAAGTGTACCACTTAAGCACTATTTCATACTTTCATACTATTTCATACTAAAATAGGAACGCCAGGTGGAAAGTGGTAAAAAAAAGGTTTTTAGGGTATACTTTACTGTAGGAAACAAAGTGCTGATACAGTGTCTTCTAAAGTCCCCCCACTCACAAAATCATCAACCTGTACCTCTCCCCCTCATTCTCTTTCACTCTGTTCTCTCTGCTATTTAATTTATGTCTCGTATACCTCGCTCTAGTGAAGGTGAAGAGTTTTCAGTTTTTCTGCCCGGTGCATTCCGGTGTGTCCTACTTTTAATCACTCTGCTGCTCACTGTGTTACAACCACACCTGCGCTGTGGCGAAGGCACGCCACCACTGACTGGGGACATGAAGATCAGGCCGCCAATGTTAACTGATCTTCAGGAGGGTGAAAGGAGAGTGGGCCTTTGCAGTTTTTATTTTGTATTCTTTATGTATCAGAGAATAAGCAGAACTATACTCCTCCTGGCCATACAGTTGCTCTTTATTCTGTTGATTCCTTTTTGACTGTATATGCCTCTCTTTTCTTTTAATTTATCAAAGAGATGACAAGTGCAATCTGACAGAATAGACACCGTTGAAGGGAAAAGAGGGACAATTTGTTGTAGCCACCAGCCCCAACCCCCCCTCTCTCTCCACAGTTTCCCAGTCTTCGTTCGTCAGTGCTGTGCGTGTACGCGGCCATATAGCTCTATAATTCCTAGGACGTCTGGAGACATCTTGGGCACAAACTAACCCTCTAACACCCGCATTAATTTCTACTTGCAAAAAATAGATTTCAACCTTACTACTACTTTGTACTACTAGGACTGACACTAAAACATATGTTAAAAAAAATAAAAAAATAAAGTTTGATGGAAAATTTATAATAATTATATAATAATATAAAAAAAATCATAATTTACATTTGGGGGATATCTTTCACAATAATGAATAAAACATGTTCTAGACATTCTAATGATCACAAAAAAACATATATTACAATTATTTTCCAGACATTTTTAATTTGTGTGAATTTCAGCCTCTGTGGGGGGTATTTATATGCAAATATCATGACCAATGTCATTGAAATTGCATTGCAATGAACATCACTGATGACATTTAGGTGAAAAAAGAACAGAAAAAAATTATAATAATTTAGTAATTAAATAAAATAAAATTGTTGCTAAAAAGCAACGCTGGGTGTTAGAGGTATGCAGGTGATGGTCTATAGGAAAAGGAAAACAAGAGGCCTTCCCCTCCTCCCAAAGCAATCTCTTTTTGTTTTGGCCTATGCTGAGACTCTCATTTCCAAATGTTAATTACTGGGTTAGGTTATTAGACGAGATCGAGGAAAGGGGGGGTACTGCGACACGGAAGTATACAGCACAAAATTAAAAAAGAGAGCGAGAGGGAGCACAAATGGGGCTTCACGGTTTATGTGAGAGGAGGACGTGTGCGCGCGTGTGTGTGTGTGTGTGTGTGTGTGTGTGTGGGGGGGTGTCTTGTGAACAATATCATATCATCATGCAAAGACACTGGTTCTAAACCAAGGGGTGGGGTTCCAGGTGGTTGCTAACAAATGATTGATAGTAAGGAACCCGAGCCTTGAGGGTCTGTAACTCAGAGAGAGTGTGCGTGCGTGTGCGCGCGCGCGCGTGTGTGTGTGTGTGTGTGTGTGTGTGTGTGTGTGTGTGTGTGTGTGTGCGTGTGCGCATGTGCGTGCGTGCATGCGTCATTCAGAACGATTTGCCCCTTCCTCTCCCACTCCCGCCCGTCACAACTTTCATGCTGAGAGAAGGAAGGAGAGACGAGAGAGCTGCTATTATGGTGGCAAGAGTGGCACCGCAGCTAATTTGTTGTTTCACACCGCAGGTGTTAACCTTCTGTTCTCCAACCAAAGATGGGAGTCGAGATGGAAAGCGACAACATATTATTACTGCAATTAAATTACATTGTTTTTGTTGTACTTTGCACAATGAAATATGGAGTCCAGAGTTGAATTAACATTGATTTGACGGTGCATGAGTTTTGTATGTTTGTGCATTAAGAATATGTTTTGTGTGTAAGCAAATGTGCCAAACCAACATGAGTATAGGCAAAAACATACAGTAGCCTCTGGTAGGCTGTTCCACACCTGGACAGCATTGAGTATTTCCAATTTCCACTTTCTATTTCACTTCTACTTCACTACAATTATTTTACTAATACTTTGTAGATTTAGATTATCACAAAACATATGAGGATATCTATGGGATAACAAATGGGTTAACTTATTCTGCATGAGTGCTTTTACACATACCTGACTACATCGCTGCCTGGGGTAGTATGTTTATTTTTGGAACACACAGTTTTTATATGACGTGATCCAATACAAAAAATGTGACCCAGGGTTAGTGGGAGTGATGCCAGGACTTGGGTACCCAAGTCTCTTGGGTACTCTATTGGGCCGAAGATACCGACTCCCTGTCATCTTATGTTCCTTCACAAGCCTAGATCCTCTACTGCTTGTTAGATATGCATAACCTTAACCCAAAAGAAAATTGGGATGCCGCTTTCTTCAATTATGCTCCCAAATTATGGAAAACCTTGCCTAAAGAGATTAGAGGCTCTGTTGAAATTTCTAAACAACCTGCAAAACAGACTTTCTACAGCACAGTTTCTCACCATATTTTAAGGCACTTCATTTCACATTTTCTATTTAAACCATCTCGTTGTGCTTGAGGTTTTGTATTTAAGTTTCATTGTGCACAGTACAACAAAAACAATGTAATTTAATTGCAGTAATAATATGTTGTCGCTTTCCATCTGGGAACTGCCTGACCATAATTTCCAAATAGTTCTAAAATGACAGGTGTTGTGTTACTTAACAAGCAGTTAATCGATTTTGAAAATACAGCAAACAATTCCCCTTTCATGCCTTTATGCTTCCATTCTTCGGTAATTTCATTTGACCAGGGATAAATTACAGCCACGATAACGGAACCTATTCACATTTCGGCCTTATTGCACTACGTGTTTCCATCTTACACCAACTTTTCTTCATTAAAGTGACTGGCCAATGACAAGGCTCTGCGCATTCGTGTCTCCTCTGCATCATTTTCTCAAACAATTCAATAACACCATGCCTTAATTTGCTTTTTGATTTCTTCTCCGTTTGAGCGTGCGTTTTGCTGGACCTATTACAGCGCCTCCGCTGGGGAATTCCTCAAACCTCCTAATGTGGAGGGCTGGAGGCAATATTGCCTCCTGCCCGTCTTGTCTCCCATAAGTACATTTCCTCAGAGGAATTGTCTGTAGTTGTGACTGCACTAGCACTATAGCATCCATTAACCACTTTCATTTGTTGATTCGTTGACAGGCGTTCCCCAGGGGTCCATACTTGTTCCCCCTCCTTTTTTCCCCCTTACAAAAAATCTCTTCAGCCAAAAAGCTGATCCACAAGCTCACAACGCATCACAATTAGTTTTCAGAAAGTGTATAACATTTTAAATGCATAGATAAACATGTGCGGTACATACGACAGACCATATCGCGACAAAAATTGTGTTTAGAGAAGTTGTTAAAAAACACATTTATGTGGAATGGTTATTCACAAAAATATATGAATGAATGATTATATCAAAAACAACTTTTGTTCAATTGAAAAAGTTACACTTAAATGACTTTATGGCTGGGTGACTTTGTAAATTGCTTGCACTTTTCCCCCCAAAGTCCTACAATGTGCGTTACATAATACATACAGTACTGTACGTCCAATTCACAGGCCAATCCGGCACCAACCTGCTGGGAGCAGTGAGAGGTTCAGTCTCTTGTTCAAGGACAAGGACATGGCTTCAACATGAAGCCATGCAGGAGGAGCTGGGGATCAACCCAGGAACCTTGTGGTTCAGTTCCTGATACACTGTAGTGCCCTACCCTGTAAGAGTGTTGTACAGTGTGTCGTTTGTGCATGCTGCACAAGCTGGCCTTTGAATTGAAACAGCACCTTAAGAACACCGTAGCCTGTATACATACTGCTTCTTTCATGCTATGCACGCACCTGCATATGATGCTATAATGTTTCTAAAAGAACATGTACACACCTGCATGTGATGCTCTAAAAGTCTAAATATAATGTGTACCTGCTTTAACATACGCTTTATATCACTGTATATTATGTAACCTAGCTGTTTTCTATCTCTTTCGCCTATGTCTCACTCTACCTCTGTCCTCTCTTCTCACGGAATATTTCGGACAAAACTATGGAGCCCACCTCTTTCCACCTAAACTGTGATGTGACAAATAAAACTGATTCCGATTCTCTATTGTCTGGTTTCTGGGAAAGAGTGCATGTGGGAGTGCATAGTGTGTGCATTTGTTAGCTCTCGGTGGCAGCACTTAAATGCTATAGAGAAGAGAGCAATAATAGTGCACTCTTCCGTGCTACTATAAGGGGAATCCATACCATACATATATATATATACCGTACTGTATGCATGTGCATGTTACAGTATGTGCATCATTCTGTGCACATGTACTGTTTGGCTCACTCGTTCCCTCGCTCGACCACTTCCTTTGGTCCTCGGTGCCCCCAGACATCTGGGGTCATCCGCATGCCGTGGAGCTCCGTGATGGGGAGAAAGGCCTGTGATGTTTCCCGGGGCTTTTTCAACTCAAAGCGGATCACACAGGCCGACGCACACAGACAACACGCAGTGTGCCACAGCATCTCGAAGGTCACTCCAGGAATAGCTCTCAATACAACAACAAAAAAAGAGAAAAATAATAAAACACACGTGTGGACTCATGCTCGCAAAGGGGCACGCTCACTCGTGTTTATAGTACATGCGCGTGAGTGTGCGCACGCACGCACGCACATGCAGTCAACACACACTGTCTCTGATAAGCAGATACTGTAGAAAATTAGCCATCATAATGTTCTGCTTAAACCATCCCATGATTCATAGCAAGGGGCGGTTGCATAATATCGAGGCAGAGAGATAGCAAATGGCATTGATTCCCTTTACACTTGGGAGGATTGCCTCGTGCCCTTCTAAATGTTGCTTTTTCAAATCATTTATTCAGTTAATGTGCTTGACAGATGGCCGATACAAACAGAGAGCTCCCCTCCAATAATAGACATAAATGTTATTGGAGACATGAAATGACATCTGGGCAATTTTTTCCTACAGTTTGCCAATGGAGTTGGAAAGAAAAACTGTGTGATTATCCATATATTGATAAATCACCTTGCTTCTACTACAGTACAGTATGTGCTATTCTTAAGCTCTTCCACTACTACTTTTTACTTTTAGTTGTGGCTTCCCATCGCAGCCTCCCAGTAGACACTAATCATTATTTACTTAGATACGGGTATATCTTTATGTTACCGAATAGAGACTCTCGTATAGATTATGTATTTAGTTCTGTGCATTGTGTCATTTACAGTATGTGGTGTCAGCGATAAGTCATTTTCCCACTGTGGGATCAATAAAGTGCTACTGTACTGAAATTCATACTTGTCGGCAACATCCTGCGTGTTATGTAACTGAAAGTGTAAAATAAAACCCTGGAGTCCTGGCTCTTCCCCAGAGACTGGCGCAATGGAGCTGCATAATCACGAGCATTGTAAAAATTAAGGTTGTCAAATTTAGGATGTTATATCCACATAATTAACATCCCAAATGTCTGCTTTCTTTGATTTAGATGAGTCAGTGTTCCCCATTCATTAATGCACCTGCATGTCATTTGCAGGGCAATCGCCACGACTTCCAAAATACTGACGTAATTCACAATATTGTTTGTCAAGGTTAGCATTTTATGCAGGGGTCTTCAACAGGGACCCCTAGGGGGCCCTCAAAGTTGTACAAATATTTTTATTATTATTATTTTTACATGAAGCACTTGAACCCTATAGCATCAGTGGCATAAATTAATTCTTCATGGGTTTTCAGATAAAAAAAGGTCCATTGTGCACGTGCGTGCGGTTCCATCCCTATTCTGTGGGGAACATTAGCCGAAAATAGCCGATCTACAAGCTCACAAAGCCTGGCGCTATTCAAGTCTTTCTCTTTAGTTGTTATTTATCTAAAGTGTGTTGCTTAACATCTGGGGGCAACATCCACAAGGGTAATATTATAGTCTTAAAAGAAGGAAAAATACATAGCAGTGAATTGAGACATAAAATAAGGTGTTATTGTCAGAAAGTAGACACTCTGTGAATGCAGGTTATTGGTACACACTCCCTAACAGCAGGCTTCAGGCTGGTTTCCCCGCCCCCTTACCCACCACACCTGCAGCAAACAGACTTACAGACAGGAAGTGTGTCACTTATTATATTTGGAAGTAAGTAAAAGAGTGAAATAAACAGCTAATGTAATGTTCAACCTCATTGAGTAGAGTTGTCATGCAGGAGTGGAAAAGGATGAGTCACGTGTGTGACAGTTAAAAGAGAAGTTAATTATATTCATGGCAAACCAAACTCAAGGTGAGTTTATAGCCATCTATTGTTAGCTTTAGCTTAGCATTAACCCCAGCATGCCTGCCCTATTCTAGGGGGAACAAAAATAGCAGATCTACAAACTCACAACGACTCGAGTCATGTTGTGTAAAAAAAACTAAAATACTCTATACTAGGCTGTATATTAATTGTGTATGTTGTGACAGGATACTATATGTATACTGTTACTTAGCCCTCCAAGCAGAACCCAAATGCTACTGAAGTTTCTGACATTTGTTCGACCCAGTGCATTGGGTCCTGTTCCACGTCGTCCATGCCACCTGATTAAAACATTTACTGGCTCATGTTTACATGTTAAAACGCCTCCCCGCGGCATGTGACGCCATTATTTTCCTTGAGTTATTCTGAATTCGGTAACTTTAAGTAGCTATACATCCCGGTGCGAATATCTCCTGTGGCGCGGAAGCCGTTAAGTATTTTTAATATATGTTTGCCCGATTTGGAAGCTTGGATTCTTCTTGTTTATTGACAACTCATTGTACCGCCTATCTGGCTAGCTAGTGGCGCTATAGCTATGACACAGCAGATCAGAGGCAGGGACGTAGCCTCACAAGCCAACCGCACACCGGGAGGCGGTACAATAAACGGTAAACAAACAAGAAGAAATAAAGCGACCAAATCGGTCAAACAAAGATTAAAAATACTTAACGGCTTCCGCGCCACAGGAGATATTCGCACCGGGATGTATAGCTACTTAAAGTTACCGAATTCAGAATAACTCAAGGAAAATAATGGCGTCACATGCCGCGGGTCCTATTTTAGAGAGAATCTCCACATCCGCATTTAGGAATTTCCATACGAAAATACACTAGCGAGCAGGGACCCAACGTAAAACTAAACAAAATATCAAAAAAGTTTTACGTAGGGTCCCGAAAGGGGCTAACTGTTACTGTATACTAGGCAGCTAGTGTATGCTGTGTTGTGGCTTATGTTGAAGGTTGTGAGTTGTTGTGACAGGGTACACACACTATGATACATTATATATATTCTCTCTCCCTTGCTCTCTATTATGTCGTCCCTTGTCCCCCTCCAACTCCGGAACATAGGAGCTATGTACACGGGGGTACAACTAGCCCTCCAAGCAGAACCCAATAGTACTGAAATTTCTGACATTTTTGACGACACAGACCATGGGGTCCTGTTCCAGCAGTATCCTGCCACCTGGTACGCGGACATAATAAAACATAGACACCATGTTTACGACCTGTCTGCGCTCTTTGACGACTTCTTTTCGTGTGAGGGCTTCTGAATCTGTGAACTATAAGTGCCTATACATGCCGCTGCGAATATCTCCTGTGGCGTGGAAGCCGTTAAGTATTTTTAATCTTTGTTTGACCGATTTGGTCGCTTTGATTCTTCTCTTCCTTCCTTGTTTATTGACACCTCATTGTACCGCCTATCTGGCTAGCTAGTGGCGCTATAGCTATGACAGAGCAGATCAGAGGCAGGGACGTAGCCGCACACGCCAACCGCACACCGGGAGGCGGTACAATAAATGGTAAACAAACAAGAAGAAATAAAGCGACCAAAGCGGTCAAAACATACAACGGCTTCCACGCCAAAGGGGATATTCGCAGCGGTTTGTATAGGTACTTATAGTTCACGATTTCAGAAGCCCTCAAAAGAAAACAGGCCGTCAAACGGCGCAGATACGATGTTAGTGAGCATATTTATGTCCGCGTTCCAAAATTCCCATACGAAAATATAAATATGAACAGGGACCCTACACAAAGCGACATCAACATTTCAGAAAAGCTTTATGGAGGGTTCCGAGAGGGGCTAGGGTACAACAAGAGCCAGCTCTGAATAGCATGGCCATGGACCCTGAAGCAGCCTGTTCTACACCGCTGTGCTGTGTGCATCAACCAGGAGGAACATGTTACCAACAGATGTCGGAGTTATGGACAGTCCCCTGGGGGGGCAAGGGTGTGAGACGATGGCAGCCGGGAGAATGATGCTGGTCGATGGAGATGCCGCTGGAGGGCTCATCCGAGGATGAACTAGAGAGAGGTTGACTCTGGCCATCACTTGCACAACTGATAAAGTCTAATAGAACATGGCTCAAGGTAGGAACCTTGTTTTTATTTAATTTCTTTTTTTTTTTTCTGTTTTCTGTTTTCTTTTGCTGCTGCTGCTTGTGTTGTATGGATTCTGTGTTCAAGCTGTTGTCATTTTGGAACCCAATTTTGCTGAGTGGCTGGCAATGAAGCATGTTCTGTCTCTGGAATTGAAGGCTGATGTGAATCTCACCTACAGTGTTAGTTGTGTTGTTTCTGATGTTGAAGGTACAAGGTAGTGAGTTTTAACGGTGACGTATAGCTCTTGGTCACCTCAATTAGCCTCAATGTGTGAGGTTGGGTTGCTATTTCCTTTAAAGTTCAAGCTAGATGTTTTTGGCTCTGACATAATGGCCATGAAATACACATTTGAAGACCGGTGGATCTTCAATTCATTATGCAGCAAGTGAAATGCTTGTCATTTATTGACCCATGTGTTGAGTGAAACAAATGAGGGAAATTAAGCTTTTTGGAACTGTATTGCTTAGAAAGAAAGATCATGGCTAAAAGTTGTATTGGCTATTCTATTTTCTGAACATGCAAGGTTTTGTGAAAATTAGGTTTATATAACGGGCTATAATTTCATTTTGTTATTGTTAACTGTTGATTTGTAGTATACTTGGTGCTGGTTGTATCTTTTTCCCTTTTTTTTGTTTTTCTTTTTACCCCTTTTTCTCCACAATTTAGTTGTTAGGCCAATTGAGTCCTCTCCACACACATTCACCCTAGCCTGTAGGATTACAGGTACATGCAATTTAATATCATCCTCCCTGCCCGGCTTCCCTCCACAGAACACGGGCCAATTGTATGTTCGTATAAAGCCGGATACACCACGGTGAACCCACAACCTCTGTGGTGATGGGCGGGCACACCGCACCATCCGAGCGCCCAGTTGTGTCTTTTTTTTTAACAATGTTATTTTGGAATCATATCATCGACAATGATATGATTCCAAAAATAATATTCATTGTGCAAAGACACTGTTCTAGACCTGGGGTTCTTGGGAGTTCCAGGCCAAAGACACTGTTCAGGGGGGTCACTAGCAAATGATTGAGTAAACTCAAGCCTTAAGGGTCTGTAACTCAGAGAGGATTGTACTGTCTCTTTCACTGAATGTGTTTTCAGTATCCAATTTCTAGCAGTTTTCTCCCCCCTTTGATTCTTTAGTTTTTACTCTTCTACCTTCTTTATCCCAGTCCCTTCTTTCTGCCAATATAAGCCCCCAACCCCACCGCCCAATTGTCTCTGATCCCTTCTGATCTCCAGGCTGGCAGATGGGTACTGGCCCGGCTTCTTACGCTAGCTTAACCCTGCCACTGAGGGGTTAACTTTGCAATACATTCACATGAGTGTTAACCAGTGCTTGGATGCAATGTCTTCAACATCCTTTGTCCTGCTTTCACTTCTCTCTCTCTCTCTGTGTGTGTGTTTGTGTGTGTGTGTCAATTTGCATCAGTGTGTGTATGTGTATATTTATGTGACCTTCTCTTACAGTAGAAGTGTGTTCAAATGCAGGCAAAGGTTTCCAGGCATTGCTCAATGCCCTGATCAGAACTGACACGGCGGATCGAGAGAATGGAGAGAGAATTACAGTAACATCAAATAGAAACGGACATATACAAAGATAAAACAAAAGAAAACATGAACTACAGATGTCTTTCATTTGAAAACCTCATGCACCGTCATGTACCGTTTCATGTGCCTGTCCAAAGTAAATGACGCAGGGAACACAAGTACAAGTAATGCAGAACACATTGTTATGATGTTGTCACAAAACTGGACATGTGACAGGCCTGTGCTTCTCGTGGTATAACAGGAAATCCATGTTTGTATGGCTCTGGCCTGCCGCCATGGCCACCTCTGTCTGCATTAGGCCTGAGCACCTACTCTCCTGTCTGTCCCCTTTTTTCCCCCACTGTTGCCTTTACCTGACCCAGTTCAGCACAGTCTGTGGAATTAATTAATCACCCCAATGAGCAATGCTGAATTTAGTTTTCATTCACTTCTGATAATAAGTGGCTATGTAACGCTATTTACTCTGGGAGGAAAAGTCACAGTGTGGCAGTTTTAATTAAGCTATCTCCGCACACACCTGTACAATGGCTCAGACCACAACATGACTCAATAACTGCAGTCATTCAACGTGCAGTAGCCCTCCCTATCATTCCCATGCAGTGCTGCTTCAAATCGTTGCAGTCGAGTGAATCGTGTGGATGTGGATGGACTGTGAGATTCTGGTCAAATACTACCCTAGTTAAGGTCCCTACTATAGTTACAGTTGTAAGTATTAAGTGCAGCTTATCCAGCAGCTCGGCAAATTAGCGTGAAGCCTGACACTATTTGCGTACCTCTTAGGATTGCGTCCCTGCTCCCTACAGTTTCCAGAGCTGTTTAAAACGACTCGAGGATTAAAAGGCCACCCACCTCGTATCTCTCTCTGCTGTTTCGCACACAGATGCTGCATTCATAAGTCATGGAGGTCACACCCGAAAGGACTGTATAGATTACATCAATAGGTTCTCTCTAGTCTGATAAGTTTGTTTATGTAAACTAGTGCAGTTCTCCATCAGGGAGTGACCATTCAAAGTGCATGCCTGTTCGGAGGCTGATTGCTTTGCCCCCGGAAATGCTGTTTACAGCTGTACTGTAGAAAGGCTGATTGCATTATCAAGAAGCACTCATTCCATCGACTTTGTACTCAACACTGCACTCCATTGGGTCCTCAGTGTGAAGTCGACCGGATGAACGCTTCTCAAGATATGCAAATTCTAAACAGACAACTGTACAGTACATACAGAAACTCCTTGGACCAAAAGACGAACAAGCCAGAGAAGGCATGATTTAGTCTTTCATGTTTTCCACTTTCCCTGAGTTGATCGAAACGGTGCAGATCCAGTATAACTGTCTTAATGGTAATTACTGTCAGATTTGTGTGTGTGTGTGTGTGTGTGTGTGTGTGTGTGTGTGTGTGTGTGTGTGTGTGTGTGTGTGTGTGTGTGTGTGTGTGTGTGTGTGTGTGTGTGTGTGTGTGTGTGTGTGTGTGTGTGTGTGCTTATTTATGTGTATATGAAGGCTAAACAGCTGTCAAGGCAGCCGTGCATGACAGATGTGCCACAGTGCACGTGCATGAGAGAGCGCCTCGCTTTGTTAGCTGACAACTGAAATAAACAGAGCATTCTGCTCTATCAAACACGGCATTCCTGTGAAGAGGGGGGGGGGGCTTTTTGCTAATTGTATGAAAACTGAATAATGAAATGGGTCATTATGTGTGTGCACCTCTCCTCTGTGTAGCACTGCATTGCTTCAGTAGAACATGGTTATAGACAACAACACATTTGTGGCCAAATCTGACTGCCATTGGATATTTTTGAATTGTCATTGTCATATGAAAGTATGGAATCATAGCTTCAAATTGACATATTGGGTTTTGGAGATATGGCTTATAGAGTAATGTCTTGCAGAAAACAGCGAGTTGAGAAAACAGGCTTGAAAGGTTCACTTAATTACACCTGGCTACGTTTAAGCATTAATTTTATTGTGTCGATTTAAGCTCTGATATTTATTTCAGACATGCTCTAGTATGTGAAGAGTCTGCCTGTGCTATTAACTCATTTTGGATCAAATATAAATAAATTAAGTTTTTCTCCTCTGGAGGTTGCATGATGGCAGGCTCTCAGTCAAATCTGGTCACAATTAAGAGACTACCGCTGTTCAGCTTACGACTATTGTACATCAGGCAATATAATTTGGTTGGCTGTAATGATACGCGTTACTGTAGGTCACTCTGCAATGTCCATTAATCATCTATAGTCAGACAGCATACTCTCAGCTTCCAAGTTGATTACAGAGTTTGAGTTGAATAGAACGAGACACTTGCAACCACCAAAAATATTGTTGATTTGGAAACGGGGTATATTCTTCTCCCTCTTTTACTCAGGCCTTGTTGCTAAATAAATGCCTTCCCACAAATGTAAGCGCTGAATAGTAATGTGTACTTGGGGGTCCAACATGTACAATGTCTGGTGCAATTACCACCCATTTCTATAGGCCCTCAGAAGTGGAAGGAACGGAGCCAAAACAGTTTCCATATACCCCTTGAACAATCCACTTAAGGTGAACAGTCTGAATTAACTGAATATCTCACACAATTTCCACTAACAGGGAATATAATGTTTACTGTATGGAGGTAGTAGTAATAGCCCACATCTAAGGCAGCATTCCTTCTGCTGTGAAGATGCCTCTTGAACTGTGGGCACATAAATTCTAAAACGTGTGTGCGAGTGATTAAACAATATAATTTACGAGGCAACATTTGATTTCGACAGGCATTAATTTCCCATTGTTGTGCCCTTCTGTCAGTCCCCCATGGCAAACATAGCTGATCTGATGAAAATAAA
This sequence comes from Protomyctophum parallelum, assembly GCF_964188405.1. Taxonomy (NCBI): domain Eukaryota; kingdom Metazoa; phylum Chordata; class Actinopteri; order Myctophiformes; family Myctophidae; genus Protomyctophum; species Protomyctophum parallelum. The sequence continues at coordinate 71,504,266 of NC_139697.1, read as the reverse complement.
TCTTGTTTTGGCCAAAAGGTGGAAGTCTCTTTCTTGACAGACATGCCTTTCCACAGGCAACGGGGAGGGAGGTCCCAGATTACATAAAGCCTCATTGCCATATAATTGCACTGAACAACATTACATACATTAAGCGTGATTTATAGTTAACTGATCTGCACGCTCACGACACATTGCAGCATGACATGCTGTGAGTTCGTAGTGTTTGAGAAAGAAATACATTTCTGTCCGCTGCAAATGCTAGGAAGTCGAGGAAAAGCAGCAATTCTCTCTTTTCTCACAAACATTCATATTCCTGTACGTCATTAGCTGGTGGAGTCCAGCCAATAGACATCAGATTTTATTCTATTGTTCTTCTCCTTCTTATTTATTGCACAGTACAGTCTTTTAATCCAGCAGCATGTACTCTTGCTAGGGCATGCCAAGAATAAATACAGGGTATAATTAATTTAGGGGAGAATAGTCTAAAACCACATCAGTGTTTGTGGAGGAAAGCACAGTAGAGTACGGACTAGTCTAGATTTAATTTGAATTGACTCTCTCTGGGTTTGATCACACCTACAAGTATAGGTAGTAGGTACAGGTTTTCTTTGATCAGCAATACCATTTTTGCAAATCAAATCTAGCCGGCCTTCATTTGCCTTTGCAATGCATATTGCCACAGGCAGATTAAGTCTGACCCCTCTCAATTGTGGGGGGACTTCGGGGCCGAAGTGGTGACGAGCCAACCAGATTGGTCTAGAGCCAGGCTATAACCATTAAGTATTCAAAGATTTGAATACTGGGCATTGCAAAAAAAAGAAAATATATAATCTAGTACTGAGAGGGACGAGACTAAATATCCACGCAGTGAGCATATCGCTACACACGGCTAAATCAAGCTGAACTACAGTATGCTGATTGCTGATATGCTGATTTATCTTCTCTGATGTAGCAGGTTAAGGGCAAATAAATAGTTGAATATGAGGAGTGACAGGAGTTTGTTCATTATAGATACCAAAGAGGCTGTGTGTACTACAGTATATGATATATATAATATAATATATATATATATATATATATATATATATATATATATATATAATGAGACACACTCTATATATGAGACATTTACAAGAGTTTTCTACCCAATTAGGATTGTCGTAGATCACAGCCATAGCATCTGAAAGTGATTCTTGTAACCAGTACAAGATGGGTGGAATTAAACCAATCATCTGAATTGTTCAAATAATATCAGGTGTGCATTACTCCCAAGTGGAGCTATTGTAAGTAACCTTAATCACTGAAAAGGTAATTGAAAATCAATTACGGCGGTGGCTCAGGGGTAGAGTGGCTGGATGGTAACGGCAAGGTTGCCAGTTCGAACCTGGGCTTCCCAGAGTTAGTGTCGGAGTGTCCTTCATGAGCAAGACACTGAACCCCTATTTGCTCCGGTTGGTGCCGCCATCGGTGTATGACTGTGTGTGTGAATGGGTGAATGTTGTAATGCACATCTATGTAAAGCGCCTTGGATAAAGGCGCTATATAAATGCACTAATTGATGTTAGACCAGTAGATCTTACCTGAGACGGTCCTGACGATCTCTGTAGTGTTCCTCAGGCCAACGAAGGAGAACTGGTAGAGCCTCCAGGAGCGGATGTCTCCAACCTCCACAGAGCTCCTCTTCCACTTGTACACAATCTCCTCCCGGGGGTATCCATCTGGATGGATGAGACCAGTTAGAACACAATACAACAAGCAGAGCAGGACAGGACGGGATGAAACATGAACAAAACAAATTATATGAAAACTGCTGTAAATAATGGTGGTGTCATATTTTTTTGTCAGGGGTTCAATCACCAGCCCGAGTCACACCAAAAGAAAAGTGGTAATGCCTCTCTGCTTGGCACTCGGCATCAAGGGTTGGAATGGGTGTAATTCCAAGTCCCCAGACTAGCATCATGTCGACATCAAGCTGCACCACACTATGGAAACAGGAGATAGGCTCTTGACCTATGGCCCACGTGGTTCAGAAGCAGTAGGTTCCCAATCCAATCGGTTGGAACCTCGGCTCACCCATCTATGCATCAAAGTGTCCATTAAACCCTAACAGCTCCCCACAGAGCGCTCATCAAAAAGCCATCTCGGCAAGCCATCTGCTGGGTGAATGCAGAAAGTGATCGCCCCCCTCCCCCGGGGACGATACTATACTCCATTCCCCCTATTGTTTGCAACCAGAGAGCCAAGCGAGTTGGTTTACATAGAGCGCATCAACTTTCCCTGTTGCACACTGTACTGTAATGTTTTGTTTGTTTCTTTATTTGCTTTTTAATTGGAGTGATGTCTTGGACCTCAGATGGGCATGTATCCCATGCCCATTACCCACATTAAGCTTATCTCGCTGGTGAGCCAATCGAGCAATATGTGCCCTTTAATCTGCCATTGCGTCTCTAGAACACAGTGTCTTGATGTTCTTCTGTTGAAATGGTGCTGCTGCCAGGGAAACAGTGTGGTTAATTGTAATAGACAAAAAGGGACGTCTAATAGTTTGTGTAATCATGCAAAAAATGACCCAGGAGGAAGAGTCAACAATAAATGAAGCTGTTCACTGCTTTTGGAATATGTGAAGCGATTGTGGAGAGTCAGTCAGGGAATTTAATGCGTTTCCAATTTCCATCACAAAACAAAGAAAAGCATCCAGCCGTTCTGTCGTGAATTTCGTTCCAATTGTAACAGCGCAAAGATGACTTCTCTGATGGTGTGTACAGAAGCAGCAAAGCCTTCGTGTGGAGTGTTCCAGAGTCCAGACATCCTTTTGGGCATCAAGAGGTGCAATTCTTGGCATGTGTTGAGACAATTATGTTAAAATGGTGAATTGCTGCATCCTGCTGATCTTGGAGATTGAGCTCAACTGACACATAAACTGATTTTATGAGTGCTGAGAACATCTTTTCATCAATTTTTAAATGCCTTTCTCTGTCCTGTTTTTGAGCCCACAGTTTCCCTTTCTCTTTGTAGTTACACTGCAGCTATTTAGGAAGCATTCTCTGGAGAATATCCAGTGGTGCCTTGCCCTGTAGCTTCTTGGCAAAGCTCATTAGCATAAATGAACCCTTTAATCCACTCCTCACAAGGAAGAAAGGCTCCCTGTGGGCTCTGTCACAGTCTTAAACAACTTCAGAATAATACTGGCCGAGCAGGAGGTATGGTGGATATGACTTTGACCAAAAAAAACATTGTCTTTTTTCCCAATTTAGTGTAGCCAATGATTTATTTATTTTTCACTCCTTTTTTCCGCCCAATTTAGTCATCATACCAACAAATTCCTCCCCACACATGTCTGCGTTGTCACTGCTATTGTATCGTGCATGCTCACCCGCCAGTGAGGAGAAAGCACCTCTGTCTTACTCATCCTGTTCAACATACCCCTCTTGACAGGCGCCACCAAAGCCTCCCCGCCCTGCTTCCCTCCCCTGAACACGGCAGATTGTGTTGACGCTCAGTCAAACCGGATGCACATTTCGCCGTGGTGAATTCCAACCCCTAGACTCGTAAACAAGACACTTTCACAAAATGGTTACAGCTGAATCAATTCGTTCCAGGTGATCTAATTGTTTCAGCTACACAATCTTCAATATCTCTGCCCGACAACCACCGATCTAACACTCAGGCCTCTAGTTTGAGAGTGATGAACTAGCATACTCGCCCTACTAATTACCCAGTGCAGTGTTTTCTCTGCTCTCTCTTTCCATGCTTTACTGATGCGGCTGTGTCGTAATATTCTTCTGTTCATGTTTACTAATGACACTATATCAGGAAATGCATACTTACGGTATTTCCTTTTCCCCTTTATTTGGAGAAACACAACCGTTGTAAATACTATACTGTAGGGTGCACAGACCGGTATTAAAAGGCTGAAATAAGCATTAAAGGCCAGTGTTCTTGTTTGCGAGTTGTCCCTTTTCATTAGGTTCAGCTTTTTAGTCCAATAGTGGCAGCTTACTAGTTCTGCTGCTGTTTCAAACCTCTGAACTCATCAATTGGACTGCCGATGATCGTTACAGTTATACCACCCTCAAACTCAATCCGTTTGATTTGATGAAGACTTTAACCCATTCTGGACGGGAACGCCTTTTGGTGTTTCTTCTTTTTTTTTAATGTTTTATTATTGACATGCAGTGAAGGCTGTCGGGATTGGGAGTCGAGCCCGCGGCACACTGCCAGGCTCGGGCTACGGGCCAAGGGGCGTGGACCGCTGAGCCGCGGCCCAGGCCCGCCTTTTGGTGTTTCAAGTATTATGGTATACTTTAGCCATTGAAAAAGATTTATTTTAATCGTGAGCGCAAATCTTTTGAATATATATTCTTTCAGAGCGAACATTTTTAACTAAAATCTTTGCTTCTGGGGAATCCCTGGAAGTTGGAACAACATATTTTCAGGCAAATTACATATAATGTTTGGGGTCCTTGACATGAAATAGTTTGAGAACGACTGACATAGAAACATGAGGTTTTTCAGAAAACTGTCAGGATCTAGAAGACATTGGTAGAATCGTCCTCAGGTCTGAATGGGTTAAGTGTGTGTAATTCCCTTTTAATATGATCCTGTTAAAAATCTCACTCCTCAGTACCTCAGTAGTGGGATTATGTTTGGGGGTATATTTTTGATTGAAATTGTCATTAAAAAAAGATTTAAATGATAACATTTAATGTGAGATGGATGGATGGATATGGAAAGAGAGAGGTGTAATCAGCATATGGCGAGACTTACAGCTTGAAAACTCCAGGGGACATGAGTGCTCATCCATTGGGAAGTTGTTCAGTTTAAGCTGGCACTCGGCATCGATTGTCAGCCTGCAAATACAAAGACAATTCTGTAATTATTATTAACCACTTAAACCCTCTCCTCTTAGTGAAACGGACTTGAGTTACAAGTACTGTAGTCAGAACGTTTTCCCCACCGCCTACTAGGGCTGGGGCGGTATGGGATTTTTATTACCGCGGTTATTGCCAGCCCCCATACCGCCGGTATGGCGGTTATTACCGCCCCCCCAAAAAAATTAATAATAAGGGAATAATAAGAGGGCTAATAAAAGTTACAGGTATGGTGTGTGCGATATTAATTGTGAGATTACCATAATGACGGTAATCATTAAAGGACCACTTTTGAACCTATCTTCATAATATGAAGATAGGTTCAAAAGTGGTCCTTTAATGATTACCGTCATTATGGTAATCTCACAATTAATATCGCACATTATATTATAATAGGTCCTCACTAATAATCATGATAAAATGGCACGTTTTTTTCTACTCGGTCTGTGTCACATAGGAGGCCTAATCTAATTGAATACCCCTGCCATAAAGCATTACACTTGTTTACAAGAGGGTCCACCATTTTCAATTCATCATATCATTTTGTACACTATGCACTTCTATAAAGCCAAAAACAGGAAATCATCATAAAGGAGGTCAAAAGGGGGAAAACGTATACAGTGAGGGGGGAAAGGGGTGGGTGGAGTCAAGGGATTTACATCTTAATGACAGTTGGTAGGGCGTTCCACATTTTTGTGGCATAGGAGTGAAATGAATTTAGGTGGACCCTCTTGTAAACAAGTGTCCACTCACAGTTAACAGTCTTTGTATTGAGTTGTGCTTGAAATGTAGTGTAATTCTGCAAACTGTTAATAAATATTTTAATCAATCAATCAATCAATCAATCACTCATTCAATCCTTGTTTGTGCCGAATCTGGGTTGCACATGGTTTTTTGAACTCCCTCTGGTGTTGTTGTGTTGCTGGCATGATTAGACTGACTGAGCGTCACTGTTTATTATGATACACTTTTCATTTCATAAAAAAAAAAAAAAATCATTTCATAAAATGTTTTAACCGCGGTAGTGAACCCGATACCGCGGTATGCGTTACATACCGGCGGTATGCGTTACATACCGGCGGTATGGCGGTATGCGTTACATACCGGCGGTATGCGTTACATACCGGCGGTATGGCGGTATGCGTTACATACCGGCGGTATGGCGGTATGCGTTACATACCGGCGGTATGCGTTACATACCGGCGGTATGCGTTACATACCGGCGGTATGCGTTACATACCGGCGGTATGGCGGTATGCGTTACATACCGGCGGTATGGCGGTATGCGTTACATACCGGCGGTATGGCGGTATGCGTTACATACCGGCGGTATGCGTTACATACCGGCGGTATGCGTTACATACCGGCGGTATGGCGGTATGGCGGTATTGCGGTTATTGCACCCAGCCCTACCGCCTACATCATATTTGCTGAATGTTCTTGTTCCTCCCAAAGCTGAGGTTGAAGTGGTTAAATAACATATGAAAACATATGTTGGTAATAAAACAATCATGCAGTTACTATCTAACACATATACATATAATCTCTCTATGCTATTTGGGGGAGAAAAATCCATTAAGATTGATTGTTCCACAGAGAATCAGCCCCCCTAGGACATGCATTATTAATTAATGTTCCAATTAATAGCGTTTTCTGTTTTCTCCAGGACTTGGAGTCATTAGACTCCCCCTTAATGAGAATGTGACCTTAACTGACTTTACCCGTCCGTGCGCTCACTTCTGTCACGTATCATTGTGCTGTGAAACAAAGCGGCCATCCTAATTAACCGTTGGTTGGACTCCAAGTTCCTTAACGAACTAATGAAGATGTTTTGTGAGGGAGAACATCCATCAAAGCTTGATTGAGTCTCTAACAGTTCTGTTATTATTGATGATGCACTGTAATGCCTAATTTATATTTTGTCATAGTGTGCTGTGTCGAAAATGGTAAACTAACTAATGCATCATTCGCAACACACCATCATACGACCTGAACTGTGGAACCCTTTACAACCTTGCCCTGGTTGAGGTCAAAGGACCTGAACCTTGAGGCAATTAGTATAATAGAGTTCTAATTGTCACTGGCCAGTAAAGAAATGCCAGTTGCTATACATTTTAGAAATCTCAGGAGAAATCAGAAAGAGATGTGTATGTCCGTGTGCCGATACCTGCCGATACCTTGTGTTTCTGTGGACCCTAAGAAGGCTAGCAGTCAGCATGACTAGTCACCTTGGCAGCTAATGGGGTTCCTAATGAAGATGATACATCTTGTGAGACGTTGCTAAATAGTCAAGTACCAGAGTACCAAACCAATTGCATTAGCAATTGATTCGGGGCAGTGTCAGTATCACTATCTCTAACTCTAACCTTTATTTAACCTGGTTAACAGTTTAACACTGGTGTACTGTCTGATACAGTATACCTACCTCAGCTTGTGTTCTAGTCTGTACTATATTGTATGTACAGGTGAAATGGAAGTCGGCAAATTACATCATATCCCATTTATGTCCTCCTTATTCTCACAGTTTCTGAAGTACGATAATTGTGTCTATTTCAGGGTATACAAATATATCTATGAGGGCTTGTGTTATAGTCTGTATGGCAGGGCCTTAAGCATTCTTAATGTTTCACCTCAGCGTGTAGAGTATTCGTCCATCATTCCAAATACGGAGCATGCGGTTAGGTGTGGTGATCCAGTGGGCGTCTGCCTTTTTGGAGTTCCGGAAGAATGTGTCCGGAATCCAGATTTTGCCCACCATGTTGCTGTTTAGGCGTAGCACCTTCATCGTACTGTTGAACTTTAACCTTCTGTCGTACCAGGTCTGGGCAAAAAAGATGTCGATGGTGTACTCCTGATTGTGGAGAAAACAAACATTGTAGATGTAGCAATCAGTAGTTAAACTACAAGGCAAAACATCATTGTTAACATGGCGTTACCCTATGAGTACGATTTTAACCATATCATATTATATTTCGCTATCATATATGCGGTATCCTTGTTGGTTTATGACACATTATTGTTAAATTGTGCCAATAACATGGAACCACATTGCCGATTATAATACTACATTGGCCTAACACTCTTGCTCCTTTGAACTTATATGAAGACATAGAACTGTGAATCAACATTTCACCTTAAATCTGACATTTAGTTCCATGTGTACAATGGCAGAGTTAACCCATAAGACCCAATCTGGGTACCCATTGGCAAGGACAATCAGCGCCCTAGTCACAGTCTGTCTCGAGAGACTACTGTACAGTACATAAGACCTGAGGCTGATTCTACAAATGCCTTCTAAATCAGTAGTTCTCAAACGTTTTCATGTCAAGTAGCCCCAAATGTATTTGGCTGTGAGTGTGGACCCCTCCACATCTGAAAATATGTTGTGCCAGGGACCCCCAGAAGAGATATATATTTACATTATTTTTAATAACAAAATTATTCAAAATGTTCTTAACATTTTAGATATCTTTCAAAATTGGCATATGCAGCTTGTGGATCTGCTATTTTTGAGAAGCACAGCTGTTCTAAATCCTAAGAGTTAAAAGAAAATCTAAAATTACACAGATGCTTTCCCGGTTTTGATGGACTAGTACTACTACTACCATAGACTTTCAGCCTGTCTGGGGCATGTGATGTGTGTATATGAAAAGGCGTGGTGGGTATGACACCAGGTCTGCATCCAGGGGTGACTGTGAGGTCCATGAAGAAAGTCTACCTTCAGTCAAAATGTACTGTCCATAAAAGGTTGTCAATACTGGAATGAGCTCCGTCTCAGACTTCTGTCTCTTCCTTCCAGCCAAATCATCATAATGTTGCCATATTCTGATTGATTTCATGTAAGCTAAAGTTAAAAGAAAACCCCAACCATGGGCAATGAGGTAGTTCACCTGGTAGAACACATATCTAGGCATGTCACAATTATTACACAGCCTGAGTTTTGGCTTGAGGTGCGGTCGTATGGTATCCCTTTGTTCCTCATGAAATTTACAGTCTCTAGGTATTGCATGATACACTTACTGGGCACTGTGGGCTAAAATGATGCAATAGTGGACCTCAGCACACGTCCACCTGGGCATGTCTGCGTGAAGGTTTGTCACTGCGCATTACTAGCGCTCACATACCAACATGGTTTGGCATGACACTTCCACATCTATTTTGCACTATTGCAGTGTAAAGCTGTTTTCAGCTGTTGTCTTTAGATTTGGCAAATATATTATGACCTTTTGTGTGCTTTCAGCGTGAGGGAACAGCGCTAGGCTATGGTGTGCTGTTTATAGTAGCCAGGACTCCAAATGGACACAGTGATCTTCTTGAAATTCAGAACAAAACGATTTGGCAAGAACAAATTTAGTATAACTAAGAAGAGCTTTGCTGAAATCTAAGACATTTGCTTTTTTTTCCTTTGACATATAGGGTAGCCTATTATTACCTAACTACATTGTAACTTGGTATTTCAGTCTTTTGCAATTTACCAGTACCTGAATATCCATGGTTAGTTCCAGTCCATAGCCTCTTGGGGATGCATATCTCAAAGATATTAGTCTGCATGGAGTGACGATTGCTTTGTGTAATTGAGGCCCTTGCAGTGTTCAGAAGAATGATGCTTATCCGCCTATTAGTTTTGAGACTCTATAACCACTCTGAGAGTGTTAAACAATCACTCGCCTATGAAAATGACTTAACAGACGACAAAGGAAACTGGACTCTGAAATAATAATTCAGGGGCACTTTTTCCTCAGTCCACAGCTTTCCTAAGCTGTGAAATCCCTTTGTCCTTGCTAAAGAGCGTTAAAATGTAATTGGTATTATTCAGGTGGGCAATTTGCTTGCCCCCTATTGTTTGACTAAAGTATTATCTAACCTGAGTCACAACCCACCGTTGCCAATTGCTTTGCCCTCAGTCCAACAAAACCTCTCCTGTTCAGCCCCTCCCAAGAATTGTGTTGCAAAGCACATAAGAGGGATCAAAGTCTTGTCAACAGAGGCCTGAGGTAACGGAGACGTGTGATGGAGTGTGTAGTGGGAGAAAGTCGGGAGGAGTGATAAGGATAGAGCCGGGGACGAGAGGGAGAGTGAGAGCTGTCAGTCTTTCTTATATATTCTGTGTATTTGTGGAATGCTTTGGCCTGGCGGCTCACAGTGAAGAACGGGGGAAAGTCAGGTCAGGGGATTTGGATATGCGAGAGGACACAACGTCCTGGCAAAGCATACGGTATATAGTCGAACGACAAAGCCAAAATCTGCACAAAAAAACCCTCCTAAATGAGATTTGAAGGTTGAAATTTGATAGTTGAAAATGCAACGCAGCGATGAGTGGGGATCTCCTGCCAATGCTGCAGTATCACCCTATTTTTCCCCTTCTGTCTCTTCCTTCCAGCCAAATCATCATAATGTTGCCATATTCTGATTGATTTCATGTAAGCAAAAATAAAATAAAAATCCCAACCGTGGGCAATGAGGTAGTTCACCTGGTAGAACACATATCTAGGCCTGTCGCAATCATTACATAATCACCTAATCACAATTATTTGAGATAATCACAATTATCTTTTTAATAATCACCATAATCGTCATAATAATTTCCATGTTGAAAATGTCAATACATTTTACCAAAACTTCAAAAGAGTGGAAATGGCAGATCTACAAGCTCAAAATGTGTCGCAATGTGACATGTTTTGAGGTTGTAGATCGGCTATTTCCACTATTATGTTTATTTTGAAGTATTATGGTGCAGTATATGCCCTGTGCAACTTTTGTTTACGAAGGCTAAAAGCCAAACAGAAATTTCTATTAATAATGTTCCAATAATGTTCAACGACAGTAACACAATTAAATTGCTAATCGCAATTAATTGAGTGACAATGAATCGTCAAGTAAAATGTCATAATCATGACAGCCCTACATATCCCAAGAAGGCTAAGTCCTTCCCACAGCTGGCCCTGAGTTCATGAACCCCACTCTATCCTGCCTGTTCCATCTCTACTATTAATCATTCATACATCTCTACTATCATCTGTCACTATTGAATAAAGTAGAACATGCCCAAAAAGATAATCTCATGCCCAAAAAAGTAATAATTCTCACACAGTGGTGTTTAAATGCCTAACCCACCCCGCTCCTCCGTCCAGCACCGTCGTTCTATTCCAGTATCCAATATAATCCCTTCCTCTTCAAAACAATCTGCCGTCCCCGGCCCGGCCGTCGCATTTGTCATGTGTTTCAGCGTGAGAGCACCGGGGCAGTGCCGCTGATTATGTCGGACAGCGGAGCAATCAATCAACCCTTCATGTGAGCAAACAGGCGTTGCAGCTAACGTAGAAACGTGCGGATCGTAGCGGGGACTCACTCGCACGTACATGACATTCATACACATTCATGCTGTACACATTTACACGCATACGCGCGCATGTGCACGCACATGCACAGACACACACACACACACACACACACACACACACACACACACACACAGCAGATTTTTCTTTAAAAAAAATTTTTTTTACTTAATCTGAGCAGATAATTTTATCTGATTTTAGCCTAAACCTAAACTCAAAATCGTGATCCCTCACCCCAAAACTAACCATATAACACCTAACCAGTCAAACCAGAACTAGCCGTCGACACCTATAAAGATAGTAAAACATGGTGCATACAATTCATGACCAGACAAAAATGCATACTGTATACATACTGTATAGTACAAGCCCACGCATGTCGTCTATCTGTATGGGTTGAATGTAATTACAGTAGAAGCATGCATGCAGATCACAACTTATCTTAACTCCCCCAGACAGTCATTGACCGGAGAATATAGGAAGGCAGCGCTTGTTTTTCTTTAAGTGACAGATTATTCCGTCCACCACATCTTGTCACCTCAGACAGCGTAATCATTGACATGCACAGCCATCGGCTGCTCCCCTTGGCGACTCACTTGCCTAGCAGCTCTAGAGATATTTAAATTCAAAATAATAATCATTTGAGTAATTTTTTGCGACTATTCAGGCTTTTGTGAACTACCGTACCTGGACAGTTTTTAAATTGCTCGACTCACTATTTCGATATTTGATATTTGAAAACCAACCAAATGCTATTTTCGTGCACGGACGGACCCAGCCAGGGACACACTAACTATCTAAATAGGCTACTGAATCAAGCAAATTAAAACTGTCCGGTGTGCTCCCAAAAGCCTGAGTAGACGATAAAATGACCCTTAACTTGTGAAGTGAAATAACCCTTAGATACAGGACATACTATCTCATTTTACTACGAGTAAAATTAGATTTTGTACATTTATTGTTGTTTTTCACGAACAAACAGATCTATAAACTCATGAAAGTGTACGTTGTAGATCGGCTATTTTCTCTACGAATACAGGTGTATTGAGATGTTGGACTTTGGTGTGCTTCCCTCGGGCACAAACAGTTTGAAACCACTGCTGTAGGCAGAGCATAATATTACGCTGAATTGCAATGTGATTGGAAATATCAGATACCACCACCCCTTATCCTAGAGTTTTTTTTAGCGTCGATGCAGCTTAACTCCTCTACGCTAGCCTGTATTCTCGTCTTCAAAGTCTAGAAATAGCATAAGCCTTTATACTGTACGTAGTACAATGCGTTCATGAGGATTCCATGTGAGCGGCACCCCAGAGACAATAGAGCCTACTCCTCACCGCTTGGCAGTGGTGGAACATAAACTAAGCACGTTTACTCAAATACTGCAAGTATTTAATATTTTAGTACAATTTTGAGGTATAGTTTTACTTTACTTAAAAGTATTTCCATTTTATGGTACTGTATACTCTACTCCACTATATAAGCAAACATTGTGCAACAACGCTTAAATCTTGTTTCAGCATTATTTGATTGATGGGCCGAGTACAATCACATTAACCAAAACCACCCAAACTTAATTTGCGAGCATGTACTTATAAGGACGTTGCATGGAACAATCAGTTGGTCTGGCATCGATTGAACAGCTCCAACTGGTTAAGTGCATGCTTAAGATACTGCGTAGTGCCTGTGTTGAGAGAAACAAGCGTAACTTACTGTAAGTCAGCCTGCACATAACTCCCTGGCCCATAGCACTTACCCCATCCCCTTAGATAGCATTTCTGTAGTCTTAGATAGCATTTGATACAGACTTATAGCATGTTATGTAGACAGCACTATAATTGCATTGTATGTAGTCATAGCACATCATAGAACGTATTGCATAGTAGTATATATGTATAGTTTATATGTATAGTTTCATTATATAGATATTCCACTGTTACTTTCTTAGCTTACGCATGTTTCATGATAAATGTTTTTATGTGATGTATTCCCATGCTTTTTTGTTCTTGCTTAATGTAAATCGCTCTGGATTAAGAGCGTCTGCTAAATTGTAAATTGTCTAAGTAGGATCTAGGGAAACGCGGACATGAGGGGACAGAGGAGTCGCTGATCAGGGCATTAGGTGGCTATAGACTATAGAGGGTATGCGCATGCAAAAAGTCAATGGCAGATTGAGTGAATCTAATTTAATGTTGTTGTATGAGCTGTCAAAGCCAGAAAGTAGTTTTTTGCCACTCAGTAGGTGAGTAGGCTTTCCCGCATAACTTCCTGGTATGATGATGATGATGTCACATGCATACCCTCTATTGGGTTGCCCACATACAGACATTAAATATCTAAAGTGACAGCTATTTTTGTGTTCTGCCATCCGCTTTAAAAGAATAGCTGTCCCTTTGTGGTAATTATAACAGAAACCCCTTTAAAGACTCAATATTAGGAGATATACTTCATCCCGGTTTAAATATAACATGAAAGCAAATTATATAAGCCTCTAAACTGCAGTGTTGGTCTATGCAACATTCATTATTGTTAAGTCAGTGTTACTCACCATGTTGATGGCATTCACTGGCCCAATACTGTTGACAAACATATCCGTGTGTATCACCGTCGGCTTGACTGCAAAAAAAAGAGGAACAAAAAGAGGACATTTTAGAGATGTCTTGTCATGCCATATCTGCTGCTTTATAGCTTATTGATTTTAGGGAGCTTATGTATTATTGCTGCTGCCGCAAAGATTAATTATCATCATTATCTGCATCGTTATCGCCATGATTGTCCTCATCACTAACAGCGTCACTATCGATAATGATGAAAAAGCAAAGCAGAAGAATACAGATTTATGCATGAATTTTTTCAGTACTTATATAATATTTTCAAACGACTTGCCCAAATTGGGACACCTGGTTGAATGTGGTTAGTCTCACCACTAAGAACTACATTGGATGGAACACAGATATTTTTTCCCCCGCCCCCCATCGCTTTTACTGAAAAGTAACAGTTTTGGACATGTAGCCTACAGTAACGAAATGTAAACGATTAAGGTGAAAATGTCTGGTCCTTGGGTAAGGGTTGCTGTGTTCTTTCCCTAAGGTGTTCTTACATACTATTGGGTCTGTGAACATTTTTCGCTGGACAGCACCTTTCATGATTTATTAGTTCATGAGGTCATTCCCGAGGGAGGACGAACTACATGAGAGTGTAATTCCAGTGCAGTGGCTGCATCTCTCTCTAACTCATCTCAGGGCCACTGCCTGTGATAATGCAATCCATCTAGCTCAAACATAGAATTTACTAACTTTAAGAATTTACACTAAGGTTATTTATTTAAAGGCAGATGCGAGTGGACATGCCTGACTTCTAACCACCCACTTCTTCATGCCTTCCCTGCTTATACTGTGACCTGTACTAAAGACACAGTTTACAATCACATACATTTTCCTCAGGATCTTCGGTGTGTGTATAGGGCCTAAAATCTTCTAACTTTTATTTCTGCCTGAGAGACGAGGCTCCCCGGTGAGAAGAATTGTGAAGTCTATAGCCTAATTTCATAGATATTAACAAATAAACAACGTGCAAACATAGCAGATCGACAAACTCAAAATGCATTACGACATGTGACATGTTTTGAGCTTGTAGATCGGCTATTTTTGTTACCTTTAGTGACACTGCGCTGTAGTATGACGAAGTTACAAAATGTGGAGATATGAGGTTTGCGCGACAGCGACAATATGCTTTTATTGCAGGCAGTTCAGTTTAGCAGGTGATTGTCCATTGATCATATAAAGTCTAAACCGAATTTCAGTATTAGAGCCAGATCGCAATCTTAGCAGTTCGTTGTAGTAGACATGGTTATATGACCCAATAGCATAATGTGGAGGAAACCAGAGCAGATGATCAGTCCTACTAGAATTCCTTTTCAGCCGACCCAGTGCCCCTTCCTTCCTTAGTTAGAATTGTTATAGCACAGAGGAAACAAGGTCCTCGCTAGAGGCTTCAGAGCAGCTGGAAAGCTGGGGGGAATGAGGTCAAAATCTTCATAGGATGTTGGGCCTTCAGCATTCGCTCCAGATTCATCCCCGTTTTACATTTATTTTGCTCTTATCTCTCCTAACAATCGCAGCCCCATAGGATTTGACTGTTGCAACTTGCAACACATCATATACTCTGGTTCCATCGATAACATCAAACAGATTGCATTTCACTTCAATCACTCCCCGGTGAATCGATTCCCTCTTGTGACTGAACTCATGAATGACTTCTTGTTTCTATTTTATCTGCAATATTTTTTCCATTATTGAGAGGGATACTGTAGCTTGGAGATACATGTGTTCTTTTTTAATAGTTATGTGCAAATGTACCTAGGCTACTCATTGTAGTTACGCAACAGTCTAGACACATTAATTACCATTCTTTCAATGGTTTACTCCTTTCTTTTGTATCTGTTGTTTTTATGCTTTAACTGTGTTTTCCTAGTTAATTATTTCTGAATTAACATAGTTAATTATTTCTGAATTAACCATCAGAAACGTCTGTCTGTCTGTCTGTCTGTCTGTCTGTCTGTCTGTCTGTCTGTCTGTCTGTCTGTCTGTCTGTCTGTCTGTCTGTCTGTCTGTCTGTCTGTCTGTGTCTGTCTGTCTGTGTCTGTCTGTCTGTGTCTCTCTCTCTCTCTCTCTCTCTCTCTCTCTCTCTCTCTCTCTCTCTCTCTCTCTCTCTCTCTCTCTCTCTCTCTCTCTCTCTCTCTCTCTCTCTCTCTCTCTCTCTCTCTCTCTCTATGACCACAGTATTTGCCCTCCTTATTTCCCCTAAACTTTGTATGTGAGTGAATGCTTTGGGAACCTCATTCTCTTGACGTGTGTGTGTGCATGCGTTTGTACAGTATAGTGTGTGTGTGTGTGTGTTTATCCGTGTGCATGCGCGTACTCCTCTGTGCAATACATGCTTGAGTGGTCCTAGGTGTACACTGGACTCTCTCACTGTGCGTGACAGCTCTTTGTGTCGAGCTGCCTTACTCTGGCCTGGTGACATGGCATGGGGGGGTGGGGGGTGTCAGGGGAAGTATGGCTGAAGGAAGTGGACAGCTTGCGTTGTCGAGAGGGACAGCCATGCTCTGTCATGTCCGTTGGGTCACAGCCCGGATCAACCATCACACTTTAGCGTCTAATGTGTATATGTTTATGGATGACTGGACGGTATATGTCTGTGAGTGGATGGCTGGGCCAAGACCCCCACTGGCTTGATATGCGGTAGCCTATACTACGTGGCAGCTATATGTGGATAGTGACACAGTGAAAGACTACGAGTCAGAGGGAGAGGGGGGGGTGGCAGAGGGGAGACGATGACTTTCATTTTTCATGCCATTCACAGGCATAGGAATACACACACAAATGCACATTGAACACACATACACATGAGCACCTTTTAGAAACGCACGCACGCACGCTATTCAGATTCTTTTTAGTGTTGAAAAGTTTTCCGTTTTCGGTAACAAAAGAGAATAATTCGCAAGGCTAAATTGTGAAATGAAACTTGAGAAAACAAGTATTGCCAGAAAAGAAAATTAGGTATTAAGTACAGGAAAGCCTGAAGTGATGGAATGGCACATCTGTAGGTGTGTCAGTCGGATACAACGGCAGTGACAACATGGCAAAAGACAAAGATGAGAGGACAAACGCCATGACTCGAGCAAAACCGTAATGATTTTGTCTGCAACAGTGAAAAGTTGTTTGGTCTAAGGCCGACTTTAGTCATTTATTATACCCTCTCTAGCACTTCCCCTCGGCACTTGGTACTGAACGTTGCTCCAAGTGGAGGTGGCCACTAAAAGAGGGGGAGCAGCGGATTCAAGTGGAATACACTTGCCCTACAGGAGTATCAAGTGAAGTAATTATAGAACAATGAGTTAACATTATCACACGTGTTGATTTTCAACATAGGATTATGATAATTATTGTCTGTTTACTTCAAATTGTCAACGCGTGCAGGACGGAAAGGTAAATTCCATGAATTAACGTTTGAAATTGAGTTCTAGCATAAATACAAAGCATATCAATGCTTAGAATTTTTTCTCATACAGCTGAAGAGAGATAAATAACCAGGGCAACATCTGGAATCACAGTATTTGATGATTATGTCCAATTCCGATGTATAACACCATGTCATGGTGCTCACACATCAGACAAAAATAGAAAAAGAACCACCGCTCATCCGCTGAAAAAACTTAAGAGAGGTGCTGGAGCCACAAAGGGAACATGAGAAAAAATAAAGGGAAGCTCCGCACACTCAGATCTGCGCACAATCAATTCATTTGGGTCTTTCGGTCTACTGCCTGAAGAAGTGTGCGGAGCTTCCCTTTATTTTTTCTCATGGTGCTCACACATGAAAGGAGATTAAATCACAATGCATTCTGGCCAAGTAAAGACACGCCTCGGTCGTAGAAGCGTTGATCTCACAAAGTTGACTTTAGAGCAGAGGTCTTTTTCTGGCCAAGGACCCCTTAATAGAGTGACATTAAGCACTACATATTGTTTGACAGCATTATCACCAGTGAATGTTGGATTCATGTTAATGTGTATTTTCCGACATTTAACCACGTAAACCGCCAATACTTTGACCTTTCACTCAACGGGGTGCTGCGAGGCGTTGTGAGCTTGTAGATCTGTTATTCTGAGCTAAAGTTCTCCTCAGAAAAGGGACGCTAGGGTTGAAGTGGTTAATGTCAAAGACATACATTGTCACACAAGGTTTGGCGGCCCCCCCTGTAGTACCTCTGAGGACCTCCTAGGGGTCCCGTTCTCCCTGTTGAAGACCAAGATGGTGTTTGGTATAGCCCTAGGGGACATCAACGAGGGCTTTGCCATCATACTGTACTAGTTATGACAGCACTCACTTGCATAACAGAAGTAAAAGAAAGTACAGATTTATATTCCATAGTCCACAGCTATTAAATGTAAAACTAGTTGATAAGCGCACAAGATCTTTGAAAATAAAAATCGTGTGCATTTTGCATGATACGATGTCTCAACCATATTTTGTATTTTATGTCTCAATCATCATTAATGATCACACAATCTGATAATGTAACCAAAACAATGTGGTTACATTAATTTGTCAGTTACAATAAACTCACCAAACGTTATCGATGGATTTGGATCTGTATAAATCCCAGTGTACAGTGTAATCTATGTCATACGTTTTATGTGATAGAAAACAATCTGTATTTCATTTTCCCCGGCAAAATGATGACCTTGAATCGTATTTTTTTGCCGCATCTCTCTCTCTCTCTCTCTCTCTGGTTTGCTCCATCTTCATACACAGACTGCAGGGGCATTAAAATTGAATGAGCCTCACAATGCACTTCAAAGGACTGTGGCATATATGCGATGAATCCAAACCCCCAGTAATTTAGCACCATGAGGAGACTTGTGTGTGAGCGTGCGTGCGCGTGCACGTGCGCGCGGATCAAGGGAGGGTGGCTATACTTTGCCTCCGTGTGGTTGGTCGGATCTGTTGGTCGTTCAGAGGCAGTGACAATAGTATAGAGATGGCTAATTATAACTGCACTGTATCTGTGTGACTTGGCAGCAGCTTGAGGGATGTGGGGGATGGGCGAGTTCATGGCCACGCTCAAAGAGAGAGAGGTGGAGAGGTTGAGAGAGGGTGGCAGCGGGGGGGGGGGGGGGTTGCACTTCAAATTAGGTCTAAACTAAAGTGTGATTTATAGTCGTGTGCCAGTGTTGTGCATAGCTGATTTACAAGCTTGAGGTAGAGTGTGGGGACGCCGCCATGCAAGTATTATACGTTGCTGATGTTGTACTTCATTAATGTAATGTACGTGTAATGTACATTGATGCTGCTCTCTCTCTCTCTCTCTCTCTCTCTCTCTCTCTCTGCGAGTGCAGCTGCCTGTTCTCTTTTGTGTGACTATTTGATGATTAAAAATGTTCTACTACACTTAGTGCTTTGTCTAAGTGATAAAATGCTGCTTCACTTACATGTTACAGTGTTTTTAGTTAATTAGATGTTTGTACAAATGGACATGACCAGTTGACGGACAATGCAGTCTACTTTGACCTGTCTCAGAGCTGTGGGTTTGAGGCCACATGGACCACAACAATTCTCAGACGCTGTTGATCCTCATAGACTGTTGACACATGATGACCAGAGTGTCCGCCCTGAGACTGGAAGGTCAGGGTTTGATCCCCGGCCGGGTCATACCAAAGTCTCTGAAAAATGGGACCCTGTGCCTCCCTGCTTGGCACTCTGATTAGGGGTAAGTCCCTGTGACATACTAGAGTCATGCCCAGGGGGTGTCCTTGTACATCATGTTCAGTGTGTGTACTTAGTTGTCTTGTACATCAAGCTGCCTCATGCTACAGAAACAGGAGATATTTTCCTGCCTAATGGGCCTCATGGCTCGGCAAGCTTACATTCATCATGGTCAATGGAAGTTTTGTTATAATCTCCAAAGAAAGAAATTCCATAAATGAAAAGTAGTGAAAATAGCCAATCTACTGTACAAGCTCATAGATCGGATATTTTCAAAAATGTTGCCTCTTTCTTATTATTATTAGAGCCACAGGTTGAGAACCACTGCTCTACATCTCTGTCTTTTGCTTCAACTACTCAAGTACACTTAAGTGCTAACTACAGTACAGGCGTTCTCCGATGACTCATCCATTGTCATCTGTATCACGTAGGGATGCACCGAAAATTCGGCCACCGAAAATATTCGGCCGAAAATGGCTAAAAATGTATTTTCGGCCTATTCGGTTTCGGCTCAAATAGGCCGAAAATATATCACCGAATAGTCAAAACACCGGGTCGGTATAAACACAACACGCGATTGTCTTGAACGTAACCAGAGCGCTCCGCATCTACCTCTCTCTCTCTCCCAACTTCAGTCTCCCCCCCCCCCCCCCCCCCCACACACACACACACACACACACACACACACACACACACAGCGTCAAGTTGCTCTGTGCTGTGGCTGCGATGCGCTCCACGAAATCTGCGAGCTCATCAACAGGTCCCAAAACATGGTATTTGTGAGCACCGCCACTGTCTATTCTTTTGTCGTATGACAAAAAATGCTCCCCAATGTCTGAATCTGTGAGTTTGCATGCAGGCTACAACGAACACTAGCAGTAGCTTGCTCGTTAGCTCCTCAAATCTGTTCCACCTGTGTAATCTCAGCAGCGCATTGAAGTGGGCACAGGCAGGGCAAAAGCAGAAGCAGAACGTCCGTGAACGTTTTGCTTAACAATGATCAGTTGTTCAGTGCTGTTTAACTTTGGCATATGTGATACTAGAGCCTAGAGAACATGCTAATATGGCTGCTAAATAAGAACGTTTTCCCCTATCAGCTAGCATGCTATTGTGTGTGTGTGTGTGTGTGTGTGTGTGTGTGTGTGTGTGTGTGTGTGTGTTTGTGTGTGTGTGCGTGTGTGTGTGTTTGTGCGTGCGTGTGCGTGCGTGCCCACACACTGTGTAGGACAGTGGTTCTCATAGTGGGAGTTCCAGCTAAATTATAGATAGTTAGGAAGTAAACCAAGTGGGGCCGGTCTGTAACAGAGTGCAAAAATGGAACCAAATACACTCTCAAAATTTACATTGATTTTTACAATAGAAATAAAAATAAATTGGGGTCCCAGAGATAGAAATGGGAAGAAAGACAGTCAGCTATACACAGTCAACATTACAGATTACAGTATCATTACAAGTACAAGGAATGGCAATGAAATCAAATTGTATTAAAAAGGGGGTAAAATATAAATTTTGAAGGAGTATTCATTTTTATTGTCTTTATTGTTAGTTACAACATGCCTACAATAACTTGAAGCATTTTTTTAAAGGTAATTGCAAAAAAGGGGCCATAATCCGATTAATCGTTTAAATAATCGCCCGATGAATCGATTATGAAAATCCATAATCATGTATTTTGCCATAATCAGGTAGCTTTACAACAAAGCTGTATTCGGCTATTCGGTATTCGTTTTTCGGCCAACTGTTTCCTATATTCGGTATTCGGTTTCGGCCAAGAATTTCCCTTTCGGTGCATCCCTAGTGTCACGGGTGATGAGTACTGAGCTGTGGTGAATAACCTTGCAGGGTGCAGGTGTTTGACAACAATTCACTGCTGGAGATCAACATGGGCAGAAACAAGGAGCTGGTGGTTAACTCCCGGTGGAGTAAGAGGAGCTAGGCCCCCCCTCCGGCTCCCATCCCTATCCAAGGGGAGGTTGTCTACACCTACAAGTTCCTGGCAGTACACACAAACAAACTGGACTGCAGTTCTTATCCTGACACTGAATTCACAGCAGCAGCGGCATTTCTCTTCCGCATTCTGAAACAAACAGCAAGATTCAACGCAGTGTCTATTTCAGGGCGCAAGTGTCAAGCTGAGAAAGGTTCACCTTTGCCACTCCTGCAGTGCATCGAGACAGAGAGGAGGCTAAGGAGGCTATAGAGACTATAGTACCAAATATATATAACATTTTAAATAAGCAATTCATGACCTATTTTTAACTCAAATGTATAGACCATTTACATCCATGCAGCCAGACAGACAACACAAGCTAAATGCTCCCACCCCACCAGTTCAACCCCAACATATCAAAATTAAACAGACAATTTACGGCCGAAAGATACTGCAGTCACTCAATGTTAATAGTATTTGTAGTAGATAACAGTAGCACAATTTGAAATTTGCACCCTATATGGCCAGAAAAATAATGTAGTCTGTGTGTTTGACTATGGTTTGTTTATTGACTGATACTCTTACGTGCACACCTCGTGTGTTTTATTCTCACTGTTGTTTGCTGCTATATCACCAGAATTTCCCTCCGGGGAGCAATAACAATCTATCTTATCTTATGCCATCTCATTATACAGTTCTTCACTCCCTGAAGGTGGAGGGCAGTTAGAAAGGCCCTGTACTGTATGAATTCACAGCATCACAATTTCCCCCCCAAAAAAGGAAATAGTTTTTTTGTCAACCTTGTGAAAATATAGTATAATAAAGTATAATCCTATAAATAAGTATGGAATGAATAACATTCACTTGTTTCTGTATTGTATTTAACCTCAACCATATGGCCCGTTGAATTGGCGAAAGCCTGCGGCCAAGATGACATCATTCGTAAGAGAGCAAGGTATTGTGGGTGCACTCAGGAAGCTGAAAGCCATAAAGAATGGCCTACTTGCCTCTCAGCTGCGGACCCACCCGCACACTCTTTATTACTCGCCATCTCAGTGATATTAAAGTCAGTGCCCCACAGCGAAGGATATTGTCAGGAGATATGCCTCGCATAAAACGCTGTGAATAATTAGTTCCATTATGGAATTTGGAATGATGGATAGGTTAACATGACTTGGGTCATGAAGTCTATGTCGGCTTTGCTGTTCAAAGAAGAACATTTTAACTTTTGTGTATATTCGGTAGAATATGAATGCATTGGGATTCAGCACATATTATGCATGCTTGTAAAATGGCGGCGCTATGCTGTAGTTTTAGTGCATACTGTATGTTCTCATTCCGTTTTCACAGAGCCTTTGATGTTACCAGCACTGTAGGAGCCTTAGGTGAATCACAAATACAGACACTGGTACCACTGCACCAGTATGTTTATAATGTTTTCTGTTGTTAATAGAATCAGAGGGATTTGCCATTTCTATTGTTTTCCTTTTAGACTACAGTGCACAGAACTGCAGACAGACAGACAGACAGACAGACAGAAATCCCTTAGATTTGTGTGTTTTGACACAAAAATACATTAAAAATTATGACAGTTATAATTTATATAGTACACAGTGAAGAGAGGCAGAAAACAGGGAGAGAGAGTCGGGGAGTAGCCTCGGTACCAGGCTTTCATTTTTGTTGGTGCAAAAATTGAAAGCCTGGAGGAATGCATTGGCCGCTCTGGTCTAAAATTGGGAGTCAACCCTTCCGGGTGGGCGTCGCTCCAAATTATGTGACGTAGCGCTGCACTAGGGGGGAGAGGAGGGGCCGGGGGTGACGGACAGATGGATGAGATCCAATCAGGGCGTGTGCAAATCTCAGCCGCGACCCGCCCCTCTAGACCAGAAACCTAACACGTTAGCTCAGGCTAGTCGGGGAGTGACATGCAACTGGAGGTTACTTCAGTAACAATGGTTCTTTAAGTAAACGAGCAAAATAATTTGCCTATGGGGACGCCAATCCTGGCAGGACTTGCCATAGGCAAATGATTTCACAAATTAAACTTAAAAGAACACAGTGACATTCCAGAGCTGCTATCCTATAATGACATATGCCCATTGTATATAATGATTGTGAAATATAAGTCTATATCCCAGCAGATTGAGCCAAAGTCTACTGTACAGCACTGCTACAGTATTTAGTAATTTGACAAAGGAAGCACTATACATTGATTGTTTTGTTTTTTTAAGAACAGGAGCCACTTCTCACTTAGAAAATATCCATCTGCTCAATGCAAAAAACCTACTATTTATCCTAGGCCAAACACAGCACACATGTACAGTATATGGCCCATGTCTGGAGATGTGGGAGTGCAATACAGAGCAGCTTGACAGGCATCCAAAAATAAAATGCAGGCCAATATTGTGAATGACAGACTGTGACTATATCCTTGGGAAACTGACCGATGAATCAGGAATTCAAGGCTTTAGCGCGTTCCCTTCATTTCTCTGCTTTGCTATAGTGGTGCATGCTTGACAAGCTGCAGGATATATGCACTTCCCGCAGACACAGGACCCCTGCCCAGCTGTCTGTCAACGTGAAGGGAGAATGCTACTCCTCAGCTGGCTGGCTCTCTGTTTGTCTCCCCGCTTCATATTGACAGACAAGGCTAACAGGGGTGTGATGGATTACTGGCCTCCTAAACCTACACGCAAACAGCACGCACGCACGTGTGCATGCAGTACTGCATCTACACTGTACAGTATGTGTGTACGCGAACAAACATATACCCACAGTGGTGTGCGCACGCAGGCATAAACACACACACACACACACACGCACACTCACACAAAATTACACGCATGCACACTCCTTCTGCTGTCCAACATGTCAATATGTCACTCGACTACATATTGTGCATGTTTAGTACAATGATGGAAAGTAACTAATTTAAGTACTGTTACCTTAACCACATTTTATTATTATTTTATTATAGTTATACTATACTCCATTACATTTCAGAGGTTAAATAAATACATAACAATGTGTTTTAGTACCTATGTTGTGACAATAAAATGTTATTGATTACCTGATTGTGGTGTTTTAAGTTAAGTAAAATTACTTCCACTTCTTCAAACTACTGTATGATCTTAGCAGATACACTATATGGTTGTGATGTGACGCTATTGTACAATGCACTGTTTCTTTTTAAATCAGTCATAATTATAATATCCAGGCATAAGTTATTCACTCTGTAACTTCACTTTTACTAGTGTGTGTGTGTGTGTGTGTGTGTGTGTGTGTGTATGTGTGCTGCTTCTGTTTCCGACTGTGTCTGTAACTTCACTTTTACTAGTCTGTCTGCTGCTTCTGTTTCCGACTGTGTCTGTAACTTCACTTTTACTAGTCTGTCTGCTGCTTCTGTTTCCGACTGTGAAGTGTGTGCGTGCGTGCAGCATGGGGGCACTGACTTAGTGGCCACTGGAGTGCTCAGGCACACTTGGTAATTTCAAAGCACCCGTGACGTCCATTCACGTTAGACCAGTTTATCTGGTGGCGGGGGTGGGGGGGTTTGAGCACCCTTGGCAGTGATAAGAAGTCGGCGCCCCTGTGTGCGTTTGACCGTGCGTGCATGTCTTCGTGCATGTGTGGGGGGTCTCAGCTTATGTCGGATATAATAACGGGGGCTCCAAGGACAGAGAGGTTGTGGACCACTGTAAGAATGTATATTTGGGCCCTGGGAGTGGGCGTAACCCTTTTGTGACTCTGTGACTAATGGTTAACACCGCGGGAGAATGAAAATCGATGCCTACCTCCGATGTCGGGTCGGAGTTTGTTGTCGTAGCCGTCTAGTAGGCTGTTGAGGATGTGCGTGACATCACTCTCGTACACTTTAGGAGTCAGCACCCATGTCTTGTTCGTCACCTCATCGTCGTCATCCGTCTGGAAGGAGCTGTGAGGGTGGAGAGAAGACGAGACATGCCATGACACCTTTGTTTGAGAGGCGAATCACAGATTCCCCTGTTTCACCTTCTTTTGCGGAAGGAAAGGACATAAGAGTGCAAGAGAGAGAGAGAGAGAGAGAGATTTGACTATTTTGGAAACCTTTTCCATACAATATATAGTAGTTATTTCATTCTGCACAAAATGTGGGTGCATATTGCATAATGCACAAAAGGTTGGTGCAAATTGACTGCCACCAAATGCCAACTATCGGTAATGTGGGTTGCAGAGTGTAAACTGAAATACAGTGACACATTATGCAGTGAAAATGTATTACATTTGAGTAGATGGGAATTAAGTGGAAATCGACTAAGCCACAAATCCACTGAAAGCATAGCAGACGTTTCCATGCACAAAGCACTGTGCATTCATTCACACTCTCATGTTGTAAGATGAAGAGCCACTAGTCAGTCTAGAGTCACTCGCTATGCTTTTAGGAACCAATTGTTCAACCTAACAACAACCAGGAATTATAGGCCAAACGCTGCGCACACGGAGGACCTATCCGTTCGGCACAAGCTGTATCCTGCCCGCTGTTTGAAATCAAAGCGAGATGAAAGGACTCGCTGGTTGCTTCTGATCTCTTGGTTCTATCTGCCATTGCATGGAGATGACATCTGTAATGCTATCATAATCCTGTGGCTTGCAGTCTTTTTGATGCCGTGACATATATACACGAGATGCCGTGCTCTGACTCGCAAACCGCTTGGGAAAAAGTCAAAGGCAGCTGAAGCCGTGTATGCTTAGTATGAAGTGTTCAATCAATAGCAAAGCATATAAGGCACTGCTCTGCCCTATAAAGCCAGAGTGAAGTAACTACGAAAGAAAGTAAATCACTGATAAATGGGTTTAAAAGTGTTTTAACTGGTCAGCCAAATGTATATTGAAGTGATATTACACTAATTGTATATCGGTTCTCGAGGTAATTGTTTACCCACAAAAATCACGAAGGCTAATTTGGCCTTTGGGATATACACAAACAAGTCTGTGTCCAAAAACGTCGTTACTGCACTTGGGCTTCAGCTGGCCAATGATGTGCATGGACTGATTTTAAGAAGCGTAAACATAATGCATCTCAGCTAAATGTACTGTTTCTTCTTGTTTGAATAATGACTTTTTGCCTTCAGTACCCCTTTCCGTGATTTCTGAATCCCCTTTACCCGACTACATCGACTACCTATGTTTAAAATAAAACGGCAACATGTCAAACAAGTATTTCTATTCAATAACAGTTGTGCTAGTCAAGTTGATTTGGATGAGATTTAGTTTAACACTTCAGCAGGTTCAGATAAAGTCTGTCAATGTTTATCACAAAACATAACAGTATAATTATGTCCCCGTCCCCCGTCCCAACCCTCCCCCATTTTCCACTTCCTCTTTCCCTGTAGTACACACAAGTTTAGCCTAGCCTAGCCCCGGACCTCAATTTTGAGGTCCGGGCTTACGTGACATGAACGTCCGTCCACTTCCATTAAAGTGCTGCAATTCCACATTTCGCCAGTAGGTAGTGGCATCTTCAACGTTGGATAGCCTTACTGGGGGGCTTGCTGTACATCCACAGCACGTTCCCATTTGAGAAACATGGCACTAGTACAGACTCCACCATTCAGAATAACATTATATTACAAACCCTGGCCTACAGTTTCAATAGGGTACAAATAGACATTTTTAATCTTCACTGAGGTCCCCCAGAGCAGGTTTATAGCCTACTTGGTCCGTTACTTTTGCCCCTACACCAAATCTCGTCACCGAAAACAGCAGATCTACAAGTTTACAACATGGTAGCAATGTGATCCATTTGGAACTTGTAGGAACGCTGGGGTTCATGTGGCTAATATTCAGCTGATGTGTTCAGCAGTTGCTTCCATTAACCTTCAGCATGCAGCAGTCACAGAAGGCGTAAAGTGTATAATAAAAAAACACATAGTTCTATATATCATACCATCATATCAGACTTTTTTATATTGATTGTGTCTCATGTAGACAACTCATGCCAACAATTCTTTGCAAACGGTCTTTGAGACATTGTCCAGTCTGAACCTTTATTTTTATTTTATTTTTATATATATTTCATCACCAGCAGCGACAAAATAAATCTAAATTTCTGTCAACCAATGATTCTCATGGAAATGATTAATTAGATACAGAGTGTTATGCTGGGAAAGGAAAGCTATATTGTGTGTTATTCTGTTATTGATAATCGCTTGGGTAGATTAGACAGTTTCCCATGAAACAGCTCCCTCATCATGACCCTGACTCACTGTGTGGAAGTGATCAGGGTATATGTTATCCTTTCACTTCCACACTCTTCCACACACAGACTATATTAATGAAATAGAATGATTCTGGTGAATGCTTTATAATTATTATTGTACTCCAGTGTAGAGACTGAATCAAAGTGTGTGTGTGTGTGTGTGTGTGTGTGTGTGTGTGTGTGTGTGTGTGTGTGTGTGTGTGTGTGTGTGTGTGTGTGTGTGTGTGTGTGTGTGTGTGCGAGCGCACGCTTAAATTAATAATGGCCACATCAGTGTGCAGATGAAGACTTGCTGAGAGCAACATAGTGCTGCCATTAAGCAAGAATATGTGAAGAGACTTGGAAACACAAAGTGTGTGTGTGTCAGAGAGAGAGAGACAGAGAGAGAGACAAGAGAGTAAGGGAGATTAATGGTGTATCTACACATGGGATGGATGGATGGATACCGCTGAAGGAAGAGACTCAGCGACCACAGTTCTGGGCCACTTCTATCACTCTGGTAACCATGGAATCAGATCAGGACGGTATAGGCTGGGGAACTAAAGCACAACCTTGAACGGGTTGTGAGCCTTCATAACAGGGCTTCACAGCGAGAGGGAAACCAAGGCCGCGCCAAGCCTTCAGATGAAAGCAAAAATGCATAACAAAGGGGGAGAATGTATTTCCGTGGCACGAACACAAAAGGAAAAGGATCAGAAGTCTTAATAGCTTTCCCATGCTCTTACGGTTGATGTGAGACCTCGTGTTTGGAACGGCAGCCCGCCTAAAGCATGCATTATGGGGCCATTAAGTGCCATCTGTCTCCACCCTGAAACCACCCGCCCCGACACATCAAATGTTCATTATATTGCTCAGGTGGACCTTTTTAAATATGTCTTACTGGAAGGAGTGAGTGGACATGTCCTGGGAAATCCTATTCAGCTATTCCACATGACAGCCAAGAGCAAAACGAAGAGAGGCAGAGAGGCGTATGGAGACGTATACAGAGAGATTATGAGAGGGGAAGTCCCTGAGAGTGAGATACAAGTTGTTTGCTAAACACTGAACATAGATACAGATCCTAGTGTGGATGGATGGATGGATAGGACCACGTACAATGACAACAAGTCCCTAGGACTACTTTGTGTTATGCTTTTAGTCTTAATGTCTGACTAATAAAGTAATCAATCGATAGATATTGATTCATTCATATAATGCATCACATACATACATACATACATACATACATACATACATACATACATACATACATACATACATACATACATACATACATACATACATACATACATACATATGTACAGGTATGCGGTCTAGCTTAAACTTGGACTCAGGGGGGTGGACGCCTCTGCCTTGCATAGTCCCCAGTGAATAGGCAGTTGGCCCTTCACTGGTAACCCTATTTTGGACTCATTTTAAATATATGAAGGTATTGCGGGCAGGGATTTTTACCAAAAAGGCCCCCCCCCCCCCTTTTAAAATACACACACACATACATACCTACATACATACATTTCAGACGTTTTAGCAGTTTTTAAGGACCCACTTTTAGGCCAGTGCACCAGAGCAAATTCTTGCCTTTTTTTAAACCCTACCCATTCTAACCAAATACATACATACATACTGTACATACATACATACATACATACATACTGTACATACATACATAGTCAGTCTGAGAGAGATTCTCCAGATTTTGTAAGGTGCTGCTGCAGTTCCTCATCTATATTCATCTGTGGGAGTAATGTCTCTGTGAATAGAAATACTCCCGAGACAAACGGATCAAAGCAGAGCCGTGAGTTATCCACCGCAGACAGATCTGCCTGCTAATTTGATACCGGAAGTCCACAGAGGGGGGGCCTGTGTGCAATGGTAAACAGTTGTGATTTAACACACTAGTAGTCAACAAGATTGAGGACAACCTGGTGCCCTTAATTTTGGATAGAGTAGGCCTACACATTATTTCAACATCACCAAGAGAGCCATAGCCTATAGTGTGCACTGCAGCACACAACAAATATAAACGGTAATCTATTTGTTAGTGTCATAGTATGTACGTAAAATGGAAACTCACTTGCATATTTGCTTTCTGCATTGCATTAATAGTATATACATAATTTACACTTCCAATGCATATCATGTAAATGTGTGGAGAAACACCCCTGCAAGCAGGAGAGCTCATGCCAAAGTGGCTCAAATTGTAATGGGTTACGTGTCCCACCAGCAGCGACTGGGCAGTGGGCACCCACTTTACTAGCCACTGAAGTGTCCCTTTAATGTGAAAACTGAGCCTGTGCAATTTTGAAATCTCATTTGTCCATTTCTGCTGAGCACCGCCGAGTACAGTGTCAGGTCTCTGTACCAGATTGCAGAGAAGAGCCTTGTCTGTGAAGTTTGTAAAGATTCATTACAAGGTCTAGGGAGGGCAATATCAGTTATGGAAACCACTGTTTGTCTACTATTAGCATCCCCATCAAGTTCTCCTGTGCCGCCATCTCCCTGTGTACTGCAAGTACATAATTGCAGATAATGAAGGCACACGTCCTAATGAATATACTGCGGCCTGGTATCCGATATGAAACCGGCTCTGTGCCCTATATGGCAACCATACAACAACACTTGTGCTTTGCCAACTAGTCACAAGAAGCACAACATAAAAGCTTATCTCACACAGGCCCTGTTCATTCCGGCACAAACAACAAAACGGACAATTTCATGGAGCTTGTTGTAGCATCTTCAGCAGTGCCACCATCTATTATTCTGAGTAGATACAAATTACCCTCCCTGGGGTGCTTTATCGTGGAGAAGGATGGAAACAGATTGGTTGTCACTTTGCAAATGGCTGTTCCCGGCTACCATATACCCTGAGGACACTCGTGGCAATTAGCAACAGATCACCTGGCCTACGGTGGCCCACGAGGCTCCATTTAACCCAGTGGTTCCCCACACTGAGGGTCGGCACCCCCAGGGGGGTCCCGTCACCAGATGATGAGCTTAATGTGCAGCATTGTTTTCTCAATAACAGTAAACAAACCAACATACAGTCAAATATTACGTAAGAAAGAGGCACACGTTGTGAGAATGGTAAGTCCGACCACCCGTTAGTCCGACCTATACGTGGCCGGTTAAGACTGAGGTTAGCGTTAGTGACCTACGACACGTGGCCGGTTAAGACTGAGGTTAGGGTTAGCAACCTACATGGCCGGTTAGGACTGAGGTTAGGGTTAGCGACCTACGTTGCCGGTTAAGACTGAGGTTAGGGTTAGCGACCTACGTGTCCGGTTAAGACTGAGGTTAGCGTCAGTGACCTACATGGCCGGTTAAGACTGAGGTTAGGGTTAGTGACCTACGACACGTGGCCGGTTAAGACTGAGGTTAGGGTTAGCGACCTACATGGCCGGTTAGGACTGAGGTTAGGGTTAGCGACCTACATGGCTGGTTAAGACTGAGGTGTGGCCAGTTATGACAGAGGTTGGGGTTAGGGTTTGGGATAGTATTAGTTCGGAATTATGGAAGGTCGGGATATTGAGAGGTTGGAATAATGACATTGTGAGAATAGCCAAAATACAAGCTTTCACAATATTGATCACGTGGCACCCAGTCAAACCACTGCAATTCCAAATGCTTGTCAGGGTGGGGGGTCCCCAGTTGAAATATGATTATTTTGGGGGGTAGAGTCCTGAAAAGTTTGGGAACCCTTGATTTAACCAACCTCTCACAGTATAAAGGCATGTACCGACTTATAGACTCTCAACAGGCCAACAGCCAACAGCCTACATCATTAAGTCAAGTAAATTAATGCAAATGAGAGAACCTGAAAAGGTGGCTGAATTGTAAAGTGAAACCAGGTAAAGATTCAAGCTCTGACCTATTGAACAGAGAGGCGAATTACTGGAAAAGCTCTAGTTCAATGCTAAGCCTCCATGATTAGTGAGCATTCCTTATGAAAAAGCATGGACTGTGTTTTCCTGGAGTGGAGTGGGAAACAAAGGTGCTGTACGGTGGGGGGGAACATTTATTAACCTTTTTAAATGTACCCCTGGCTCACCCATGCTATATCCCTGTGGCCTTTAGAAAGAAACCCATGCATGCACACGCTGTTTTGGATTAAGGAAAGCCTTGAGACCTATATTTTTCTAGAGAGTCTCTCCGGATAAAGATAGGCTAGGTCTATTACCTGCAGGGCTAAGACAGCAGCAGTGTGGTGAAATACTTTACTCTGAGCACTATCGGATTCGTACAGTGTGTGTACAGTGGAAGTGACAGCACTACATTATGATGGAAGTTGTAAATCCCCATGACCCTATGCTGGGATTATTGTAACGCTCACCAGGGGCTGTTCTGAATGCC
Organism: Protomyctophum parallelum; assembly: GCF_964188405.1. Classification (NCBI taxonomy): domain Eukaryota; kingdom Metazoa; phylum Chordata; class Actinopteri; order Myctophiformes; family Myctophidae; genus Protomyctophum; species Protomyctophum parallelum. Next base: position 71,472,292 of record NC_139697.1, on the reverse strand, counting down.
AATAATAATATCCCAAATATTAAGATCCCCACGCCGTGCGTGATGACTGTGACATAATCTCAGCCAGTGGGGAGACATAGCTGCAGGCATTTGTGACAGTCAACTGTTCTGTCGAACTGTCTTCCACCAGGCAAAGCATAGATCGACATCTGCACAGTATCAACGCCATTTCTTAAGGTGCAGTGGCATTCTAAAGAACAGGAAGGCTCAAGTCTGGGATGAATGAATATACATACAGTATACAGTTAACAGCCAGTAGTCCAAATGTTTCCGACAGATGAGGAGAGCACAAATGAGGACGCAAATTAGTTCAGTGGGTAAAATGTGATTTGTATGGTTTGGGAATTGAAGCTAAGAGGAATAATACAGCAATTACATTTTTAGCCATACAGTATACGTACATTGTAAATATTTTTTTTTACTACACAGTAAAGTCCTCAGTGTTTTTTTTGTTCTTTAATTTTTATCCCACGATTTTGCAACCCAGTTTTTTCACCCAGTGCCAATTATCTAATGTAATCCTGGGCACTACACTTCCTCTGCCAACCTGGGGGGGCAGCGGACTGACCTCATGCCTCCTTCTATGCATGAGGAGTCCAAGCTGCTTCTTTTCACCTGACAGGGGGGATTTTCCCTGGCCGGCGCGTGGAAGGAACACGTTATTCCGACCAGTTCCTTTCCCCTCCATCAGGCGCCCCAGCTGGCCAGGGGAGTTAGTTTTAGAGACCAGGATTACTGCATGTTTTTTGTGAGGGTACCTACCCTATGAGACACGGGGAGAACATGCAAACTCCACACAGAAAGGCCCTTTCGCCAACCCCACCTCGGGTATGGGCACTGATGCGGAGGAGGGAAACACGCCCACAGCGTCCCCAGCGGGAATCGAACCCAGGACCTTCTAGCTGCTCAGTGTTAACCCATTTTGGGTGGGAACCCCTTTTGGTGTTAGCGTTATGTTATGCTTTAGCTATATTGAAAAATAGCAGATCTAGAAGCCCATAGCGCGCCACAAACTTGTAGGTCTGCTATTTTTTAACGACTGACATAGAAACATAGTTTTTTCAGAAAACTGTCAGGATGTAGAAGACATTTTTAGAATCTGATGTCAGGTCAAAATGGGTTAAAGGTGCAGTAAGTGCAGCCAGTGCAGCAAGTTTTTGTTGTTTTTCTTCAGGCATTGACAAATATATTAATTTGGTGTTTTCAGTGTTTACGATAGAGGGTGCTCTTTTTCTCTGCTTTCTCGTTACTTGCGCAAGCAGAGCACACAAGTACAGTTTTTTGGCTGCGTATGTCGGTGACTGCCTCGCCCAATCAGGGATTGTGAGTTTTTGGTGGTCCCCTTGGCCAATCAGGGCTTGTGTAGTTTTGGTGGCATCGCTTGAATGGTGGTCCCTTATTGGCTGTCAACAACGTTTTGGAACAGCAGTTGTAATAGACATTTGTTAGTAGCAGTAATTTGCGTGCTCTGCTTGCGCACAAGTAGCGCACGAGAGCACGCTAGAGACTGTTCTAGAGAAACTCTGGCAGTTAATGAGTTTTAAATAGTTCTATATTCTCATCGCAATCATTACTATAGTGTATTTGTTCAGTAACATTGGTCTCCCTGTCTCTCCAGCTCTTTAGTAAAAAGATATGACTTAGAACCTTTTAATTACAAAATTCTTAAAGAGCAAAATACATCCAGATAGACATCAGGAATCCGCCCCTCAAATATAAAATATTTAAATCCTAACATTTCTCTTATTCATCCACAAACTGATAACAATCAAAACAACAACGCCCTATTAAGACTGGTAGACAGTATCTGGTTAAAAACAACATTATAGGGATTGATATGTTGTGATATTCTGCATCTTGTTTTGCCAATATACAAAACACACATGATCAACGATCGCACATGATCAATCAAAAAATGTCCTTCTCAATTTTCTCTTTGAATATACTATACATGCAATATTTGTTAATTATTTCAATGTTGAAACCAATCCCTTGGATCTATCACATTCAAATACGAAATGTTGGTGGCAACTGGCAACGTACAGGATATTCAGTTGGGCTAAAGCGTTATTCCATAGTCTAATATTTTCGGTGGTGAGGTGACCACCGAACTACAACATGACGTCACTGAGCCGTGGTGAAGAGCAAACCACCACCACTCTCCCCAGCCCTTCTCTCTGTTTTTACTCACCACCACTCCACGTTATTTCAGCTCCGGTGGTCACCTCACCACCGGAGCGGTGGTCACCTCACCACCGGAGCGGTGGTCACCTCACCACCGAAAATCCAGACGGATGAATAGGCCTTCACTGTGTTTTTACACATAAGGGACATTTACTTTGCATCGACATTTAACCCTTTATATTAATAATAATAATAATAAAACTTTATTTGTATAGCACCTTTCATGACATGAAATGCAGCTCAAAGTGCTTTACAGAACAATGGAGAATAAAAGAAAAGCAAGGCAACGACAAAAAACAAGCAGTAATGCAATACAGTGAGGACATGAATAACAAAAAAATAAAAATAATAAAAGATCAATTAAAAGCAATGTTGTAGAAGTGGGTCTTGAGCTGAGCTTTAAAAATGTCTACAGAGGCTGCCTGACGAAGGCATAGGCGGAGCTTGAAGTTGACGCTGGGGGGTGCGACTGCTTGGCCAACGACACCCGCGATTTTTTTAACCTTTATTTTATTATTTTAGCGTTTTTACAATGCCCTAACCCCTAAAAATTAGTTATTTAGGTAGTACAGCAGCTCACACACATGCACTACAGCCATACAGCGAGTCATCATATCATGATAAGAGAGATGATTACAAACTACAGTCAGAAGCCAGAAGGTATTAAAGTTTAAAAAAAAAAAAAAAAAAAAATCATGCTTCCTCAGGTAGATAATGTTCACCGTTTGGTTACATATACGGTATGTTCACTCTCTGAGTTTAACTCTGAGGATACGTAGTTGGGATGTACTGTAGCTGAGATGTGACTGGCTCATCCAGTTGCTCTTATATAATATAAATAAAATCCAGCCATTGAGTTTGACAACCATTGCAGAAACAAGCTAACTTTGGCATTCATTGATAGTAATTGAATTCGAACAGAACTGCTTTCCTTTGACCCCCTAGGGGTCCGAAGACCCCTGCTCTTATTGGATGGATTTTACATCACAGACCAGTGTTTACAATAGCTACCAATTCTCATTTAACTGCGACCGTATAGGTCGCAGATTACTATGAAAACCTGAAACAAATCAATCAGTCTGTCTGTCTGTCAGTCCGTCCGTCACTCCTCGTGACATGCTCCATTTATGGCCGTCAGTCCGTCACGCCCCGTGACCACACTCCATATATGGCTGTCGGATCGTCACGCCTCGTGACACGCTCCTATGGCCGTCTATGAAGACCACAACACTGACCATCAAACCCTGGATAGCCATACATGGAGAAGACCTACAGTATCTGCATATATGGAGCCGGCCAGCAACTCTACATCTGACCTCAAACCCTTAGATCTCCATATATGGAGCTGACCTGTTCTGACATTCCATATTTGTTGATCCTCCCCACTCGTCCTTCCTCTTCGATGTCTCCCTTTTGACTGATATCTGTCCATTCAAAATCAACAGGCCTGTCTCAAAGTTATTAGCACAGCCGCGCCCAGTAGCCAGTGAAACCAGTTCTCAATTATCACACATTGTACGGTACGCCCTATCCGGCCCGAAAACGTCAATTTAATTTTTTACTGGTTTAAATGGAAGATTACAGTATACTTCGTGTTTGACACAGCTGCACAGCTGACTGGAAAAGAGCCAGCTTAGGTGGCTGGAAGGAGACTCCCATGCAGACCAAGGATGAGTTGGAGGGTTTATATCTCCAAAACATGACAGGAACATCTTGGGATCCCCCAGAATGAAGTTACTAATTTTTCTGTGGAGAGTGAAGTCTAGACCTGGAGCTCTCTGGTGGAGCTGTTGGCCCTGCGACCCGACTATGGATAAGCGGATGAATGGATGGATGGATGGACTGAATTATGATTATCACCCACCCCGTTGATTTAGACACTTTTGATTACGATGAATGATGCTTAACACTGTATAATTAGTTATTTCCATGAGTGTATTATGATACAGTACCACACACAGTAAGTCATTACAATGATTTGTTATGGTGATTGTTATAGCCTATATATGAATATTCATCAGTTCCTTCAGACGTCATAGGCCCTATATATATACCAACTGGTATTATGTCTGCATTCTTTGTTGTATGCTAATTGGACTACCACGATCTTAATTAACACTAGGCCTACTGTGTAGTAGGCTACCATCCCTAAGGCACGCATAAGGCACATCACATAGCCTACACATATAGGGATAGGGACCCTATGATAAGGTTGAGCAGTAGCCTGTAGGCTATACGTAAAGTCCCTGTTGTTGCATTTAACCGCACGTCGGTGATTGAGCTACAGACTGATTTATCAGCCTCCATTTTTCACCTTCTGGCAGCAGAAGAGGGTGGAGGCTTTACGAGTCTGATGATCCAACCACCCACTTCCTCCGATCTATATTATGCTCTTATATGTGTAATGCAAATTGCGTCATGAGGACGTCTTAAGACTATTTCTAGTGAGAGGGGGGGGGGACAACCGAAATGACGTTCTGTCAGCCAGAAAATGCATGCGCAGACAGAGTGTCCATATGTGTTATCTTTATTGTGCCTTTACAGTTCTATTTTCTATGAATGTCTGCCATTTTGAAATATTTCCTCTGTTTCCCCCCCAAATACGGAAAAGATATCTTCAATCGGCTTATAAAAACGCCCTGATTTTATTTCCCCTACAAGAAAACATCGCTCGCTTTATTCAGAAAGAGGCTTTATCTTAATTGGAATAAATACATCGATATTTGACACAGGCAGCTTCGTAGCCTATGCAACCTTACAGCTTCAGTCAACGTATAGTAGGCTACTGGATTGCATTTCTGTCAGCACCACTCGTATTTGCTCATAAACCTTATACACAAGGCATGCTATATAGGTATCTGTAAATGTATAGGCTATGCCACTGTGTAGCTGTCTATGGCCAGCCTGTTGCGATCGTTTTGCTTGTTCATTGTAAACAAATATTAGTTACTATATAAAAATCCCTTTAGCCTAATGTATACTCCGTAGTACGACGGTGTCGCTTGCCGAAAAGGCAAAATACAACCCAGTCTGTATAGGCCATGAACGCAAAACGCAGCGACTTTAGTCAATGTAACCTATTGGGGCTGTCAAAAGCTCTTCACAAGGTGTGATATAAACTCCATGCCTTGACCTCCTCCTCTTTCCAAGCCCGTTGATCCGACATGATCCCTCGATCTCTAAACGCATATAAATTGAATATACAATTGTAGCCTACAGATGCACAACCACCCAGACAGAAATATACCTGCCTTTTGTCAAAAGCAGACCAACAAAGACTAACACACAGTCTACGAGGTTCGGGGGAAGCTTTGCTGCTTACCTTGTAGGAAGATGACTGAATATGAACACCCACAGAAACAGCTTCACGGGGAAGGAATAAGGCTTCGCCATCGCTGCCGAGCATTTGGAGGCTACATTCGGTGAGCCCATCGTCAACGTCCCCGCGGTTCCTCTGTACGGCAGATGAACGCGTCCCTCGTATTCTAGCCTACTGTGTTTCCTCCCTATCATACATTACGATGCACATAGCAGAGCGGGTCTGAACATTAGACCCGAGGTGGAGGGACGAACGGCGAAAAAAACAACCGATGGAAGTCGATCAAGGCGTCTGAGATGTTTTCCCTTTTTTTTTTTTTTTTCCTCCACGGCGAGATTATTTTTGTATACGATCACCAAAGAGAAGCCTTCTCCGTACTATATGGCCTAAACCCCCCCACCAGACTTGCCGAAGCCCCGTCGTAACAGGCTATATATCTAAATATCCAGCTGCTGATAGAAGCATTGGAGCCTCGGTCTGAATGCAGATTACAACACTGGGGGTCAGAGAGAGTAGCTGCACGTTGCTGCAGCACGGCTCAACACATGCGTGGTTCCACCGAGCGGAAGCATAGCGGGAGAATAGGGGGATAAGCGTTAGCTCCGTGCCTAAAATAAGGACGGATCATGGGGGGGGGGGGGGGGGGGGGGGGATTTCTGTTGAGGATATAGGTGCATATATATATGCATTTGACGTGAGGGGTGGGTACCGTGTATGAACCCAATCTTAATTCCAAATATTTTCCACGGCATAAAAAAAAAAAACCGGTGACACTGGCCCTATGGCTGCGAGAGCGAGAATGTCAATGAAAATATTTTTGTTTTTGTCTACACGACGCACGTAACAATTGAATTGGTTTGCCTATACGTCGTGGCTTTCAGCACTAAGGACAGTTCCGTGATCAGCACCACGGATAACGACCGTCAGAACTCTCCTGCTTTCGTCAGAGAGAACAGCTCTGAGAGACTCGACCATCATACATGGCCCATTTGCTGTGACGGAAATAAAGACGCTCACCCTCAAAATGGAGCCCTGAAATATTGATTGATTAAGGTTACATTTGAACCAGCACTTATATAAATAATGTAGGATGCACTTCTGATTCTGATACAAACCTTGAATAAAAATATTTTGAAAAGAAAGGATGCACAACCACTAACAGACTGTTAAGTCAAGCATTTTCATTTCTATCACAAAAAATCACACCCGTGTGAAATGAGGAGCGCTCTTCTCATCGTAGCCAACATCAATTTATGTTATAGTGGACATTTGGCATTGCTACATATGCAGGTCCCTTATTGGCCGAGCGCTCCCATGCACCAACATGTGATTGGTTAGCCGATTTGCTCGTTTACATATAAGTTTTCCCTTCAATGCCAATGGCATTTAATGTTTAATTTACATCATGTTTAGCGGAATTATCATCATACATCATGCATCATCTCATACTGGCCGATTTCAGAATGCCTGTGATTGGTTGGCTGATTTGCTCGTTTACATATGATTTAAATATTCCCTTCAACGTCAATGGCGTTTAATATTTTGATGTTTCATTTACGTCATCTGACGTAATTTCTCTGTTCATTGTCAATGGCAAATATTGAGACGGGCGGGGACAAGATTTAGCGGACATTTGACCGGAATTCAATGGCAAATCTTAAGACACAGGTGTATGGTGACAAAAGCTGTTTATAGAAGTTTATAGAAATCACACCCGTGTGAAGTGAGGGGTGCTCTTATCATCGTACATCATCATGACGTAAAGTAGACACTGTCTATTTGCTCAGACACTATGACTTAACATTGAGTGCTAGAGTTTTCTATGAGCTCAGGCTTGGTGGTGCTAAGCGATTAACATTGGACTTTTGAACTTTTTCGGGGGCCCACAGCGAGGGGCTTCTTATAGCGAGAATCACACCGCATAAATCAAAAGAAAGCCTAACTTGTCCACTTCAATGTTTAAAAAATGATTTTACCATATTCAATTCTGGAGATATTGACCTTTTTCTAACACCTGCTTTTGCCTGCACGCTGCTCGCTTGAAAAAACAGCAGAGATATGGAAGGTTGAAGTTGACAGACATTGACAGACAGATATAAAAATGAACACAAATAATATCATATACATACTACACACTGAATGAAAGCCCTGAATGTCTACTTTTAGGAGGAAAACAAATACACATTGATCCCATGTACAGTTTGTCAGTGATTGGCTATTGAATGCAGCTTGCGCCCACCAGAGAGAACTTCAGAGAAGGCATGGACCTGAAGAACTATTATTCACAAAATAAGGCCTATAGCGACATGTACATATACTATATACCGTATGAAACAGATAAAATAAAAATCACACCCCTGTGAAGTGAGCAGTGCAATGTTGCACAACATTGCACTGCTCACTTCACAGGGTTGTGATTTTTCAAAAATAGCTAAAGCATAACATGATGCTAACACCAAAATGGGTTCCCGTTCAGAATGGGTTAACAATAAAAGCAGAACATTCCGGTGTACACCCATATTTGGGCGTACGCCACGTTGATAAATGAGGGCCATAGTGTCTATTTTACGTCATGATGATGTACGATGATAAGAGCACCCCTCACACACCCCTTCACATATATATATATATATATATATATATATATATATATACAGCTTTTGTACCCCAAAAAACGACGTCATCTTGTCCCCCACGCCACACGTCTCATATTTTGCCAATTCACTTGCATAATGGAACAAGACAAGGAAAAAGAAAAGAAAAGCTGGTATGATAACTAAGAACTTATAAATACTTTGTGTTGAGATGAGAAGGTTGGTCCCATTGGAAACCTGAGGTGGTCAAATGGTATCTCTATCTTTGGTCTATATTAAGCACGCCAGTCTCACCGCCACACCGGTGTTTCAGCCAGCAATGACACAGGTCTCATAGGGGTAATTAAACAATGACACAGGTCTCATAGGGGTAATTAAACATTGACACAGGTCTCATAGGGGTAATTAAACATTGACACAGGTCTCATAGGGGTAATGAAACATTGACACAGGTCTCATAGGGGTAATTAAACATTGACACAGGTCTCATAGGGGTAATGAAACATTGACACAGGTCTCATAGGGGTAATGAAACAATGACACAGGTCTCATAGGGGTAATGAAACAATGACACAGGTCTCATAGGGGGAATGAAACAATGACACAGGTCTCATAGGGGTAATGAAACAATGACACAGGTCTCATAGGGGTAATGAAACATTGACACAGGTCTCATAGGGGTAATTAAACATTGACACAGGTCTCATAGGGGTAAGGAAACAATGACACAGGTCTCATAGGGGTAATTAAACATTGACACAGGTCTCATAGGGGTAATGAAACATTGACACAGGTCTCATAGGGGTAATTAAACATTGACACAGGTCTCATAGGGGTAATGAAACATTGACACAGGTCTCATAGGGGTAATGAAACAATGACACAGGTCTCATAGGGGTAATGAAACAATGACACAGGTCTCATAGGGGTAATTAAACATTGACACAGGTCTCATAGGGGTAATGAAACAATGACACAGGTCTCATAGGGGTAAGGAAACAATGACACAGGTCTCATAGGGGTAATTAAACATTGACACAGGTCTCATAGGGGTAATGAAACAATGACACAGGTCTCATAGGGGTAATTAAAATTATCCCTTCATTGGCCATGGGAATTTAATGTTTGTGTAGGACAGTTTGTGAACATGCACTCAAAGCTGGATATAGGAGGGCTTAACGCCCCTCAAAAATCACACCCGTGTGAAGTGAGGGGCGCTCTTATCATCATACATCATCATGACGTAAAATAGACATATGTCAATTTGCTCAGACGTACCTATGACGTAGAATTGTCCATTCATTGTCAATCGGAATTTGTTTGTGTAAGACAAAGTTTGTGCACACACACTGTTGAGTCAAAACTCAGAAATGGACCAAAAATATGGTCAGCGTGACATCTCAGACCTCAGAAACTACATCTCCCAGAGTGCAGCAGCAAGATGGCTGCTCGTTACCTGATTAGGAGCACCTTAAAAGGAATGGAGCTTCAATCATTCTCAAAAACAAACACCAGATGCAAACAGCAAAGACTACTCCTGGGTTCTACCTCCAAAGACGGCAATGGTCGGTGATATTGTATTGTTTTATTCACACTTTGTGTTTTAGTATGTTCAACTGCTTCAGGTGAAGTAGGGAAAGAAAACATCAGTGTTGCCCTTTTTGTTTGAGAGTTGGGTTTCATTTATGTTTGAAAAGTATAAATTACAAAAGAATAAGACCAAGTTAGAAATGTTAAAATGATTTAAGAATTTAAAACGCACACACACAGACAGACACCGTATATAAATTAAATGATTAAAAATCATGCCTGTAGGTGTAGGGGTAGTGTTAATGACATCAGCAAAACGGGTCGCATGTCCCTTGGTGATCCATGTGTTTTGACTGATCCCAGTTTCTGGGGGCTGCAGTCTGTACACGTCAGCCAGAATGCTGTCTGAGACGCCCTACATTTCCATCCCAAGCCCCCCTTACAGAATGCTCCACTTTAGTCCAGTGGTTCCCAAACCATTCAGGTCCAGACACAAAAGAGAGATTAGACGTCTGCCCCGGACCCAAACTAGGGAAGATAGCAGATCTACAAGCACACAACGGTTCGCTGTGCTGTTAGAATATGTTTGCCTCTGTGAGCTCTATTATACAGTAGCATTCATGTGTCGAAAGAATGAGCTACAACAACATACTGAGAGGAATGTGCAGTCAAGATTTCAGTATATCCAACACTCTGCATAGGTTCATGTAATGCTCACTGTGCTGGAAGGTTTGAACCATTCCCAAAAGCATGACTAGGAGACGAACAAAGTTGAAAGTAGAGTTCAATTTACCGGGTCAGCTGGTAAGGGCAAACCTGGCAGATCAGTCACTCAGGCAAACAAATCTGACAAGAAACGGGGAGGAAATCCAAGGCCCAGGAAATTAAGTCAAGCAAAATAGGGAGATTGGGAACAGCTTGGCTCACGACAATCTGGCATTCATGCGGGGGAAACTAATGAGAGGATGAGCTGCAGGTGAGAAGATGACGAGGGGAATGAGGAGACATGAGGCAAGCATAGTGACTTTGGCATTAGTAGCATAATAAACATGTAACCTCATACAAAGACACCTCATATCAAGCTCTATTGCTGCTGTCACATGACAAATAATAATTAATAGTTTAGTAATTTAAACATATCAAAACAAATGCAATGTAACAAATGCAATTCAGACACATTGAGACGGACTGCAGATCCCTTTAAAGAGACCTAAAGCTGTTTACTCCTATAGTGGTTGCTCAGTGGTATTATTTTGTTTTTAAAATCAGGCAAAGTTTGATTGCTGCTGTTGGTGCCTGATTTTGGTATTTATAACATATTAGTTGTAAACTTCATCTTGTTTTTTCAACAGCTCAAACCATTCACAACAGAGTGACTATTTAATTGAAATTTGATAAAATGTCATTTTCAAATGGCTTCAGACAAGATATAATTGATTTAAGTATTATCTTTGCTATTTTTTATCTGCGATGATGGGTAATACATTAGAACTGTTCACAACTCTCTGGACTGTGTGATGCAGCAACACTCACTCACTGATTCAGGAAACCATGAACTCAATTAAACAATATGACAGAGGGCGGAAATATAAGTATTTATTTGATTTATTTTTGTCTTCATTGTTTAATGTTGGCCAACATTTATGAAAAAGTTTTAATTGCCATAGGCTATTGTCTGAAATAGCAATTTGATTCCAAAATAGGAAAACTAATTGTCTCATTAGTCAACAACACAATTGACAGCATATCGCTAACACGCAACATTAGCATTGCCAAAACATATTTATAACACCCTCATGCAATGTAGCCATCCTCGTCCTCAATCTCAAATAGAAATCTGTCAAACCATCTCTAACCTTCTCACCCCCTCTTTTACCTCCATTAATCATTATTTTCTTAAAAATAATAAATAAATTATCTTCGTTAAAAAGCCAGAGCAATGGGATTTCGTGGTTGTGCTGCTCTTATGGACTGTCTGGGTTCAGTTGCCCTCAGGTCTACTGATATGGTCCCCATTGTATGTGCACACACGGACACACATGTGAGCACGCAAGTACGCACACACAGAGGCAAAGGCGGAAAGATGAACACACAAATGGACAGGGGACAGATACATTCCCTGCACTCATACACGCACGTGCACAATGTCACCACGCAAGCACGCATCCACGCTTGGTAATGTCATTAGCCACATGAACTCTCCATATTCTAGTGCCAACATTAGGCAAAAATAGCAGATCTACAAGCTCACCACTGCGTCATAAACATAAAGATACATATCTCTGTAATTAACCCGGAGACTTATACCGTATCATTGGAAAGCAGAAAGCCCTCCTTTTGTTGTTCAATGGATTCAGGATGTGATGTCAGTGTTAAAACTTGATAAAATCAGACAATATACTGTACGTGGTGCACGGGAACATTTGACATAACTTGGTCTGTGTTTATCTCATATGTCAGAGACTTTACATTCCCCTAATGTGCGTGGTGTAAGCCGGGGCTCGTGGGTCAGCGTACAGCTCTGCCCCCCCCCCCCCCCCCCCCAGCAGGAATCGGGGCTGAGTGGACCAGATTTGTGGGTGTGAGTCAGGCAGTATAGCGGACAACACTGTCGGCCCTGTCGCTGGCTCGCTCACTTCGCGTTCTGAGCTCGTAGATTTGCTTTGTGATGAAGAGATTTGCTGTCGAGCCGGACCAGGCCAGATACATATAGATGCTAATTAACAGGGCTAGGGCTATTGATAGCAGTTAAGGAGATAACCAAACCCAGTAGATACATTTGACAGGGCCGAGCACTTTAATTGGGCTTAATAAAGGCCATGGCCATTTTTCAGCTTTTTTCAGATTATGAAAGTACGCTTTCAATTTAGGAATTTAGCAGATGCTCTTATCCAGATGGACTTAAAAGGGGCAAGATCAGAGTAAATCGCATGAATCTTAGTCAACAAACAGGATATAGTGCAAAGAACATAGTTAGGCCTAAGTGCTACAAAGTAACTTGGTTACAGGTAATTATCAAAGCTACTGTGGTGCAGTGCATTAATGTAGTTGCGACCGAAGGTCGCAGTTAATTGCGACCGAAGGTCTCGTCACGTGAGTCGTGACATCACAATGACATCATCAGGGTTGATAGTAAAATCCCCATACATGGACAAAGCTCCCATATATTGTGCCCATGTCTCGTGACATCATCAGGGATGATTGTAAATCAGGGATCATATCATTTAGTAAATGCGACTTGCTGTCGCAATTAAGCCCATATATGGAAATCCCTGATGTCATCAATATTAGTATATGGATATATGTCAGAATCTGTCCTGACATTCCATATGTTGATCCTTCCCCATCCATCCTTCCTCTTCAATGTCTCCCTTTTGACTGATACCTGTCCATTTAAACTCTAGACGGGTCTGCCCCAAAGTTATTAGTGCAGCTGCGCCTGGCAGCCTGGCGAAAACTAGAGTTCTCAACAGGCCCGAAAGTTTAGGCCATTTATGGAGTCCTGACATTCCATACTGTATATGGATCTGACCTCATCAAACCCTGTACACTCAAGACATGCTCCATATATGGCCAGTCTTCTCACCCCCAGGTGTCTTACTGGTATAACTATTTTAATAACATTCTTAGTATAATCTATAGATAACATTTGAACGAGTAATCAACGGTCATCTGCATAGTGCATCTACTGTATCAAAAATAGCTAACAAGACGTGATACAAGGAATGAGGAGTGCTAGGAGTAGGGCTGAGCTAGAGTCGAATACACGTTGAAACTGTATATTGTCTTGGTAGGGATAGGGCTGTTGATAATATCATGAGAAGAAATTAGACGACATGAATGGTAAATGGTGCATTTATGTAGCGCCTTTATCCAAGGCGCTTTACAGAGATTGTGCATTACATTCACCCATTCACACACACATTCGTACACCGTTGGCAGCAGAAACCATGCAAGGCACCAACCAGCACATCAGGAGCAATTAGGGGTTCAGTGTCTTGCTCAAGGACACTTCGACACTAACTCTGGGGGAGCCCGGGTTCGGCAACCTTACTGTTACCATCCAGCCACTCCCCTGAGCCACTGCCGCCCCAACATATACTGTAGGAATGGGGTGCTTCACAATTTGTTTTATGCCGGGAGGACATGGAACTTAAGTACAACGATTAATATGTTGTACTTAAGATTTAATAGGAGGACAGAAATCACTTGGTTTTCTCCAGTCCAGGCCATGCAAGTTCATAAACATAAACTCTCACTATCTCTCAATATCAATGTAACAATCCTTCTCTTTTTATCTCTCTCTCTCTCTCTCTCTCTCTCTCATGCATCATCTCAAAGAATCATTTAAATTAAAATGCAGTTGTTGTTGTTGTTGTTGTGCCAGTTTGACCGACCTGGGGCCTATTTCACGAAACTTGGATTAGAGATTAAGCCGGGCTTTAACACATATCCTGGCTTAATATATCGTGGATCAGTGCTTAACCGGTTTCATGAAAGCTGGTTGATCTTGCCAGATTAACTTAACCAGTTAACCTGGATATGTTGAGGCTTGATTCGGTTTCATGAAAGTGATGCTACATAAGTTACCATGGAAACTAATGCTTTGGATTTAGCCTGCTCCGGACCAGGCTAACAGCCAGGTTTAACCTAATCCTGATGTCTTTACTGTTCATTAAGCAGTCAAACTGATCACAAACCAATGATGTTTTCCAGATTTATTCAATTATTATGGTTTTATGTTGCCTTATTTGTATCGGTCTGCATTAAAGGACTAATTTAAGCACTATATAAAATCAAATAACCAAAATATACAGGCTGCACAACATCATGACAGCTTGTGAGCTTGTAGATCAGCTGCTTTTGGTGAATGTTCCCCATGAATAGGTTTGCTGTCGTGCAAGTGCACGGTTAAGAAGATTATTATATTATATTATATATTTATTTTTTTTGTAAAAGTGAAAACCACTAAATATTACCATTACTCATTGTTTTACAACATATTACCATTGTAACGTTTCACCCACTACTAGTCCTACATACTTACACCTAGAAACCCCATTCAAACCTATTTAGGTTCATCCTACGGTGGACACGGTGTGCCTGAAAAGGAATCTTTGAAATGTTTCATAGTTTTAGAAATATAGTGCTTTCAAATTTGAGACATTTATAGGCAGATAGTGGCACTTAAAAAAATCACTTTCACCTAGAAACTCCATTCACACTTTGTAAAATTCAGATTACTGTGGAGACACATGCTGGAACTTTTTACTTTGAAATGTTTTGTAGTTTCTGAGTTATTTAACTTAAACGCCCAATGCATTCTCAATGGCAATAGCACAAACTTTGGCATGCTACATGAACCATGACCCGGCCCTGTCTGGACCACAACCCCCTTCTCCAAAGGTAGCTCCCTCAGAGGAGGGAGTTATGGCCAAATATCACAATGCGACAATATCATTATGCTTACAATATTAAGAATTCTGTTTTAAGTTAATAGTAGTGGTAAAATGTAAACTATATTTTTGGGGTAGTTAATCATTCAGTCTATCCACTATTGAGAGTATGTTCTCTCTTTAATTACAGCAGCAGTATTTATTTTAGAAGCTTAAGTCCTTGTATCAGTAAGTCTTGAATAGATTAGTAAAGATAATGAGATATACAGAAGGGGGCTGTAATGCAACTATTAAGGATGCAAACTGCCTTAATACCCCATGAAGAAGAAGGATCAGTAAATCTGTGATCCACATAAGGGGTCTAGAGACAAAAAGCCAGACTGTCTATTAAGCCTGGCTTGCTGATCCCGGCTCGCCAAATCCACCAATTCTGAGCCTCGCTTGGCTTTAGTGGAACGGAATAAACCAGGCTGTAAAGATCAGGATTTAAAAAGCCTGGCTTTGGCCTAAATCCTGGATTAGTTAATCCAAGTTTCGTGAAACAGGCCCCTGGGGCCTATTTCACAAAACTTGGATTAGAGATTAAGCCGGGCTTTAACACATATCCTGGCTTAATATATCCTGGATCAGTGCTTAACCGGTTTCATGAAAGCTGGTTGATCTTGCCAGATTAATTTAACCAGTTAACCTGGATATGTTGAGGCTTGATTCGGTTTCATGAAAGTGATGCTACATAAATTACCATGGAAACTAATGCTTTGGACTTAGCCTGCTCCGGACCAGGCTAACAGCCGGTTTAACCTAATCCTGATGTCTTTACTGTTCATTAAGCAGTCAAACTGATCACAAACCAATGATGTTTTCCAGATTTATTCAATTATTATGGGTTTATGTTGCCTTATCGGTCTGCATTAAAGGACTAAGCACTATATAAAATCAAATAACCAAAATATATAGGCTGCACAACATCATGACAGCTTGTGAGCTTGTAGATCAGCTGCTTTTGGTGAATGTTCCCCATGAATAGGTTTGCTGTCGTGCAAGTGCAGTGCACGGTTAAGAAGAATTATTATATATTATTATTATTATTATTTTTTTAGTAAAAGTGAAAACCACTAAATATTACCATTACTCATTGTTTTACAACATATTACCATTGTAACGTTTCACCCACTACTAGTCCTACATACTTACACCTAGAAACCCCATTCAAACCTATTTAGGTTCATCCTACGGTGGACATGTGTGCCTGAAAAGGAATCTTTGAAATGTTTCATAGTTTTAGAAATATAGTGCTTTCAAATTTGAGACATTTATAGGCAGATAGTGGCACTTAGAAAAATCACTTTCACCTAGAAACTCCATTCACACTTTGTAAAATTCAGCTTACTGTGGAGACACATGCTGGAACTTTTTACTTTGAAATGTTTTGTAGTTTCTGAGTTATTTAACTTAAACGCCCAATGCATTCTCAATGGCAATAGCACAAACTTTGGCATGCTACATGAACCCATGACCCGGCCCTGTCTGGACAACAACCCCCTTCCCCAAAGGTAGCTCCCTCAGAGGAGGGAGTTATGGCCAAATATCACAATGCGACAATATCATTATGCTTACAATATTAAGAATTCTGTTTTAAGTTAATAGTAGTGGTAAAATGTAAACTATATTTTTGGGGTAGTTAATCATTCAGTCTATCCACTATTGAGAGTATGTTCTCTCTTTAATTACAGCAGCAGTATTTATTTTAGAAGCTTAAGTCCTTGTATCAGTAAGTCTTGAATAGATTATTAAAGATAATGAGATATACAGAAGGGGGCTGTAATGCAACTATTAAGGATGCAAACTGCCTTAATACCCCATGAAGAAGAAGGATCAGTAAATCTGTGATCCACATAAGGGGTCTAGAGACAAAAAGCCAGACTGTCTATTAAGCCAGGCTTGCTGATCCCGGCTCGCCAAATCCACCGATTCTGAGCCTCGCTTGGCTTTAGTGGAACGGAATAAACCAGGCTGTAAAGATCAGGATTTAAAAAGCCTGGCTTTGGCCTAAATCCTGGATTAGTTAATCCAAGTTTCGTGAAACAGGCCCCTGGTATCCCTAGTTTAAGCATGTCATTATTGACAAGATTGTCAACGATGCAAAATGTGTCATGCTGGATGTGTTGTGAACTTTAACAGTAGCCTACATATACAGTGTATATATATATATATATATATATATATATATATATATATATATATATATATAGTCTTTTTTTTTAAGCCATTTTGCAATATAATAGGGAGCCACCTGCAGAGATTATGGCTACTTGGAAGTGCTTGAGTTGGAAAGGTTTGGGAAATGGGAACCCCTGTGCTAGCTCAGGTGGTCATGGTGGGAGCCAACCAGGGGGGCAGTCAGACAGATATTTCGTGAAGCCACTAAGGAAATCGGGACTTCCTGAAAGTTCATATAATGGCCTGTCATTGGGCCCAAAAAACCCCATAGCTCCATAGAGGTCCATGTATTTGGGCCCAACTTCACCTAGACTGTATTACCTTAATAAACATGGTCATGAATACTTTCTGCTTCCAGTCACTAGTTTAAAGTCTCATTTCTCATGTCATAATATTCTTTTTGGAAAATGATGGTCCCATTTATTAAAAAAATGTCCATTAAGTCACATGTGTTCTGAGGGGCGTGGCTACCGTTACAGTCTATGATCGGGATCCATCCCCCGCTCGAGTCAAAATAAAAACCAACGAAGAAGAAGGGGGGAAGTCCCGCCTCGTTGTCTGGGCCAGACAATGGTCACCTGCGCCCAAACGGATCTAGAAAGATGGCGATTTACAATTCAAGGACTGACAGGCTTCATCTTACGTCCATATCAGACCCAGCGAACGCTTTGTCCATATTTATTTTACAGTCTATGGAGACAACATGGAGGCTGGGCTGGGCTCTCAGGCATTCACCTGCGTCTGTCTGTCTTGACTGACTCACTGACTGACTGACGGAGATAGGCCTACAGATAAATGTATGTTGTGTAATGTCGATCAACTTGATTTAAATTCATTCACAAGTTAATATAGAAAAAAGCTTTTCATCTTCAATAAATAAAAGTAGCTTCTTGATTTAGGGACACAATCTATGCAAGACGGCTGGCAAAATGAGTAAAAACATTTAGTGCAGACTGTGTTGTAAAACTGTCTTGATGTTGTATAAATGCCTCCTCGTTCTGAGGATGAAGAACTTGCACGGCAATAAAAAGAACAAAAGAAATGGACTTGATATATTCTTTATGACAGGATGCACACTGCCTACAACATTTTGTGAAGCGAAAAACAAATTGGAAATCGTAAAACCACAAGGGAATGCTGGCTACCTCAGCAGTGTTGGATTGACGCACAATACCTTAAAATAAACGATGGCACCCATCGATTCCAGTTCTATCTTACAATAACGAGAGTGCATTGATCCCACCACGAACTCCAGCCCAGTGTCAAAGTTATTGCCTAAAAGGGACAAAGGAACTATCCATGCATTTCTGCCATGGATGGGAGGTGTATTTCGATCGATAAGTCAACGGGACGGATGTAATGGAAGGTGTTTCAAACGGAACAGTGGCAGGCGTTTGATCATATATCGACATGCTTTCACGTGGCTTATTGCTTTTCTAAAACGGCTACAGATATGGCGCCATGAAAGTCATAGATACGTCCTACTTTATAACAGTTCTTAATAGCAATTCACCTGCTATACCTGCAGTTCCCAGCTTCCAGCGGGTTTTATACACCTGTATTTGATTGTGGTATTGATTGCATTGCCCCAAACTGCACACTGCAGTCAAGGGCTTCTTGGCAGGTCTTCACTGAAACAGTGTAGAAACAAATAACGCACCTCTGTGACTGATACAAGCTGATCTAGAATAAATTGGGACAATCCGTTTTAAAATATAAAGCAATAAGCCTCTAGAGGTTGTGGTTTACCGTCAACCTTCTGCTAGGATCTTCCTGGTATGGAATGCACTTGGAACCCAACGTCAATGTTTCCAATTTTAATATACAAAATCTAAATAATGTAAACATAAAAAATAAATAAAAATAAAAGCAAGATAAAAAAAAAGAAAATGCAGTTACACACTTTAGAACTGGTTGTGCATTCAGTGCATGTTCAACATGTGCAATGATTTATTCATAAACCTGCTAATATTAATTTCATCTAGCATGGCATCTGATCTGCTGTCTTGCTGCCAGATGGGAGCTGACCTGCAGATGATTAGATGAGAGCTGAGGGAGGCATGCAACCTTCCATAAAGGCAGCGTTCAAATAACTGATGCCCACTCACGCGGCCGTCCTGCTTCTCACAACCCACACATGTGCCCTCTGAGCCGATTGGTGTGAGCGTTTGCTTGTAGACAATTAGAATGATGCACTGAAAGCATTATTAGATATGCAAATATATTAATACGTCGCTAAGTCCGGAACCCTATAGCACCCATAGTACCCTATTCTGGGCGTGTTGTCGTAATAGACCTGTGCACATTAATCACAAAATAGCCGATCTACAAGCTCACAGTGGACGTGATGAGCCTGAAGATTGGCTGTTTTCGGTGAAGAGATTTGGTGAGGGAGGAAAATTGTAGATCACTGGGTATGGGAGGCATACTATGGTCCGACGGAGCATTGGTTCGAAGGAGCATTGGTACGAGGTGCGTTGGGGGTCAGGAGAGGGTTGGGGTTAGGTTTAGGTGTGCTGCCCCGGGGGAGGTTAGGGTGAGGGTTTGAGGTAGGTTGTCGTTCGGACCAATGCTCCGTCGGACCAAACACATGAACCCCAAAGGGATATGCCAAAGAATCAGCATGCAGCCGTCCATTTTTGGACCCACATACAGTAGATACTTTCTTTTAATACTTCATGGTCTGGGCTATAGACAAAAGTAGAAACAGTATTTTCCCCTACCAAAAGCTTCTTGGGTGTGTGAACATAGGAAAGCACTCTTTCTGACATGACAAAAATCACTGAAGCACTCCAGTGCTCAGCAGACTGGACAGCTCCTGTATTCCACTAAGGCCATCTAAAATAGCTTTGGCATTATACCAATGTTAAACTTTAATTTTTTACAGCTGGTATACCGTTAGATTCAAGTCTGTCATTGTGCCACTAACGCTTAATTTGTATTCCCCTCATGCCAGTATTATAAAACAAGCTGGTCTTAGCAATGGACATTTTTGGTAAAGTAGATACTGACTGTGAGTCATGTAAATGCAAACTTGCAAAGTCAAGTTTGCTGGTCGCACTGAAGTGGGCGTATAATTTGATAATTAATACATTAGTCATTTTAACCACTGACCAGTGCATCCAGTGCCACAACTTTATCTCCTGCCTGCCCACAGTGATGAGTCATATTTCAGTGTTCAGGTCTCTAATGATGAAATATCCAGGGGCTTCGGTTTATGTCCTTCGTTAAGGGTAATGTAATAAAGTGTAGTTACTTACATACAGTGTTTCTGTCATGCTTTACATTTCAGGTTAACTAGGAGCAGCCCGAGGGGCTACTCAGCCACAGCTGTGATCACATTCACTGTTATCCACTGAGCAGTTGGGCGTTTAATGCTTTGCTCGGGGACACTTTGTTGGTATAGGAGTGCGGAAAGCGTTCTTCTCATTCAGTTTTACCCAGCAAGGATTTTTATGGTGTGTGTGTGTGTGTGTGTGTGTGTGTGTGTGTGTGTGTGTGTGTGTGTGTGTGTGTGTGTGTGTGTGTGTGTGTGTGTGTGTGTGTGTGTGTGTGTGTGTGTGTGTGTGTGTGACAGAGATAGAGAGAGTCCTTAGTTAATCTCTCTAACCACGGACCGATCAGTGCCAAATCTCTTGTGCAGGCTGACCGTATAGGCCAAGAAGTCAAATCAACTGAGTATGTTTCACATTTTGCCAATATTATCTTTAGCTTTAACTTCTTTAACATTTTTAGCATTCATAATCTCAGATCCATCTCGCTGTCCCTCCATATTTGGGCAAGATTTCCAAGTGTGTCACAATCCAGAAAAGGTTGTGAACACTATAGCTATATACTCAATCAATTGACAAGTTGAAATTGAACACACTGCGATGAGTTTGGAGATTGGCTATTTTTTGCAGACTGTTAGCCCATTTTTGCTGAATTAATTATGCCTATTATGAAATGCCCGGAATGGGGATGCTATAGGGTTCATCTGTTTTTATAACCCTTTATTATTATTGTCTTACGTAATGTCTGCACCTCAGGACGACTATAGCTCAGTCATAATGATGCTGCTTAATAAATAACTGTAGCGTCCCCCCAGGAGGGGGGGGGGGGGGGGTGCCTAGTTCAGGTATGCAGTCATAGGTCAGGCTGAGAGGGGGTGAAACAATGGAGAAAGGTGGTTGGTGAAGAGGAGAGCCTGCGAAGAGGAAGAAGGAAGTGGGCAGAGAGAGAGCCTAGACAGAGCAGCCTCTTTGTTATTGTTTTGGCACCCAACCCAACCCAGTTCTATATAGCCTGTACTAAAAGGGCAATAAAACCCGGTTCTCTTAAAACATCAATCCTATTTCCTTCCTTTATTTTCTAAGTTATAGTGAGTCAGCTGTGAGGGACCGTAAAACGCTACATAATTAAACAAACCGTAAACTTGCTAATTAAGTTGCTGATAATACTGCTGTCAGATCTGGGATCTGATCTAGTTCCCATGTCAAAGCCACATGACATGATATATCACATCTGTTGTGATTGTCATTGTCTTGAAAGTCAAATAATAGCAATATATGTATGTAATATTATGTAACAATAATTCACATGCATACAAATTATGCTGCATTCACATGGGATCAGGCAAGCGGTAGACGGCAAACCGGAAGTCTTTTTAATGGACGGGAGCAGGGCAGTAAACGGAACTGGACGGCACGACGGCAGCCCGGCAGCCAGAACCGGCGACAGCATCAATGTTAAAATATTTAATCTTTACCGCGCCGTGCCGTCCAGCAGGTCTTGCCGCTTGCCATCTCTACTGCTTGCCTGTTACATCAAATACGTACAGTCTGTACCAATGTAAAAGCCGCTGAAATAACGTTGAGTGGTGGTTAGTGAAAACAGAGAGAAGGGCTGGGGCGGTGATGGTGGTTTGCTCTTCACCGCGGCTCAGTGACGTCATGTTGTTGTTCGGTGGTCACCTCACCACCGAAAGTCCAGACTATGAATAACGCTTAAGCCGTAAAGCTCATACATAGTCTGGATTTACGGTGGTGGGGTGACCACCGAACTACAATATGACGTGTAGCGCCACCGCTCCAGCCTTTCTCTCTGTTTTTACTCACCACCACTCAACGTTATTTCAGCTCCGGTGGTCAGCTCACCACCGAAAATCCAGACTATGAATAGGCCTTTAAGGTACATAAAGCAAATCACAGTGCATGGAACTCATGTATCACCAATAGCCAGTACTCAGGTTAGATAGCCGACATATAGGCTTACCTATTAGTGGCACTAGTGCCGTTATATATATCAATTATAAAGGTATAATAAGTACCACCAAAAACCGAATAAAAGACAGAGTGGTCAATGGTCAAAATCAAAATCCCCATTAACCACTTAAAACATGTACTCTGAAACGTTCATATCCTACATAAGATTTGAACCTGGGTCTTCTGCACAAATGCATGCAGAATAGTTTTTTATACCACAGGGCTAATGGAGCATGTCTGCTTGCTCAGGGGAGACATTGAAGTAGTGGTCCTTCCAGAGACCATGAGCGCAATGAGCCCAAATTCAACCACACTATAGGCTACAGTATTATGAACAGCAACCTGGCTCATGCATCTTGCAACACGGTAAAATTGTGAGTATTAATTTAGCGCTCACACAATTCCAAATGAAACCATATGGACCCTTATACATACGGGTCCGTTTGGTAACATTTCTTAGCTCTCTGAGTTAAAGTGCCGTTGGTTTGGAACAGCCTCGGGGGTCCTGAATGCTCACATCTCCATCAACATGCAGAGGTCACAACATCCACCTCACCAAATCCATCATCCCCATGGCATGGCGGCGGTGCCTCTAAATGGTGTTTACCCTCCGGGCTAGTTGTGTTTAACCTCGTGAGCTATCCGGGTGGCGTGAGCCCACAGCTCGCTTCTCAACACAATCTATCTAAGAGCTTGGAAAGACAGAGAAGTACTGTGTGTGTGTGTGTGTGTGTGTGTGTGTGTGTGTGTGTGTGTGTGTGTGTGTGTGTGTGTGTGTGTGTGTGTGTGTGTGTGTGTGTGTGTGTGTGTGTGTGTGTGTGTGTGTGCACGCTTAAATTAATAATGGCCACATCAGTGTGCAGATGAAGACTTGCTGAGAGCAACATAGTGCTGCCATGAAGCAAGAATTATGTGAAGAGACTTGAAAACACAATGTGTGTGTGTGTGTGTGTGTGTGTGTGTGTCTAAGGGGGCACATGGACAGTCCCATTAACTTTGCAGATTAATCTTGAAGCGAAGTGCACCAGTTTAATTTGTGCTGAGAATGAAAAAGAATCACCAGCACCGCTGATGAATGTTGAATATTTGGCCTTTTCATTTACTAATGTAGATAGATATGGCTCGCCTCAGCAACATTTACTCTGTCATACTGCCACCACTCGAGCTTCCAGGAGCCTTTATAGCTGAAATTGGGGCCAAACGTCCCTTAAAAGATTTAATGACTGTTTAGGGACCTTCTCCATACTGAGGGAAGCACACTACACTCAGTTTTTATCCGTTGTTTGGAATTAAAAGCGTCCTGCTAACTGAACCATTCATGCAATGCTCCGGTATGTTGCATTCTAGGCTAGAGGCTCTAGCTGAAACTTTACATGCAAATGCAAGTGTCGTGAGGATAGTTCAAAATCTGCTAGTGCTCAAGAACCACTATGGATGGACATTCATTTTCCCCATAGACATTTCAAAAAGTATTTATTTAAAGACCTTTTAAGGCTCGTACAAAGCCAACTCGAGTTGTGACAAATCATTACAACAAACAAATAATTAGAAAGAGGTATTTATTTGTAATTATTTGTTCGGCCGAAAATATTGTGTTTGTCGTCATGATTTGTCACAACTCGAGTTGGCGTTGTTCCGTGGCGTAAACGTATTTAAATAAATACTTTTTTAAATGTCTATGGGGAAAATGAACGGGGAATTATCGTCCTGGGTCCCTCGTCGTTCTGAAAGGGGGCAGGACTGCAACGCTATAGGGTTAATATTTTGGGTCTCGTGCTGAAAAGTTTGGGATTCCCTCATGACTGTATGTGGTCACTATATAGATAGATGGACATGGGGTTGGGACGTGGTCACTATAGATAGATGGACATGGGTTTAGGACGTGGTCACTATAGATAGATGGACATGGAGTTAGGACGTGGTCACTATAGATAGATGGACATGGAGTTAGGACGTGGTCACTATAGATAGATGGACATGGGTTTAGGACGTGGTCACTATAGATAGATGGACATGGGTTTAGGACGTGGTCACTATAGATAGATGGACATGGGTTTAGGACGTGGTCACTATAGATAGATGGACGTATGGTCTCTATGGGAGATGGGCTGTTGAGCCAAAGCTAAGCCTTCATTGTGAGAAGACAGAGACAAAGCACACACACAAGCGCACACACACACACACACACACACACACACACACACACACACACACACACACACACACACACAGAGTTTGTGAATGCCAGGGAGAGCTTTGGGATGTATGAACTCGGTGTCCATTTTTCCATCAAATGTAAATCTCCCTATCATTCCAGAACAGTTGCCATGAAGATTATCCTATCTCCCAGTGCATCACTATTCACTAATGCCACACACAAGCGCGCGCAAGCACGCACGATGACTGAGAAACTTTCACTTGAATATTTGACTATAGGATTATCTATACTTTGACTAAAGTACTGGGTTTGAATACTTTGTCCACTGTAAAAGACCCATGGCTCTCTGTATGGGTCAGAGCAGAATTATCTTGTTTCAACTGTCTTTTCTAACTTTTTTCCGAAGTCATAATTATCTTGTCAGCCAATTTCTGATGGGCAACTGGAACCGCTGTGAGGATTAATTTGCATTGCTGCTGGTGACAGAATGAAGCCTCAGTGTAGTCTAATGATCTTCGTAGTCTTAAGTAAAGGGCTTGATGTTTTTCCCATGACTGCTAAATGGACAGCTCACGTTGCCTGAGGACACTTTACCGTCACATCAACCACCCACTAGAACCCCCCCACCACCACCACCACACACACACACACGCACACGCACACGCACGTCAAGTACACCTAAAGTACTGCACTGTAGGAGGCCCTTTGGCCATCTCCTCGGGTAACGTGACCCTACCTTCAACATCACTTCAGACACAGAGCACGTCACCTAAGCCATTAGGTTAACAGCATGAGAATTGCCCCTCAAGGCGAGGATATTATTTGACTCATTGTGATAATAATAATAATACAAGTCTTTCTTAATGGTGCTCAAAGGCCTAGACTGAGACCAGTGCATAGGGGTAAAAGAGTATATAGGCTCCAATCCAGTATCTCTTAGTTTCCATGCAAGATGGTGCACAGAAACGATTTCACGTATTTTACGATACAATTTTACATACAGTATATAAGTGCCCACAATACACAGCGTTGCCGCGGTCATTGTGCTAATAGTCGTGCAGTGCGTTCACGTTTCAGTACCTAGTAGCATTGACTATAGCTTTATATTTATAGATGAAATAGTATCTGTCCCTCACCCCCCCCCCCCCTCTCTCTCTCTGTGTGCATCATATGTACTTAAGTAATATTTTAAGGTACTTTTCTCCCATACTGTATACAGCACTATACTTCTACTCCACTATATTTATTTTTGTGTTACAAATATTTGATATCTTTAGTTAGTTACTTTATACACATTGATAATTATGACATACTAGACCGGTACCCGGGTGTCGAGCACTGAGTCGGTAACAATGGAAGTTGGAGATCCATGCCCCACCCGGCTATGCAATACCCGTTGTACCCGTGTCAGAGTACCCCTTTCCACCCATCTGTCTGTGTCCCTTTTATACCCTATATGGAGATTTCTGTATCTGTCTCTCTTTATTCTTATATGTGGAGTTCTGTATCAGGCATGCCCAAATATGGAGTGCATGATGTCAGAACATGCCAGAGCCCGGGCAGAGGCCTTTTGTGGCGGTTCTGGACAACCGTGGGTCCGACCGACTCGACACCGGGCACTGCACTCCCTGTGGTGGTGTGGGGCGTGTGAGTCGAATTTGAAGTCGGTGGGGCGAACGGTTACGGTTGCACGAGTTACGTGCATTACAGACGTACAGTACACACACGCAGATATACTGTACAGAGACATGGTGCATTTATTTAACTGATAAATAATGATGCATTTAAGGTGTATACGTTATTTTGCTGAACCAGTACATGAGCTGTATAGGCTATATGTCCAAGTGCTCCTCCTCTCCTCTTTGTGTGAAAATACAGAGGCGGTGGGTCTTTCAACCCTTCTCATCTGACCAGTGGGAGGCCTGGTATAAGGTTAGCCCCGTTTGTGCTCTTGTGCTACTCGGCAGCCATCAGAGGCCCCCGCTGAGAGCCAGCCCCCTGCTGGCTGTACACTGAAGGGCCTACAGGATTCCCTGGGCCTGGGGTATGTGTGTGGTATGCCTCTGCATGCGGGGCTTGACTCCCCCTGGGCTCAACGCACACAAAGCAAAGGGGACGTGTAATCTACATCACCATGGCGATGGCTGCACCCACACAAAGGACTGGAAGCTGACTGCTCATATCTGACAGATCTACTGTACAGAGAGTCCTTATGTGTAGAAGGAGTTGTACTACTGCACCCGGAGAGGATATGAGGTATTGGGTATAGAGAGAAAGACAGAATCTGCTCACGGAGAAAGACATGTCATTGCTGTTGGGCAGAAACCTTTGCCATGTTTCCTCTTGTTATGGGGTTTCTCCCCATGAATTAATGCCCTACTAATTTGTCGTACAAGTGTGTTGCGTAAAAGTAGTGAAAATAGCTGAGCTTGTAGGTTAGGTATTTTGCTATTTTGAAACATAAGAAAGTGGGTTGGTTTTATAAATATTTAACCAATGAAAGTGTGTGTGTGTGTGTGTGTGTGTGTGTGTGTGTGTGTGTGTGTGTGTGTGTGTGTGTGTGTGTGTGTGTCGGCAATCATCTAGGAGGGAGGTGCAGTCAAAACTGCGTGCCATGCAGAATGAGTGGTGGATATCGAAGGCAGCTGAAATACAATCTCATGCCATCAAAAATGATATGCACAACTGCAGTAAAAACCATCTATGGCCCAAGAAACTGCTCTGTCTCCCTGCTAAAGTCAAGTGATGGCACAACCCTCATCAAAGTCCAGAAGCTCATCACCAAAAGATGGGCAGAACATTTTGAAACGATACATAATCAGCCCTCCCCAACAGACTCCTCAGTTCTGGAGGAACTACCCGACCATGTCGTGCGCTAACTACCCATAGATCCGAAGTCCCGTTAGTCCGAACATGCACTGCTCCCGTGCTTGCGGTTAGGTTTAGGTTAGGGTTAGAGATAGGGATAGTAATTTCGGAACAATGATCCTTCTGACTAATGACACGGCACCACCATGTCACCATCCAAGACCTCGACCTTCCACCAACCTTTGGAGAAGTTCAGAGTGCAATAAGGTCTCTGAAAAACAACAAGACCCCTGGTCCTGTCTGACAGCATCCCTGCAGAGATCTTAACCCATTCTGGACGGGTTTATCTATTGAAAAATAGCAGATCTACAAGCTCATAGCGCGGCACCTGTATATAGACATAATTGTGCAAGCCTTGTGTTCCAGACATGTAATATTGTGAAATAATAGGGTATACGTGCTGTTCTTCATGTACTGGTAGCCTCTCCCTGTCTCTGCGGACGGGAGAGGATGTGCTGCCAGTGGACTCTTAGCTATTGAAAAATAGCAGATCTACAAGGATGAGGGTTCCAGGAGTGGCGGTGGAACTGCGCTTGTGTAACTGGTTGTAAACAAGGGCTTCTCACGTGATCGGTTGGAAAAGCTCTCCCTCTCGGCAGATATAAAGAGAGGGAGAGAGAGCGGAGTATTTAGGGGGAGAAGGATGACACCGAGAGAACTGTGTGAGAGATGGTAGCTGGACTCTGGGGTTTGGTTCTCTGCTTCTGATTGTCACTGAATAAACTGAAGATGTCAACAACTACTATGTCTTCCAAATTATTTTCCATAACACACAGAGTGCCGCGCTACAAGCTTGTAGATCTGCTATTTTAGGAAAATCGTGGAAATTTGTCGCAAATCTTTTAATATATTCTTTCAGAGTGAACATTTTCAACTCAAATCTTTGTTTCTGGGGGGTCCCTGGAACAACATATTTTCAGATGGGGGTCGGCGACCAATTACAGATGAGTTTTTTCAGAAAATTGGCATGATTTAGAAGACATTTTTTTATTTTGACGTCAGGCCTTAAAGCAGGGAGGCTACCTCTGCACCCGTGCCCTCTTCCTGTTCATCAGCCATGTGTGGAAGCATCAAACTCTCCCTCAGCAGAAGTGGAAAGATGCCAATATCATCACCATCTACAAAGGCAAGAGGGACAAGGCCCTTTGTGGAAACAGCCGTGGCATCTCACGTCTGGCCAAAGTCCTGCTGCACAGACTGGAGAAGAACAAGACCAACTGCAGCAGTGTGGAGGCTACAGTCACCCAGCACCAACTTCGCTGGCTATAGGCCACGTCATAAGAATGCCAGAAGAACGCCTAGCACGTAAGGTGCTCCATGGCCAGCTCCACCTTGGTCGTCGCTTGGCAGGAGGCCCGGAAAAAGCGCTACGGAGACCAACTAAAGACTTCCATGAGGAATTGTGGCCTGAAACTGACTCAGCTGGGAGGTCACTGCAGCTCAACGCACCGTCTGGCGGCAGCTCCTCCAACAAGGAGTGTCGGACCAAGAAACGTCAAAGGAGACATGAAGCCAGAACCACACCCACACCCCCCAGCCAGTGCTCTTCCCTGCCCTGTTTGTGGCAAAACGTGTGTGTGTGTGTGTGTGTGTGTGTGTGTGTGTGTGTGTGTGTGTGTGTGTGTGTGTGTGTGTGTGTGTGTGTGTGTGTGTGTGTGTGTGTGCACGCACGGCACATTTCCTGAAAAGTAACGGTTTTGGACATACTGAAAGTTTTGGAATTTAATAATTATAGTCCATGCCATCAATAGTTATCAACTTTATCTCGGATAGAAACAAATGTTCCTATACTGTCTTGCTTGCTTTTGAAATAAGTATTGAATAATTATGTATTTTTCACAGACCTAGAAAGACAGAGAGAGGAACAACAGTTTGCGTGTGTGTGCGTGTGCATGTGCGACGTGTGTGCGTGCGTTTTTGTGTGTGCTTGCGTGCCCCCCAGACATGGAAAACATGAGTCTATATTTTGATTGAGTCGAAGTCTCTTGACGATGAGACATCATATCATTAACCAGCATTGTTGCAAAGTTTACTTGTTAGAGGCTTGCATTCAGTGCCTATAACTATAACCAAGGGACCTTTGTGTTCACCTGGGGACTGAGAAAAAGTTTCTCTTCTAATTTAAGCAAAGAAACCGCCCAGGGTTTGAAAGCAAACTTCTTCAGTGAATATTTAGTGTGTAAGACTTCCTGAGATCCACATTTTTAGTTTGAGGGCGATGCACAATCCCCATGGTTATGTTTTGTTGTTGTTGTTGCCATGATGATCAGGGGCCATGTTCAGGAAATCATTCTAAAGCAGTATAGGGAGTTTCCTCACAACATTAGAAGTACATTTGAATAATACAGTTTGTGTTATTTCCACCCCCCGAGTTTATCTCAGAGTTATTCACAGTAAAAGTACACCGCGCCCAATCTAACCTTAACAGAAATCCATCATTATTATGTCTTATCCTCCTTCTTCTGGATAATTCCCATTCACACCACAGTAGAACTGTTTGAACACCATACTCCTGGCCATGTTCCCCTTCCACCTGGTCTCTTGGATGCACTACCTTCCTTCTTTCCATCATATCAGCTTGCTCTCTCTCTCCTTGCCATAGTCATAGTGCCAGCATGTAAAGTTCCAACTTTCACCCCCACCAACTTACCATTCCGCTTCTCCTGCTGCCTATACGAAACGGCCTTATCTCCCTGCATGTCCTTCTAGTTTCCGCCGGTATCCTGTAGTCAACAGTTGGCAACGCAGGCCTCAACCATTCTGGTGTTTATTATTTGTACTAACTAAATATAGAATGTTGTAGTGGGTGCTCTGGTGCATTGCTCTGGTGCATTGCTCTGGTGCACTGCTCCTAAAACATTTGATAAACCATATTTTGTACCTCCCGACTTATTCGGGAAACATATTCTTTAGCAGAGCCGAAAGGAGATAGTCACCCTCCAAACTCAGAAACACATTCTTGTGAATGTGAACAATTCCACCCTGTATAGCTGGAGACCAGAGAAGCGAGACTTTCATCAGGACAGGATTTCTGCGGCTGCTCAGCTGTCACAGAAAGGCTGGCTGACTCTATGGACTTTGTAGAACAATGCTTTGGGCTTTTCCACCCAGATGAGCCTTATTTCGTACACAAGTTAAGTGCTGTGAACCAGAAGATTTGCCCATGTCCCCAGAACGTATCCGTGAGAGCTGTCACCATGATCACACGTTTCTCCTCCCTCATTCACTCCAAACGGGACAGCTCCTCAAAGTGTCACTTGATGGCACCAGGGATTAGTCTCTGTGCCTGTTTGTCTTGTGTTAAAATGTGTTTTTTTTTTTTTCATTTGTCAGTGTTTCACTAGTCTCACGTAGCCAGACAACTATTCCGTGATATCCCATGCTATATAGAGTCTGGAACTACACCTCCCGGAATCCGAGTAAAGAAGCTGCCATTTCCGTTCACAAAAATATATTTCATTTATCTTATTATTTCCATTTCCGCTAAGCATCAAGCTATACATGCTTAGATTATTTCTATTTATATACATTTGCACGACTGTAAAGACGAAATGGAAGTGGCGATGAGGCTCCACTTCCGCTTTATAGTTTACTCATGACAGCTCTTCCATTGCTCCAGACTGTATGATGGAAGCATTTGAAAACAGTCTGGCAATGCGAGACTAGTATTTCACAGACACACACAGCAACTTCCTGGGTAGTAATTCCACTCTTTGAGATTAAAATTTGACCTGTAAACGTCTTTTTTTTATCCATTTTTTCCCCGTAACCCTCAGGATTTTGCTGTGTAGTGTCCAAAGTCACAGGTTCACAGTCACAGTCCCATAATAGTAGTTGAGACACAGAAACACACAGAAGTCATGTTTCTCCCAATGTTTTACATTGGTGGTGATGAGATTTGGTGTCCATTTAGATTCTAAAGATTTTTCAATTATGCAATAACCCCTTTGATAGGCGGCATGTAAAGGTCAATTTGGGCTCCATACATCACAGGTTTGAGTAATATGTTCACACTGGCAGTCATTTTTCTTACTTTCTGCAGAATGAATGGGGAGTTATGTAGTCTGACTGCAGTGTGTATTAACTTCAGATCTTTGTCCTATTGGGTTATTCATGAGTTTATAATATATTGTATGTATTAAGCTCAAGGCTCACAGGCTGATGTGGTACTCCTATTGGTATGAGATGATGCAGCGTCGTTGTTTGTGTCTGATTGTCACAATTTATCCGTTTCTCAATGTTGCTGGAGGTAGTATACCAGTAAGACGCCCTAAAGGGCGAGGTGGGGGTCAGATCAACATATGGAATGAATGATGTACTGGCCATATATGGAGCGTGTCTTGAGTGTACAGGGTTTGATGAGGTCTGGCCATATATGGAGCATTGGAGCCTGTCTAGAGAGTACAGGGTTTGATGAGGTCAGATCAACATATGGAATGTCAGAACAGAACGCTCCATATACTGTATGGAGATCTAAGGGTGGCAGCGGGGGCAGTGTCTTGAGTGTACAGGGTTTGATGAGGGCCCAGGTAGGGCCAAGTTAACCCATTCAGGACGGGAACCCCTTTTCGGGCCAAGTTTTCCCCGGCTGCCGGTCGCCGGGAGACATCGAAGAGGAAGGACGGGTGAGGAAGGATCAACAGGAATGTCAGAACAGGTCAGCTCCATATATGGAGATGAGGCGTTATGTCACGAGACGTGACCATATATGGAGGCGTGGTGTCATGAGGCGTGACCATATATGGAGGTGTGATGTGACAAATGCAGGTTTTCATAGTAAATGCGACCTTTGGTCGCAATCATATAATCAAGGATACTGTAAGGGCATTGTCTGACATGGTTATTGTGTTTATCCCTATTCATATTATTTTTATTAATTGCGCAAGCAGCGCACGCAAGTACTGTGATCGGCTGGATATGTATGTATGTCGGTGTACTCCACCGGGCAGTAAGGGACCACCATTCTTGGTGACTTAACTATACGTTTCAAGGTTGGTATAAGGTCAATAACGGGTCTAAAGGATTTAGAATAGCAGAGAGCTCTAGGACTCAGAGCAGCAGTCGTACCCAGACAGACAGCAGAGAGCTCTAGGACTCAGAGCAGCAGTCGTACCCAGACAGACAGCAGAGAGCTCTAGGACTCAGAGCAGCAGTCGTACCCAGACAGACAGCAGAGAGCTCTAGGACTCAGAGCAGCAGTCGTACCCAGACAGACAGCCTTCTTCTTCTTCTTCTTCATCTTCCTCCTCTTCTTCTCCTCCTCCTCCTCCTCCTCCTTCCTCCTTCTTCAACGATCTTTACTGCTGTCCTGCCTCTGATGTATTGGGTGCTAAACAAGTGTGAGTGAGGAGATACAGTAGGGTGCACGTACTGTAGACTCCTTGTCTATGTGAGGAAAGGAAAGTGATAGGGTGTCATTTTTCAAACATTTTACCAGAGACATTATTGGATTTGGAGCATAAAGGTGCCTGGCTCTTGTGGAGCATAATTGATTTACCTAAGTAACATATTAATGTCTATTCCTTGAGTGGATTTCTACATCTTCCCGGCATGCAGGTCCATTTTAGGTCTCTCTGAGTTAAATGAACCCTGAGCTACAGTAGCTCTGCCCCCCCCCCCCACCCCCTGTCTTTTTATTCTCTTTCCCTTGCTTTCTCCCACTCTCGAATGTGTCCTCCCTCCTTCCCTCACTTCCTTCACTCATTCCTTTCGTACCTTTCCTCACTTTCGCCTTCTCCATTCTCTCTCTCTCCCTGCTCTTGTCTCACTCTACTGGTCTCGTCTCACCGGTGGAGTGTAGCGTGAACGACCCCACAGGCTGGATGGGTGCAAGATGGCGTGGAAGCATCCGTTGAGAGACAGGAAGAAGAAGTGAGCAGCGAGATAACGGCTCCCGCTCTGCCCTGTTCCTGTCAGCACTGTATTTTATGCCATGTCAGTCTGAGGGTAACCTCCCGCGAACCCATGGCTGTAGTTATTGGACCTTAGAGTCAGGGGTCCCGGACAAAATAAATACTGAAAGAGATTTGAATAGAATGTCATGATGCAAAAAACGAAAGTGGAATAGAATGAAATAGAATAGTACAGCCTTCGTCGTGTCACAATTGCTGATTGTGGCTTCATTCATTGGAATGATGACCACAAATCTATATCTACTGTAACTAATCAAGGAATTCCTGAATCCGACATTTAGGAGCAGGACTACACTAAAATAGTAGAAGTTTAAGAAGTCTCGTGAATGAGGCATGCATGTTGTGTTAAATACATGAGCACCACTAAGATCTCAAATCGTAAACACAGTTAAAGACTGCAAATGTTTTTCTTCTCGTGTCTGGATACACACTACTGTAGGTGTCTCTTCAGGTTAATTGCGTAACACACTGAAACTCTTGTCATACTGTAGGAAGAAAGAATAGAAGAGAGATAGACAGGGAAGGAGATACAGGCAAATACACATAGTAGCAATAACAATAATAATGAATGGAATAGTGTAGGATAATATAATATGGTATAACAATGTTATCGGATAATAATAATAATATATAATGTATGAGAATATTAGGATATAGTGTACTGGTGCAATAATATGATAGCAGTCCATGGCCGTGCACTGTGAGGGGGCCAGGTCCACGGTCACACTTTGGTGGGCTCCGTGGAGGGGCCTGGTCCATGTCTGGTCCAGGTCGTGCTCTGTGAGGAGGCCGGGTCCACGGTCACACTTCTGATGTGCTCCATGAAGAGGCCTGGTCCACGGTCACACTCGGGGCTGACTCGGAAGTCAGTTGGGGGGTTAATATTAGAGGTCCACGTAACTGCGAAGTGGAAGACGAAAAGAGACTCCGGGGAGTGGCTCCCCGGATGTTGAGTTAGTGGCAGGCCTTACTGGAGCATAATACAGCGTATATTACAAGCACTGCTGGGAGACATGAAACCCACATAAACAATGTACGATTTTGGCATTTGGCAGACGCACAACACAGGTGGGTTTTGGCGGGAGGTTCCCCTTACTCCGTTCTCACCCTTATGACTTTGTCGGGTGAGCGAGTACTGAAGACTTTATATTACTCTGTCCCTCTTCTGTGTCTATTTTTGTCTCTCCCAGGAAACCCCTTTAGGGACAAACTCTACACACGCACTGAGATGAAGTGAAAGTGTAACGACAATGCAGAGATCCACATAGAAGCTGTGCGTGTGTGTGTGTGTGTGTGTGTGTGCGTGTGTGCATGCGTGCGTGAGTGCGTGCGTGCATGCACCCGCTTGCAGACTGTCAATCTTTGTATACGATATGCTAGACAGAAGTACCTTAACTTTTATTTCACACTGTCACACATATATTTCATACTTTTTTAAATATTTAACTGTAGTTGTATAATGTAAGCCAATGGGGCTCTAATTGCACTGAAACCTTTGGATTCATTGATACGTCCATATAGGTTCAGGGCCGGGGCTAAGCCCAGGCGGCATACGTCTTGTCCAAGATCCACTTTGTAGCCAGGTCCGAAATCCACATTGGGACAGCATTGTTTCTATATGTGGATTCCGAAATCCCCATCATTTCCCACTTTCTGTCTCGCTTAATTTGTTTCTTTTTTGTGGTCAACTCGCACATATAGACGGCTAATTAAAATTGAAATGGGACAGTTTATCTGTGTTGTGACTAAGCAAAATAAAATCCCCCCAAATTATACATAATACATTGTTGACAGATATTGAAGCTATTAACCTCTATCTATTCTCTATGCCAGTAGTTGTCAAAGGTTTGCACATCTTTTAAAAAATAGCTGATCTACAAGCTCACAATACGTCGCATCATGACCTTGTAGACACGAGTTGTGAGCTTGTAGATCAGCTATTTTTAAATTGCCCAAGTATAAAATGGGGTCAAAGTGGCAAAACAGATTTTGATGCTATACTGTACATCAGTTATAATGTAGCATCCCTGGACCCCACTTTGAGAGCCACTGCTCCAGGCTCCTCCTCGCGTTACCTCGTATAATGAGAGCCAATGAGATCTCACACCATTCTGCTCTCAGTGCTCTGGTTGGCACCCGCCTGGAAATCCGTGCTCGGCTTCGTTTGCCTAATTGCAGGCCCGCGCCGCCCCATGAGAAGAGAACGCTGTTGTGGCTCACAAAATGAGAGCAGCAACTTATGAAAAATTCAAATGACAGAATTTCATGAATTTCTGCTCGGAGATAGAGCACCAGTGAGGTCGCAAATGGCAGATGACCAGAGGGGGTTGGTGCACTGCAGAGAGAGAGAGAGAGAGAGAGAGAGAGAATGTACTGTCATTGGTCAAGCTAGTTTCACAGCAATGATTTATTCAGTGCTAAAAGAAAAAGAAAGAAATATATAAAGTTCACAGTCACACACGGCAATGTCTGGGGTGGGTGTGAGTAATAGCCAGGTCCCCTGGCACATCATGGGATAGCTTGGCCAGGCGATGTGTTAATAATGTAATAGAAAATAAGGCTTCACTTCAGCTCAATATTATCACCCCCAAGGAATAATTTGCTGCCCTTTCTTTTTGTGAGAAACCACAACAGTAACATTCATTAGGGCGTTATGGGCTACTGTATATCAACCCCCGCCCCGCAACACATGCAGTTAATTTTGTTTCTCTTTCTTTGAGTGATTATTTTTCCGCATTTTGTGTTGTAGAGTGCGAGAATGGAATTACATAACCCGAGGGCTCTGCAAACGTAACGCTTTGAACCCAAACAGGCAGCTGAAGTGATTGGTCCTGCTTTTTATGAACAGTCTGTCATGCTCACCTGAAAAAGGTGCTCCGAGATATACATGCACACACACACACACACACACATGCACACGCGCACGCGCGCAGAGGCCATTCCAGGAACTGGGTGCCACTACTGTCAACCTTCCTTTTTCTTTCTTATACTGCAATCACAGACAGTTGTACAATATATTCACTCTTTGTTTTGATTTGTTTTGTTTTTTATTATGAATTTAAAGGCACAACAAGTCATGGGCAATGGGCATGGAACAAAAGTAGCCCATTACTCAAAACTCTTATTTCCAAAGTGGTCCTTTGAGGTTGGTGCATTATTCCACTCGATAACAACGATATAGAAACCAAAACAGAAAAATACTTACGTATGTAGGAAAAATTGTTAAATGTGTCAAATAATATTTGACACATTTAACAATTTTTCCTTTCATTTTTGTTTCATATTATGAAACAAAAATAAAAGTTCCTAGTATAGGAACCAAAAACAGAAAAATACATATGAAAAAGTGTTACATCAAATACTGTATGAAACCAAACTCATTTTATGCGTTTTATCACACATTAAGGTATTATGATTATTGATTTGTTGATCTAAATAATATGTGGTTTAACATATTGTAACATCTCAATACAAAATTTGACAAACCTGCAGCACGACATAATAAAAAAAGTTTTTGTAATTTTTCTTCATTTTATTCTGAGTTCTATTCTGGGGTTTTCTGGCTCAAACAAGTGCTCTGATTTTCCTACTGACTGTGATGTAACTGTTTTCACTTGTTTTGCCTGTTCTCCGTCTCTCTCTCTCTCTCTCTCTCTCTCTCTCTCCCTCTCCCTCTCCCTCTCCCTCTCCCTCTCCCTCTCCCTCTCCCTCTCCCTCTCCCTCTCCCTCTCTCTCTCTCTCTCTCTCTCTCTCTCTCTCTCTCTCTCTCTCACAAGACCAACAAGGTAAAATGTCAGAAGCTCCCAGCCAGGTGAGACATTTCATGGTCCTCAACCAGCTCTCTCACTGCTACTGCGGTCTCACATGTACCTCTCCTCCAGACATCTGAGTCCGACAACGACATGCAGAGGCATTGAGAGGGGGGAGGGGGGACAAAGTGACAGAGACAACATGAAGAATCACCCTGTACAGATGTACACAGTTACAGGAGACAGAGAGGAAGTGACAGAGACAACAGGAAGAATCACGGTCCCGTATACAGACGTACACAGTTACTCTGACTATGAGTTATTGCCCCGGTATGGAACATTAGCTCCAACGATGAAAAAAAGAAAAGCTCTGTGTGTGTGTGTGTGTGTGTGTGTGTGTGTGTGTGTGTGTGTGTGTGTGTGTGTGTGTGTGTGTGTGTGTGTGTGTGTGTGTGTGTATACATTCAGTCGTGTGTGTTAGGTTGAAACCTTTAGGTTGGAGGTCTGGATGGTGATTGCATGCAAACCCTCCCGGCTGCAAGGATGGGGGGCGCACAGCGCACAAGCTATGTGTGTAAAGTATTCAGTTGTGTGTGTGTGTGTGTGTGTGTGTGTGTGTGTGTGTGTGTGTGTGTGTGTGTGTGTGTGTGTGTGTGTGTGTGTGTGTACGTACATGTGTGAGAGTGAATACAGAATGTGATGTGTGTGTATTTGTATTTGTGCCACATGCAGGCAGCCTGCAGTCAACCAAATATTGCAACACCTCCCCCTGCTGGCTTCACTGCAGTGAGATGAGCAGATGAATAATGGAGGCACTTGCTCTCTCTCTCTCTCTCTCTCTCTCTCTCTCTCTCTCTCTCAGTCTCTCTCATTTTGTCACTCTCTTATGTGCCTTATGTTATTTCTGTATGCATGAAATTCCAGTGTTAGTTTTGAGGATGGCAAAAGAATGTCATGGTGGTGTCAAATAATTACTTCCAGAGCACCACAGAAACTGGAATGCAAAGGGGTGTGTGTGTGTGTGTGTGTGGGGGGGGGGGGGCATGCATGACACGTGTGATAGGAGTTGGTAAGTGGTACAGTAACTGTCCTTGCATTGTATTGTATCCTTGCGGCTTGTCTCCATGTGTTGTCTTTCTCTCACGCATACAACATCTTCTTCTCCCCCCCCCCCCCCCCTCTTATTCTGTGTAGCTGCATGTGAGTTAGGTCAGGGTTCTATAGAGGGACAAAAGAAAACCATCAGGCATGAGGACCAAATACTGTGTCGGTGCGCCCGAGGGGCAGAGGACTATCGTCTCTATACATTTGCTAATGGCATGTGTGTGTGTGTGTGTGTGTGTGTGTGTGTGTGTGTGTGTGTGTGTGTGTGTGTGTGCCTGTGTGCCTGCGTGGCGACGTGCATACAGTACATGTGTGTATAGTGTCTGTGTGATGTACTGCATGCTCAAGTTGTCTTCTCATTTCTTCATTTATTTTCTCATTTCTTTTCTCTTTTCTCATTTATCATTTCTTTCTCATTTCTTCTCACTTCTTCAGAAGAATAAATAAATATTTTTTCTCAATCATGGACATACAGTAATGTTCGAAAGTGTTTGTGCTCGGTTCAGAACCGGGCACAAACACTCCAGAACACCCTGTACTGACACAGGATATGATTTGTGTTACTTGAGGCTGAGTGACTTTCAGTACAGACAAGGTGACAGTTCATACTTCACAGGAACTGACCTTGGATGCCCAACGGAGTGTTTTAAAGGCATCAACAAAAAAAACTCGGTTGAATGGACATTGAGGAAAAAGAGGAACGTGATCAGATGCCCTTAAGGCTATACTGACTGAAAGCTGTTCTCTTCATCCCTCAACAGTGACGTTCCCTTGAGCAAGTGTCGCTGCTCAATGTATACAGTTGTAGAAGACTGCAGGTGATACTGCTCCCAGGTGTGTGAGTGAGTGTGTTACCAAAGCAGCGTCGTATAGCTGCCAAGACGAGGTCAAAACCTTTAGGCTGGAGGTCTGGCTCTGGATGCACGGTGATTGCAAACCCCTCTGGCTGCAGATTGAGGGTTTCCATGGTTGTGTGGACTATTATTATAGTTGTTATTGGTTTTGTTGTTGCAGCGTGTCTCTCTCTCTCTCTCTCTCTCTCTCTCTCTCTCAAATGTTATTAGGATATAGGCTCCGTCCTACAGCCTAAAGGGCTGTCGATCAATGCTGGAACTTCGGCACTGCTGCGGTCCAGCCAAAAATATCTGTTAGAAAATGACGGTGGTCCTACAGGTCAAAGAGGTGATGAAAGTGATTAAGTAGCTCTCTCTTTCATTTCTTATTTAAGCCCTCAGTTCATTACCTTACCATCGATATGATATCATCTGTTAATCTGTGCGTGCATGTGTGCGCGTGTCAGGATTTCAAATGATTTTCCAAACGCTAGCTCTGTTCTGAATGGAAACTGAATTTTTTATATTTTCATTTATGTGCACTGGCCATATAATAAAGTTCCTGAACCAGTTAGGAATTAAATCATGTCTTGTTAATGATGTTATTAAAAAGAAATGAATGGCTTCATATTTAATTGACAAGATAGAACCGTTATCACAGCTAACTATGATGTTGGTTCACATCAGAGGAGTCTTAATTTCACCATAACCTTTACAGGAGCCTCCAGAAATTACATTAACATACTATTTGCTAACATGTCTATCAATGGGCTGTAGTAAATCTCCGGAAGGCTAAATATATAAAGATAAATGTCTACCACAAGCATAGCAACTGATATCAATCAAAAACCTTGATGACTGGTGGGGTAGCAGACAGCAGTCTGATATAAATCAAAGTGTTAGGGTGTCTGACAGATGGCGATAAGGAAAGATTTACGAGAAAAAGCTATCTTTAAATAGCCGCTTTTGCATGTGTTAAGGAACAAGGTGTGTGTGTGTGTGTGTGTGTGTGTGTGTGTGTGTGTGTGTGTGTGTGTGTGTGTGTGTGTGTGTGTGTGTGTGTGTGTGTGTGTGTGTGTGTGTGTGTGTGTGTGTGTGTGTGTGTGGTAGTACAGTAGAAGTGATCCCATGCCGTGGGAGGACAACTCCCAAAAAACAAACATTGACACAGTTTAGTGCTCTGTATTTTATTTAAGGAAAACAAGCATAACCCATTTTGACATGCTGTCTTTGTCAAAAGCTTCGTGTGCAATTTGCATGGGCATGTGGTGTTGTGGTCTTGTATTAAGTAGCACAAGTAAGTACATTATATGAAAGTGAGCAGTGTTATCTGCCATGTAAAGTCTTAAGTGTTTCAGAAAGAAATAAGCAACTCTTTCATGATGCTAACCTTTGAGAGAGAGAGAGAGAGAGAGAGAGAATTGTCCGACCGGCCTGGGAATATGAACCGGGGACTCGCTGTGGTATGCCCACCCAGACAACATATGGCTATCCGCCACCCCAAAAAGTATTGTCTTGCATTGGGACATAACAGCCCTTGGCAAGAAGACACATACAACAAAATGTCTATGACCATGTTGCAACCCAGAAGTCAGAATCGCAGCTTCTTTGCGGTATGCATCTATGCAAGTGGTTGGAGGGCTCCTCCATCTCATCTCTTGTCCAACAACTGGCTAATCCTGGCCAGGTCCCTTTACACCTTGGCTTAGCCTTAGCTGTGGTTCACCAGGTGCATTTTGGGTTAAAAGATGGGTTTGTGCCATAGAGTAATAAAAGGATAGAGACTGAACCTGCGCGTTAGCCCCCCCCCCCCCCCCCCCCCCCTTGTTTCCTTGTCATGAATCCACAGGTCTGCCTGCAGTTTATGCGGGGTGCATACTTAGTTTAGACTAGTCATTGGTTAGACATGGGTTAAGGTTAGGTTTAGGTGTGCTGCCCCGTGGGAGGTTAGGTTTAGGGTGAGGGTTTGAGATTGGTTGTAGTTGTAGGACTAATGACTAACCAATGACTAGTCTAAACCAAAAACTGTTTAAACTAAGTACTGCACCTGTTTATGCTCCAACCACTAGGGCCGAGTGCTTCAACACTGGAGAGCCTCACTGGGGGCTTGGTTTTTTTATAGATTTTTATCCAGTTGTTTTGCTGCTATCACTTTCCCCTTTTATTTAATAATCTTAATCATGATGCTGCACGGCTCTCCAGCTCAATCGATAATCCAAAAGTAATGACATTTTAACTGCTCCAAATGTAAACAAAACTATCCATTTGCCATACTTATTGACAAAAGGACAAATCAAGCATGCTAAACAGAGTTTATTGTCATTCTAAAGGAGCAATCCAGATTGCAGGACAATTTGAACACTTTTTTTAGTTGGTTACTGGGCTTCTTTTCTTTTTTTTTAGATACAGGCTATGAGGAAAAACACATTCAAAGAGCCTATCAATGATCTGCAGCTACTCAGTCAGGCGTACAGACTGGTACAGTATGTGTAAACTGAATGTTGGATGAATGACAGTCCTGGAGCTCTGTGGGATTAGAGTCACATGTGGTGTTTGTTCAGCCTCTTCTTGAAGGCGTGAACACTGCTAGCTAATATCTATACATATAGATATAGTAATATCTAGCAGGAAGGCTGTACCATATCCTTACGACCTTATCGCAGAGTGGAGAAAGCTCCTATCAAGGCATTTGGTGTTTGCCTTGGGGGTTTCCAGGGCGTGGCTTGGTAGTATACCCTCCGGGTGATTGGACCTGAGGTGTGAGCTTGGGGTAGTAGTGCTTTGAGGTCCACTGGACAGCTGGGAGTGTGCATCTTGTAGAGAACAGTGTTGTTGCTGCAACTATTCGGCGATGACTCAGCTTGCTGATCTTGTACTGCTGTAGGGCAAGGTCCTCATCTACCCCGATGATTTTTAAGGCTTTCTTTTGGATGAGGTCTAACTGCCTGAGAGTGGTCAGAGAGGCATTCATCCAGGCTAGGCAGGAGTACTCCATGATGCTCCTGACCTGGGCTTGAACCTTTTTACCCTGGTGTACTGCCTACTGCCCTTCCACCCCCTGGATCCCCTGCCATCACCACCATCATGGTGGTGGAGGACAAGTGGTGACAAGATCATGTCAGATTGCATTCCTTCCCAGAATAATTC
This sequence comes from Protomyctophum parallelum, assembly GCF_964188405.1. Taxonomy (NCBI): domain Eukaryota; kingdom Metazoa; phylum Chordata; class Actinopteri; order Myctophiformes; family Myctophidae; genus Protomyctophum; species Protomyctophum parallelum. Next base: position 71,430,035 of record NC_139697.1, on the reverse strand, counting down.
AGATATTACTGTGCACAGTAATATCTGAATGCCAGAATGTGAACGCCGGCAAGTTATAAATGTGGCCATAGTCGTCATCACAAATGTGATGAGGTCAGCACGTTTCAGCCTGGCGGAGACAATAATTCAAGTCCCTTATCAACATCTGTTACCCTCTGCTCTTAATAGTCCTGTGAATTCTATTACTTTTATTATTTATACTTTTTATTATCTCAGAGACATGTTTCTCTCAGGAGTTATTATCCCATTGTGTCAAAGTACCGTATGACACAATTCTTATTTTAGGAGATTCAACATGTGTTTGCTGTGCTTGTCCTTTTGATCTCATGGGTGCTTTGCAATATTTTATCCTCACTCGCGTTATACAAGAACCCATTCATTTGAAAGGCCACACCCGTGACTTTCAACTTTGAGTCTATCGCTGTCTGAACACAAATACGTTTTATTCAGTGTGGTTTTATCCCAACTATTTAGGAATCACGTCACCCTGTCTGCTGCCATGTGTATATGATTGTCTCCGAGCAAGTTTCTTTATCGTTTAGCTTTTTTACTGCTGCTTCTTCAACTCTCTTTATCCCACATTTGAACACACCTTTTTTAATCCACACTTGTCAGACTGTCCTGGACACTGTCAAAGAACACTACAGCCCTGCCTAAAGAGAGAAAGTGCCTGGAAATACTCAATGAAAAATGAAAAAAAGGCAGTTGAAGAAGCAAGAGCATCCTTTTTCTTGAGCAAATCACTCTCAAGTGACAGCAAGTTAGAAAGAGAGAGTGAGACAGACGGTTTTCAACAGACATTTGAAGGAATTATTGCGACCACAGGTCGTATTTACTATGAAAACGTACATTTCCCGTCAGTTAGTTAGTTAGTTATAGTCACCACCAGGCATAACCATATAATGACATCACGTGACATCATCAGGGATGGAGATCCCTGATGTCATCAATATTAAGCCTGTATATGGAGATCCCTGATGTCATCAACTTTGGCCAGCAACTCTACATCTGACCTCAAACCCTTAGATCTCAATATATGGAGCTGACCTGTTCTGACATAACATATGTTGATCCTTCCCCATCCATCCTTCCTCTTCGATGTCTCCCTTTTGACTGATACCTATCCATTTAAACTCTAGACAGGCCTGTCCCAAAGTTATTAGTGCAACTGTGCCCGGCAGCCGGCGAAAACTAGAGTTCTCAACAGGCCCGAAAATTAAGGCCGGCCCTACCTGGGCCCTCATCAAACCCTGTACACTCAAGACACTGCCCCCGCTGCCACCATTAGATCTCCATACAGTATATGGAGCTGACCTGTTCTGACATTCCATACTGTTCGTATGTTGATCATCACATCCTGTACACTCAAGACACACTCCATATATGGCCAGTACAGAATAGAGGGGAAATCGAGTGTCAAATCGAGTGGCAAAGTGACATGGCAAACTGAGTTTAATGTCGTTTAATGCAATCCGATAGGACTGTTCTGTTTGGATGTATGGGCTATCAAGGCCAGAAAGTAGTTTCATACCACTCAGTAGGCGTTCCTGTATATCTTCCGGGTATGCTTCCCAGTAGTCTGCTGTCACCCAGGCGGATATGTTGTTCTGACCCCCCATTCCAAAGCGCCAGTGCTTGCCGAGCAGTCTGCTGTGACCCAGGAGGATACATGCACGCCCTCAGGCAAGACGCCCTCAGGCGTCTTGCTGGTGTAGTTCATCAAACTCTATGACTTTATCAAACAGCTCAGTGATGCTGTCTTTGGACATACAGTAGTATGTTTGTTGTTGTCATCAGGTGATACAGACCCTTGGAGTGAATTAATTCCTGAGTTAGAATCACTTCACTTCACCACGTTGAATTGAATACTTCTCTGTACAATAGCAGAAATAGTACATTAGTGGTAACATGACGATGCTGAGTAGAGGATTTGCATGCAGTTTAGGTCTGTGCTGTGGCAAAGTGCTGAATGCACAGAAAACCAGCACCTGGATGCTGTACAGAAGGAATACGTTTTTCCTGTTTGGTCCTGTGATGTCCCGGGTAAATGGGTGCATCGTTAGTAGAGTTTAACCATCTTCTGCTTACATAGCCTGGTGTCACTGCACAGCATACTATGCCAATGTGACTTGGAACGTAATCACTTTAACGCCGGTGTGCCTATTTGTCATTGTGGGTTAAACCACATTAAATGATCTACAATCTCACATACTCTACTGCGACGTGCTTATAGATTGGCTATTTTAGCTATTTATTTAAAATGGCTTAAGACTTTAACTGGAATTATCATAATATTTGATGATGTTTGATGATTACTTTGATTTGACGGGCCCGGGAGATCTGCAAGTTCACAATGCATCACGATGCATGTTGTGAGCTTTTACATCAACAATTGCTAGTCTGCCCATGATTTTTTATATACCTGTATTCAACCAGCATTTTTTCAATGTTTCTACTCTGATCAGTGTCCATTCTACTCACCATGAAACCACCCTCTAAAGGTTGACAACATACTCTAATCGCACAATTGCCCCATGGGGAGTTTCCGTGAGATATACTGTATGTCGGTTCAGTGTACACATCACATCACAGATCACACATTGATTTATGGTTAAGTGGACCTGTGATACACATGTACCGGTGCAGTGGTGGAAAATGTTTGTTTGACTTAAGTAAAAGTATCAATCGTCTACAACAATGTAAAATACTCTGTTGCAAATAAAAGTCCGTAATTCAAAATGTACTTGGAATAAAGGTACAAAAGCATTGGTATCAAAGTTTTTAAATGAATAAAATGTATACAAATCTTTAGAAAAACAATTAGATCTACAAGTTCACCATTGTGAGCTTGTAGATCGGATACAGATACAAAACAAAATACACACAATCAGAATACAAAATAATTCATGTCCTTGGCTATTCCTTGGCGCACAGTGGCAGGGAAACAAAGTGATAGAAAAGCATGTTGTGTGGGTGGAGATGATCTCTGGCCTGTGGTGTCTCTCTCAGGTATTGTGCTCTCCATGCACACGAACAGAGGGTGAGTGTGGAGTTGTGTCATCGGCATATATTATGATGATACTCTTCTGGGCGGAAATGCAGTCATGCGTGTACTGTACAGGGAGTTTAGGACTTAGGCAGCAGCCCTGGGGTGTTCCAGTGCTAACTGTGAGCTTGGCTGAGGTCTTACGTGTGGCCTGTCTAACAGGAAGTCCAATATCCAGTTGCAGGTGGGTGTTGGTACACAGAGGTTTGCCACCTCTTCACCTCTTTCACAGTTAGCTTCATATTCCGTATTGTGTTGAAAGCTGAGCTGTAATCCAGAAAGAGCATACATACACATGTCTTGCTTTTGTCCAGGTGTTCCAGTGCATGTCGAATGAAGTGCCAGTGCCACCGCATCATTCACAGACTTATTTTTGTGGTATAAGCAAACTGTATCAGGAATACCAGAGTTCATGGACTCTAGAACCAGCTTTTCCATGCACTTCATTGCCACTGAAGTCAGTGCCACTGGTCTAAAATCATTCATTGTGTTTGTATGAAAGCAATGAAAGCAATAGCCTAGTATACCTTCACTCTAGGTCGTTCTCAGACGAGTCCTCCGTCGTCACTTCCATGTCATCCCGGTTCTCCATACATCCGGCCAGCTCGTTGGTCTTTGCACTCCTGCAGCGTCTTTCTTGAGTACCTCCACATAATGTTAATGTGGGACGTCCTCGTGACTGCTGCCCGTGTCTTGGTTCCCACGGCACTAAATTGCTGGCTGGCAGCTCTTGGTGTCTTTGGCAGTGTCCTGCTAGTCTCATTCTCCTGGCTGCTATTTTCTGGCTCACCCATGGCATGCCATCCTACAGATTCTTGTTGGGAACATGTGTACAATGTGGGAACATTCTAGTATAGCGCCCATCTAGAGACTTCTACAGGGTTGGTAAATGGTAAATGGTAAATGGTGCATTTATATAGCGCCTTTATCCAAGGCGCTTTACAGAGATTGTGCATTACATTCACCCATTCATACACCGATGGCAGCGGAAACCATGCAAGGCACCAACTAGCACATCGGGAGCAATTAGGGGTTCAGTGTCTTGCTCAAGGACACTTCGACAGTAACTCTGGGGGAGCCCGGGTTCGAACTGGCAACCTTACGGTTACCATCCAGGCACTCTACCCCATAGAATTGACCCATAGCCCAGGTACTTGAAGTCCCTGACTTCCTTCAGAGCAGTGCCTTCTGTTGTTGTCAGAGCTGGATGTTCCGAAGGGATGATATATACCTGTAGGTGATAACTTCAGTTTTCATGGCATTGAGCCAGAGGCCAACCTTGGCACACTCTCACTGACATCTGGTCAGGAGCGCCTGAGCTTGTTCCAGCCATACGTCAGACATCCCGTTAGTCAGACCTGCGTGGCCGGTTAAGGCTCACCCATGCTGCAGGTTAAGAATCACTCGTGGCTCCCGACAAGCGTGGCTTCCTGTGAGGTTAGGCTTAGGTTATGGTTTGGGATAGTGTTAGTTCGGAATTATGGGAGGTCGGAAAATATTGAGAGGTAGGTCGGAGAGCAGGCTGATGTTGTCCGCGTAGTCAAGGTCTGTCAAGACTACTTTGGTGTATTGTCTTGACCTCCTTGGTGTTATACCTTGAACGTATTGTATTTTCACTTAATGTTCCGTACCATGGTGCCTTGGTTTCGGGTTCATGTTAACAATGAACCGGGTTCATGTTACCAATGCAAAGTGGTAGCAAGAGAAAATTAAACAGATATACAATATAACCTACATAATAATTGACTATTGACTGAGTATAATGAGCAGCAGGTACATGAGGCTATAAGGTGCAAAAAGTAACAGCATGATAGGTCCACATAAGTAGATAGCCACACAAATTGTGTGCTTTGTATTTGTAGTATTTGTTATTTTTGTCTCCACCAGGCCGAAGGCATGTGGGGAGAGTATGTTTTGCACTCCGTCCGTCCGCGTGTCCGTCCGTCCGTTTGTGTGTCCGTGTGTCCGTGAACAGCTAATCTCGGCCACCGTTAACCCGGTCGATGCCATATTTTGCACACACACTCCCTGGATGCCAACGATGAACCTCTGCCCCAAACTTTCCAGAACGGCCTGTTATAGCGCCACCAGGAGGCCGCTTTGTGCAAAACAAGTTTTTGCACAGTACACCTACAGATTTTGTCCAAACATCACGCAAATTGGTACACAGTCTCTCTAGAGCCATTCAACGAAACGGGTCTTTCAGATTTATCAGACTCCATCCTGATTGGTTAAGATTGGCTTCCAAAGTTCACAGGAGTGCTCAGTTTCAAACAAAATGCTGCAAATCATGAACACATCGCGTGATTTCCGTGAAATTGTGCACCCACATTCCCACTAGGCCGAGGACGAAATGCCACATGAACAATTTCAACTCAGCCTCAAGGTGGCGCTATAACTGGCCGAAAAGTGTTTTTACCTCTAACTGCACGGATCTGTGGATAACCTGGTGGAGACCTGTGCCCGGAAGGGCACTTTTTCTAGTTTTGTAATGTTTTTTTTGTGGTTTTCGCCTTTATTTTATATTTTTTATGGAGGGACAGGCAGTAGGCTGACAGGAAATGGGGAGAGAGATGAGGGGGAAGACATGCAGTAAAGGCCGTCGGGATCGGGAGTAGAACCCGCGGCACACTGCCAGACTGGATTACCAGCCAAGGTGCCTGGACCATGCACCAGTACACTCAATTCAGATTAAAACTGCGGCATAGTGACTCATTCTGAGAATGTCGCACATCTTGGTGTATAATCCCCGCTCGAAAACAGGGTGGTGCTCTTTCTGAATGGCAACATCACTGTGTCAAATGGCAATTGGAGGGGGGGTGGACAAACAGTAATACTTGTTACGCTCCGATGATTGAATTCCACGCAGTGTGCATGCCCTTTGGAGCAGACAGATTTCAAAGGGCCGTGTCCTCATAACGGGATATGATTGAATGGAAAATGTGTGGCTGAGCAGAAGTGAGCTTAGAGCCGTTTGAACTGCTGCACTTGTTAGAGGTGCACGGCACGCTGCAACTATCGGCCTTGACACAGAACATGGGGAAATCCTTCGAGAGAGACCAAACAATAAAGGAATCATAATAATTAGGGGTGGCAGCGAACACTAGAAGGAACACAACAAGCGATTCCTTTGAGGTCCCCGAGGGCTGAAAACAAAGGTCAGGCCAGAACAAGGCTAAGTAGATTCTAGGATTATTACAGAGAGAGAGAGAGAGAGAGAGAGGTATTCATATACAGTTAATCAATATTTCACTGTTCTTACTGTTATTATTGCCATTGTCTTGCAATTAGAAACTGGCTCCGAGTTCCGTTAATATCAATCTGGAAACCCATTGGCAAAAATATTGTTCCCCACCTTTGAATTTACCTCTGGAGGCACCGCTCGCTTCCACTTGTCGAGAGTGAGACTGGATGTCGGCCGTCCACTCTCAATCCAGTTCTGGTCGCACCTGTCTTTGTTTACATTCCTAATTACTTGCGTAAGCAGGTACTGTACGCGCAAGTACTGTAATCGGCTGCGTATGTCGGTGTTGTCCTGCACCGGTCAATAAGGGACCACCATTCTTGATGACGTAACTAAGATACATTTGGTGATTGGCTGTGTTTGTATGTATGTATGTATGTATGTATGTATGTATGTTTGTATGTATGTATGTATGTATGTATGCATGTATCGGGTTCAGCTGCAGAGCTCTGAATCTGTCTTGAGAGATTATGTTAATATCAATAACATGGCCAACATAAAAGGTGACTTTATTTATATACTTTATATGTAAATGTAAACTAATCATACATGTAATCGCAAAAACGAGTCGGTTTGTGAAATACTAGTTCCTTACACACCAATTGCGTAGCCTAGCATACAATAGCCTATCAAAGCAACGTAACAGTTGCTAGACAGACATTGTCTCACTCTGTTTCTATTTAAAGGGGTTGATTTGTCTTGGTTTATCTCAATAGTGCAGTGGACATAATAGTCAGAAACACACACACACACACACACACACACGCACACGCACACGCACACGCACACGCACACGCACACGCACACGCACACGCACACACACACACACACACACACACCTTCCAGTCCATAAGCCATTACCATGGCAGCCACTCAACCTAAAGGGAAGCATATTAAGAGGGAGCGGGAGAGACACAAAGACACAAGGATGCACAGTGAATGGCATGACTTTCTAGCCATTAATCCAGCCTTGTACAGATAGAATATATAGAAATTGAAAATCTAAGCACCATCTACCACCATATAGAAAAAAGACGAGTTGCAGGCAAGCCAACCAAATTAAATTACGGTAATTTATATAATCCTCTCATCATCTCATCAAGATCCAACAAACTACTATATGTTGGCAACAATAGTGTGTTGGATCTTGATGAGATGATGATGTTGGTGTCCTCCTTGTCCCCAACAGGACTGCACCACAGGGAAGAAATATTGCTCCTTGGAGACACAACAAAGGACAAAATTGCTTACAAGAAAATATCACAGGAAAAAACATTACTGCATCAGAAACAGCGACTGACAAATTACCACATCGGCAATTTTCCCGCAACATGTTCATTCAGCCTCAGTGAAAACGTGTAAACCAGTAAGTAAGTTACAGCAACCTGACTGTGCAGGGACTCTAAACTGCTCCATGATTATCACATTTTACAACCTCTCAAACGCCTTCATCAGAAGCCGATTATAATGATTAGTCAGCTCCCTTGCAAACTTCATATCTACAGTAAATTCTTACATCCTAAAATGCTGGCAATACACTTCTGTGACTAACTCATGTACTTTAATTACAGCAGCGTTGACTGATTTAGTGGTGATGTTGTCATTGCTTAACGTATAGGCCAACGCATGCTGTGCTTTTCCTTACAGCACTGCAACAACAAAGTTTGTTCAGATTCTAACTGTCAACAACCAATCTGGTCTGTGCAATCTTTCCTACAAGAGGGGACATGACACCCAGATTATTTTTTCTTAAAAATAATTTATCCCACGATTGTGCAACACATTTTCTCACCCAGTGTCAATTATCTAATGTAATTCTGGGTTCCTTTTTAACCTGCCACGGGTTAGTTTTAAAATGCATAATTAAAACTATTGGGGAGAAAATCATAACACGATCATAAACAGAAAAAAAAGAATGAAGAAAAAAACAATGACTCTCAGTCATTGTTGTAGCTGTTGTAGCGCCCATTTTTGTTCGTTTCCGATGTTCTTTTGTTGGTTCACTCACTGTTTTTTTGTTTGTTATGGTTGTCCTCTAGCTCCAGTTAGCCCATAACGTTATCTTGTGTTGCCACTCACTCCGCGTTGTGGCGTTCAGAGTATGGGTTTTTTATGACATTCAGACTATCCTTGGCTTAGGAGGCAGCCAATCATGACTAGGTCGCTAGTAAGTTCGCTAGGAGGTAGCCAATCATGACTAGGTCATCACCAAAGTCACCACTAAAGTCGTCTTTACGGTCGTCAGTAGTGGTGGGTACAAATGTAGTCCAGGCACTTTTCAAGCACCGGGCTGCCATGAACACCATGAGCTGTGCCAGCGTGTGGAACATTTTGCATCCTACAGCTATCATAGCATGTACACTGTACAGAGATATTAATTTCAAATGAACCGTTATATCACAAGCCTCAACCTAATGGTGTCGTGGCAGTGGTCCAGAGACGGCAAATGGAAAAAGAGAGTGCCATATGTCTGTATGATGTAATGTGTCTGAGAGTCTAATTAACTGACGGGCTGGAAATGGTGTTTCTGTAAGCAGGCAAAAAACTATTTTCTTCCACATGAAAGCACTCCACTTGCAATTTAATGGAACAGGGAGCTTTCGGCGATTTAAGCCAAATTAACCCCCCAACAATGTCCATAAATAATTATGTCTGCGTGATGCCAAAACCTGCATAAGGTCATTTGTCTCGTGTGTGTGTGTGTGTGTGTGTGTGTGTGTGTGTGTGTGTGTGTGTGTGTGTGTGTGTGTGTGTGTGTGTGTGTGTGTGTGTGTGTGTGTGTGTGTGTGTGTGTGTGTGTGTGTGTGTGTGTGTGCGTGCGTGCGTGCGTGCGTGCGTGCGTGCGTGCGTGCGTGCGTGCGTGCGTGCGTGTGTGTGTGTGTGTGTGCGTGAGCGTCCGTGTGTGTGCGTGCACACGCGAGCAAGCACGGTAGTATCTGTGATGGAAAATTGAACTCAATGATGGGAGAAATTGAACTTTTTAAATTATCTTATGTAACAGTCGTTATATAACATGACTCCCGCACACAATGTGTAGCTGTATCTGGCAAGGAAAGAAATTGTGGTTCTCGTCTAATTAAAGAGTCCAAAATACATGTTAATACCTGAGATGTGAGGGGAGAACGGATGATAAGAAGAGAGAGAAAGGGATATATTACTGATGCCTTTATTTCTCTAATCGCTGCTGTTGGCCAGAAACCTTGTATCTCCATATTTGAACCTTTTTTATATTTTTTGTAAATTAATGCCCTGCTTCACACTCCTGTGTCACACAAAAGTAGCTAAATTAGCTGATATACAGGCTCACAACGCATTGTGTAGCGATGTGTCATGAGCTTGTAGATCTGCATTTATTTAAAAACAAATGTAACAACTTATTAAGTGAGATTGGTTGTCTGTCTGTCTGTCTATGGATTTTATGAATATTGAACCAATGAAAAGTATTAACAAGAGCTAAATTATAACTACATTGGATCCAATGGAACACATTTTATTTCCTGAAATGGGCATACAAGGTTTCCGCCTGACGGCAACGTGATATTGTGGAAAGCCTGCCTATCTGCTAACACCTCCGCTGAGATTTGTCTTATCCACCGACATTACAATAGACAATGGCTGCTCGCTTCAAGGAGACAGTGTCCCCTGACAACTTCCGCCATTTCCTGCCTCGGGAATCCTGACAGCGAAGTGACGCGGTGGTCATCATCGCTACTTCGCCGAGATATTCGCAGGAAGAGCCATGTGGAAATACAAATGTCACAAAAACAAATTAGGCGAGAGTGGGCCACTGCGGCAGTTTTACTTTTAGACATCGGAATCGTCGTTCAGAGTAACCATGAACGGCAGCTGACCTCGTGAAATCACAGTTCTGTTCTTCTCTGTGCAGTCCATCTTGTCATTGATTGATTAATTCATCAATAATTAATAGTAATACAATTTAGGCATTTAGGCATTTAGCAGACGCTCTTAATCCAGAGCGACTTACATTTAAGCAAGAACAAAGCATGGGAATACATCACATAAAAAGCATTTATCATGAAACATGCGTAAGCTAAGAAAGTAACAGTGGAATATTTATATAGTGAAACTATACATACACTATACATATAAACTATACATCTTTACTACTATGCTATATATGTGTACTATGGCGTGCTATGACTACATACAATACAATTACAGTGCTGTCTACATAACATGCTATAAGTCTGTATCAAATGCTATATAATCCAACAGAAATGCTATCTAATACTTAACAGTTTGCAGAAAAAAAGCACAGGAAAGTACAGTTCAATACAAGGTCTGCTTGTAGGTTTGTTTATTGAACATTTTTAGTTCACAAAAACACTATGACAACATTATTAACGACAGTAAGCAAGACTTTCACAAAGACAAATACTGTAGACACAAAGATCTAATCAAATCAAAAAGACGAGACAACTGCTAAGGATTTAAAGGTCCTACTATTTGTCATTGCTGGATGTGAGATTTGTTCTAAACATTTGAGTGATAACTAAGTTATATCATATTCAGAACTGACAAGCAAATCTGGAAATCAAAGCAATACAGCACAAAAACAAAACTCTTTACCAAAGCTGCGTACTCTCAACACTACTATACGGTGCAGAATGCTGGAAAAAAAAAACAGAAAACGATATCCATAAACTATCCACTTTCCACACATCATGCCTGCAAAAAATCCTGCGTATATTCTGGCCCAAGACCATCTCAAACAATAACCTCCTCAACATCACCCAACAAGACAACATGCCCAGTATAATCGACAAACGAAGGTGGACCTGGATTGGCCATGTCCTCAGAATGGACATCAACGCAATCCCAAGAGTCGCACTACACTGGACCCCAGAAGGAAAGAGAAAGAAAGGCAGGCCTAAAATGACATGGCGTAGGACGATGGAGAAGGAGCTCCAGCAGCAAGATGGCCAAAGACATAGAGAAGATGGCCAAAGACAGATGCAAGTGGAGGAACTTTGTTGCTGCCATATGCGTAATGGGGATAAGTAAGTATCGTAAATATAGTGAAGATGTATAGGGAATATCCCTGACAGTCTGACACTACATTAGTTAGAACAGTTCCCCTTATTGTGGCAGTAGTACAACACAGCACACACATTTTGATTTAGCTCTCACTGTCAACGATCTTCCAGTATTCCCATTAGTAAAGCCTGCTTCCCATTAGGGTCATTTCACTGGCAGATGTTGATGAGGACTTGGGAACACAACATAGCAGCTCAGATAAATGTGTCACCACCAATCAGCAGTAGGTCACACTATGGTACAGTAAGTACAGTAAGTAAGCTTCGCAGAGCCATGAGGCCCATAGGGCCGCAGCCTATCTCCTGTTTCTGTATGGCGTGAGCCGTGAGGCAGCTTGGTGTACACGACTACACCCCCTGGACATGACACTAGTATGTCGCAGCCGGGACTTAACCCCAAATCCCCAAGTATCTCCCAGTCTCAGGGCCGACACTCTAACCACAAGGCCACTGAACTCTTCACGCTAGAAAGCTGTTATAACACAGCTCACAAGATAGGATGGCAACCTCAGCTGTGGTATGTCTTTTTCTACGTTGGATATTTAGTTGATTGACTGCTCAGAATGTAGTTTTTAGTTTTCTTTAGTAGAGTTACTTAAAACACTATAGAGCGGTTCTCGAGTTACGTGGATTACAGACGTACGTACAGACATACACACAGACGTGGTGCATTTATAGATAGATAGATAGATAGATAGGTAGGTAGATAAGTACAAATATAAATGTGGACAGTTCAGCCTGACAGACAGACACACATGCAGCACACTTAAAGGGGAATACCACTCATTTTCAACATTCTATTGTCATTAATTATACCATAGAGCTGTCATTAACGTTAATGATGAGGTCTGAAAAGAATCATTAAGATGGTGTTAAAAATCTTTTTTTCAGACCTCCAGTTCTAGGAAACACAGAATGGGGAGACTTTTTTATTATTTCAGCTCAAAGGTATATTAATGACATAGTAAAATGTTGAAAATTGGAATTCCCGTTTAAGTATTACATGATACATGAATGCTTCATAGTGGCTGAATTCTATTCAGGTCAGCACAAGAGAAACTTTCCATTATTTTCAAATAAAATATGCCCAAATAGGTCTATTCTATTTAGGTCTTACACTAAGATCATTTGGGTTTTCTTCAAAGTGAATGAAAGATGTTATTTTCAACGTTCCCCCATTCTTTCAACTTTTTATGTAAGGTTTGTGTTAAAATCAGGGAACACATTGAACTCTAAAAGTTAGGCTTGAGTCCAGGATGACTCAGAGGTACTTGTTTCCAATTCAAGTCTTTTCAGCTCAGAGCCCTTCGTGTTTTTCAACGTGCATGTCTGCTCTTTGTTATGATTGTCCCCAGACAAATTGATGGTTCGTGACATTATTTATTTCTCTGCCTCTAGCAATCTAGACAAAGGCCTCTTCAATTCTTCCATTCAAGGGAAGGCACTGCTTACAGATTCAAAACTATATGTGATTAGCTTGACAATATTTACATTCACACCAACATCAACACTTCAGTACAGAGTTATTCAGAGAGAGACTCGTAAGAGTCGTTATACACATGATTCATTGGTCTGATTGGTTGAGGTTATCGTGTGTGTGTGTGTGTGTGTGTGTGTGTGTGTGTGTGTGTGTGTGTTGCTGTGTGCTCTCTCTGTCTCCTGATTTGTAGCTGACGCCCCACACATTCACACACACAAACGTACGTACGCACGCACACACGTACAGAGGCATTTATAGATACTAGAGCGGTGCCGGTTGGAGCCTCTACAGCAGTGGCCTACTTGGAACGATACAAGTTGGAAATGCATGCCCCACCCATGCAGATATTATGTCTGTGTCCCTTTTATACCCATACAGTATGTAGAGTTCTTTAACCGTGGGTCCGACCTACTGGGCACTGCACTCCCTGTGGCGGTGTGGACCGCGCGTGTCGAATTTGAAGTCGATGTGGTGAATGGTTCTCAAGTTACGTGGATTACAGACGTACAGTACAGACACACAGAGACTTGGTGCATGTTAATTAGATATAGTTGTAGCTCATTACTGTTTTGATTATTGTGTCTGCCTATAATTTATGTATTGCCAAACCTTTCTGCCATTTCCCTTGGCACTCTCGCCAATCTGCTCTGTACCTGTCTGTCTACCTGTTTTCCTTTTATGCCCAAATTGTACTACTGTATGTGTGAGTCAAGTTCCGTAACTTGGGGTAATATTATGAGACTTTCCTATGCTAGCTCTAGAGAGCATTGGTCTTTAAGTAGCTCAGGGGTGTCGCCAAATCATTGTGTGATATAGGAAAATAGCAGATCTACAAGCTGCAAGGCGTTGTGAGCTCGTAGATCGGCTACTTTCAGCAAAGAGGCAATATCACAAGAGGCACGAGGCCACGGTTCCAAGCGCCCGAAGATAATCACACTTGGGAAAAGTCATAACAAGTGGCCTCCATTTGAATCCCTGTGGCTGTTGCTCTCTCCCTAGTCTCGTGTGGCCAGACTGTTGCCTCTCGCAATTTTCAAATGCTTGATACGTCTGTCATACAGTCTGGAGCACGGATAAAGCGAAAGTAGAGCCTCCACTTAATTCCGTTTCGTCTTTACAGTCAGTCAGTCAGTCAGTCAAATCTATCCTATAATATAAATAGAAATCATAAGCATATATAGCTTGCTGCTTAGCGGAAATGGAAATAAAACAAATGAAATGTTAAGATATTTTAAAAGATATTTTCGTGAACGGAAATGGCAGCTTCCTTACTCAGATTTCGGGAGGTGTATGGGGGAGAGCATAGTGACGCGTTCAGTAGGATTTTGGTTTATTTGGGCGCCATCTTGCTGCCTACATGTAGGCAAGTAGGATGCTAGGCTACTTGGCTGCCATTGTAGTTCGTAAATTTGCCTATCAGAATTAGCTTTAATTATTTTATATCTATAATGGTATATGTCTCTACAGTGAGGCTGGAAAATGTAGCCTCGCAGCCTACTACTATAGCCTACTAGCCTACTGGTAGGCAGGAAAATGTCAACCAGAATAACCCGTTCTGAGTGAAACTCCTCCCTATGCACTGGCCCTGTAGTTCCAGACTCCAATGTCATTGATGCTCTTCCTGTTCCCCCGTGTCTTCTCCTCCTGTCCCCGTTCGCCCCATCCGCTCGCTCATCCCTCATGAACCCTGTGTTCATGTCTGGGCACTTTCCGCCTTCCTAGCTCTTCCCTCCCCCACGCCATCCATCTCCCTCCTTCCCATTCTGCACCACACTTGTTTTGAGTTCCCTCCCTGACTGTTTCTCCCAAACCACTCCTCCGGCCTGTTGTCTCCTCCAGTCTCAACTCTTTTTTTTTTGATTGATTGAAATATTTATTAACAGTTTGTAGAATTCACAGTACATTTTAAGCACAAACTCAATACAAAGACTGTTAACTGTGAGTGGACGACCCAATTAAGCATTACACTTGTTTACAACAGGGTCCACATTGTTCAATTCATCAAAACATTTAGAGACATACAAATAGACACTTCTATGTAGCTAAAGAACAGAACAGGAATTCATCATATAGGAAGCAAAAAGGGAAAAGATACATATATACAGTGAGGGGAAATGGGGCGGGGGGGATTCATATTTTACAGAGGCCAGTTTCGAATTGCAGCCATCCGTAGGTGCCCTTTGAGAGCGGTTTTGAAGGAGTCAAGGGATTCACATGTCTTAATGACTGTTGGTAGGGCGTTCCACATTTTGGTGGCATAGGAGCGAAAATAATTTAGTCCCTTGTTTGTGCCGAATCTGGGTTGTACATGGTTTGTTGCACTCCCTCTGGTGTTGTGGGTGTGGACTTCGTTTACATTAAGGAAGTATTTAGACAGTTACATGGGTATCTTGGTGGTGTATCGAATCTTGTGGACCAGACCCATTGCAAGATGCTGTACTCTGTCGTCGACCCTAAGCCATCCCAGCCTGTCAAAGTGGGCAGGGGTGAGGTGGGTTCGGGGGGTGAGGCCAAGTAAGAGCCTGACCAGTTTGTTTTGGGAGGTCTGGAGCCTTGTTTTAAGGGCCTTTGAGGTGCTGTGGTACCAAGAGGTGGATGCATAGTCAAAGAAACCTTGTACGAGGGCTCCTGTTAAGGTCTTCAAGGTGTTTTTGCTGACCAGTGAGATCCTGTAAAGGAATCTTGTTCTTTGATTTGACTTTTTTGATTACGTTGGTGGCCATTTTATCACCGGAAAGATTGGCCTCCAGGATGGAACCTAGGTAGGTAATTTGATCTTTTCGTGTGATAATATTGTCACCCACTCTAACCAATCCGAAGAGGATGGATTCAGTTTTTCCCAGGTGTAAGGATAGTTTGTTATCAGCGAGCCAGGTGCAGATTCTACCGAGTTCAGAGCTGAGGGTCTTTTCAACCTGCAGTTTGTTCCTGTCCGAGACCAGCAGTGCTGAGATATCTGCGAACAGGAACAAGTTGCAGTCACAAGCTGAAGTCATGTCGTTAACATATATTAGGAACAGTAAAGGCCCTAGTATGCTTCCTTGTGGGACGCCACAGCTCACTGGGAGGGGAGGGGACAGTGTTCCGTTCACCTCCACCATCTGTTCTCTCCCCTCCAGGTAGGATTGCATCCAGCTCATTGATGTGCTATCAAAACCAATAGCTTTAAGCTTGTTAACCAGTATGGAGTGGTTCACGGTGTCAAAAGCCTTTTGACCATGCCGCAGTATTTTCCAGCGTCCACCTCGTGTTTGATGTGGTCGCTCAAATAGAGGAGGCATGTGTCAGTGGAGTGGGATGTTCTGAAACCAGATTGGAACTCGTACAGCAATTTATTAGTGGCAAGATACTTTTCAACCTGTTCATAGACTATTTTTTCCATCACTTTCGAGATGGAGCTTAGAATAGAAATAGGGCGGTAGTTGCCGGGTTCTAATTTACTCCCTTTTTTGTACAAGGGGGTTACTTTGGCCAGTTTAAAATCATGGGGGACCTGTCCCTGTTTGATGGAGAGGTTAACTATGTGGGTGATGACTGGAGCTATGGAAAAGGCTGAGTCTCTGAGAAATTTGGAGGGTATATTGTCATGGCCAGTGGCCTTGTGGGGTTGGAGGGCACTCAGTACCTCCTCGGTTGTTACCATTGCCATTTTGAAATCATCTTTACAAACACCAAGGTTTTTGTAGAAGGCTTTGATGTGCTCTACACCAAAACGCCCATAGTGGGAGGGCAGTTTGCTAACCAGCTTTGTTGCAATGTTTGTAAAGAAGATGTTCAGGTGGTCAAGCTTGTCAGTGATGAGGGTGTTATTCGATTTGATGTTTATGTTAGTAAACCTGGTTTTTAGTTTCTGACCACAGCCTAGTTGGTTGTTTAGTAACTTCCATAGCTCCCGAGGATTGTTTTTGTTACATTTGGCAGATTTGGTCATGGCAATTACACCGTTTCTTAGCTTGATACACTGGGTTTTTAGGTTGCACAGTTTGGTTTGGAGATTACTGTCGAAGCGCTTGGCTAGCTTGGACTTGCATTTAAGAAGTTCAGAGAATTTGTTGTCTCTGGCTTTCATTGCAGTCAGTATGTCCGAATTCATCCATGGCTCCGAGCGGGTTTTGACCCTGACGGTTCTCAAAGGAGCCATGATGTTTAGTACTGATGTAAATTTGGTTTTAAAGCCAAGCCATGCTTCTTCGACTAGTGAGCTCCTGAGCACATCGGACCAATCCAGACTCTCCAGTTCAAGGTTAAAGGCCTCACTAGAGTAGGTTTTGAGGTCCCTAGATATGACTGTTTTGTGACAGTCAAACTTTAGTTTTTGTATTTTGCGGGTACAGAAAATCATAAAATGATCACTGAGCCCACATACAATAACCCCTTTCTTGGAGATTCTGGATTTGTCCGAGGTCAGAATGAGATCAATGACAGTTTGAGTAGAATCACACACTCTTGTGGGTTGGGTAATTAGCTGACTGACACCATGCAGATCACAAAACCGACTAAATGACTTAAACACAGGTGCTTCCTTACGAAGCATATCCGTATTGTAGTCGCCAATCAGGATTTTCTCTACACATTCCTCCCCAGCTAAGCACCCCTCAAGTATATCATAGAACCCATTCTGATCGGGCGGTCTATAGACGGTGCCAACTAATACTGATTTAGCATTTTTGAAAATTAATTCAACCCACACAGTTTCAATTTCATCATGCTGTAAGTCAGTACGAGTAACATATTCAGTGTCTTTGTGAATATACATGCACACGCCACCACCATGCCTGTTTCTGTCGTTCCTAATGATAGTATAGTTCTCTATTTCTATCTCTGGGTCCCTGGTGGACTCGTCCAGCTTTGTTTCAGAGAAACTTGGGATGTTTACCTTACCGCTTTGGAACACTTGTCTGATCTCAGCCAGTTTGGGTCCAAGGCTGTTGATGTTCAGGTGAAACAAATGGATTCCTTTGACGCTGGCAATACTGTTAATGTCCTCCATGTTAAAATAGGGAGGTCCATTGTTGATGTCTGCAGTAGTTTCCTGTCTCCACTCCTGCTTGTCTTCCTTCGTCTTCCCTTCATCTTACGTGCGTGTGTGCGTGCGTGTGTGTGTGCGTGTGTGTGCGTGCGTGTGTGTGTGTGTGTGTGTGTGTGGGTGCACATGAGTGCACAGGCACCCTTCATCTCTTCACCATCTAGCCCCACTCACCCTGCTATGTTATGTTTCCCCCCTGCTGTTGTATCCCCTCTCCGCTCGTTCCCACCGCCATCCTCCCCCCACCTATAGTGTTCCCTTTCCTCCAAGTCCACCTTTTTCCACTCACACGGTATCTGACTTGCCTCGCGCTTCGATCGTTGGCCCTGCCGGATCACTACCCCACGTCTCCGTAGCAACACAATGAAGCAGCTGCAATCTAAATGTTCCGGGGGGCTTTTAATCGCCGCTCGATGACTCAGCGGTTAAGATTGTGACAACTTACAACTTCACAATCAAGAAGAGGATGAAAGGGAGGCAGACAGAGTGAGAGAAATGGGTTAGAGAGTGGGTCTGACTGAGCGAGTGAGCGTGATTGAAAGACGAAGAGTTTTGGACAGAGAGAACGGACACAATGAGTCTGCGGTTCTCTCCATTGGAACATAATTTAGAACAATTGATCTTTGAAGGCTGAAAACCGTGTCCTTTCCCCCCACAAATGTTACCTGACTGAAGTAACCCTCAGTAGTAAGGAGCATCATGCTTCACTATGCCTCTAGCATGTCTAAATACTTCCAAATGTAAGACCATAGGTGACTCTTATTAGTATAAACAACAACAACTTCAGTCAGTCACTTTTATTACACTCTTGATAATCCACCACTGTTCACTAACTCTATGGCCACAACTGATCACTTCCCACATCACTTGGACATAGTAGTTTCCATTATCTATGAGGCAGTGTGCTGAAGATATATTGTGATGGCCTCAATTCAACCTAAGTACTACCCCAACTGTGCTCTCTCCTTCGTCCTCTGAACTGATGAGTCTCGCTGACGACTGCTTACATATCCTCATTAGCTGAAATCATATCGAATGAATTAATGTGCGTGCACCCGCGCGTATACAGTATGTATGTATGCTTTCTCAACCAACTATCTACTAAACCGTTTAAATAAATACTGTGCGCATAGTGCATGACTGAAATCTTTAATGTTCCAACTCATGGCCTAATATCCTCTTTGGTCTTATTGACATTTGTTATGGTGTTCTGCAGATCATTATCGCCACAAATCATGTCCGCTTTTCAGTGGATTTATATTTTCCACTGCTCCACTATTCCAAAAATATATATATTATTTTCCAAAACAAAAATATACACATTTGAAGTTGATTTCATCATTTTGCTCGGCTGTCCTCATATCTTGTAAATCTCCCTCAATGCGATGGAGACCCTCTTGGGAAGCTATAGTGAGAGAACAACAATGATACTGTTGAGTTCAGTGTGGGCGTGCGTGAGTGTGAACGCTTTCTCAACCAACTAGC
This sequence comes from Protomyctophum parallelum, assembly GCF_964188405.1. Classification (NCBI taxonomy): domain Eukaryota; kingdom Metazoa; phylum Chordata; class Actinopteri; order Myctophiformes; family Myctophidae; genus Protomyctophum; species Protomyctophum parallelum. The sequence goes on along the minus strand of NC_139697.1, from coordinate 71,410,697 downwards.
AACTCAAGCGTTTAAATAAATCTGTGAGCATAGTGTTACAGTGCATGATCTAACATCTTTAATGTTACAGCTCATGGGCTAATATCCTCTTTGGTCTTGATTGATTGATTGATTACTTTATTAATCAGAAATGTAAACGGCATGAGGTAGTCAGACATTTAGGCTAAAAGGATAATACAAAACATGCATGGGGACTTATTTCCATTGTGGTCCGTCTTGGACAATATATGTGTTATTTGTTATGGTGTTCTTCAGATCATTATCGGCACAAAATATGTCAGCTTTTCTGGGGAGTTATATTTTCTTATATAGTGCTCCACTATTCCATTGTTTTCCAAAACAAAAATATACACATTTGAAGTTGAACAATGTTCATCATTGTGCTCGGCTGTCCTCATATCTTGTAAATCTCTGTAGCAATGGAGACCCTCTCGGGGAAGCTATAGTGAGAGACAACAATACTGTTGAGTTCAGTGTGGGCGTCAGCATCATGTGGAGAAAAGTATTTGACAAAGGTATCCCCATATTCCATTGTTGGAACTGTGCATATCACTGTAGTGTGGGTGCCACACACCTGCTGAGCAAAACGTAATGTATGTATATATCTATACACATGCAGTGTACTGTATACTGTAGCTGAATATCCCATTACCCCAATTTGGCTGGTTGCAGTTATGCTGCACTACATACAGATAGCGACATGTTGGTGTTATCGCCTTCTGCATTCAGGCACAGCTCTTGACAATGGATCGGATCCCCATTGCCTTTCAAGTGCTCTACCCAATAAGGCATGACCCCTTTCGGCAAAGTAATGAATGACTGATTTGAATTTATATTAAACACCCACGAGAACAAAGGCACAGCTAGTGCCTTTTGGAAAGTTGGTATTCTGAATAAACTGTTTTCCAAACTTTGAATTGAATGTACTAGTCCTTACCCGTTCTGAATATATGAACAGCAAATGATGTTCAGTGTAGGTAATGTGATGTAATAGATCACATTACTGATAGGGGGGGGGGGGGGGGGGGGGGGGGGGGAATTGTTTACAGATGGTCTTGGGAAGTTGGGTTGGGCACAAAAGTAGGCTAATTAGTAGGCTAGTTTATTTTGCAAGAAAATGCTGCAGTACAATCATAAGTACACCATTGATGTGTGATGTAAATTTGGTGGTGATATTCTGCCTATAAATGGAAGTTATTGAATATTTTCACGTTCGGTGTTGCACTTTGTAGACGGTCCCTAACCGCTCACCGTCTTTGCGAACGCAGTGAGCCACTTACTATGACAGCAAGGGCTGAATGTCTGTGTGTGTGTGTGTGTGTGTGTCTGTGTGTCTGTCTGTCCCGCTGTTACACCACCCGCCCGCCACCAGAGGGCGCAGCTGTAGCACACACACACACACACACACACACACACACAGGGCGCAGCTGTAGCACACACACACACACACACACACACACACACACGAGCTGCGTTCGCTTCCCGCGTTTGCGCGTCTTACTTGTATATAAGCTATTAAACGGTGAACGTGGAGGTTGGCTTTTTGGGCTGCAAAGCAAGTTGTAGTTTGTTCTTTATATAATCAGGTTAAGAATGAGATGTTTTGTGTGATTTAGGAATGTGTCATTCGTGAGCTATTGAGCCGGCGTTGGTCATTGCATCTATCTGTATGTATTTTTGTCATTGTGTTGTTCCGACGGCATGGGATCTGTCTTCCCCGGATTATAGTATTCATATGTTATGATCCAACAGATATAAAAGTGCACAGTATTGGCCTGGGCCATGGCTCAGTGGTCCAGGCACCTTGGCTGGTAATCCAGTCTGGCAGTGTGCCGCGGGTTCGACTCCCGACGGCCTTTACTGCATGTCCCCCCATCTCTCTCCCCATTTCCTGTCAGCCTACTGTCTGTCCCTCCATAAAATATACAAAATAAAGGCGAAAGCCACAAAAAAACATATATAAAAAAAGTGCACAGTATTGTAACTGTTGCCAAGGCAATGCCCCATATGGGTGGAGTTAAACCCTGTTGTTGTTGCATGCTAACGGTAGGCGGTTAAGAAAACGTCTCCATTTGGCCACCCTGAGTCCCCGACAGATAAGCATTCCGTTATGATGGAGCTGTTCAGTGTGCCACGCAGCAGCCACGCTGGGTGCGCGCAACGCAACCCCTACGTTGGCCACGATGCTTCCCCATAGAAGAAGTTATGTCGACGGACGCAAGAGTAGCTGTAGGCTACTATGAGTCCGAGTTGTTTTCCCTGTGTGGGTCTGATGTATAGGTCTGATGCCTGCATGGGGGCGGTGTGGAAAAGGGGAGGTGCGTTGGAGAATTGAAGGGGAATGTTGTGCGGAAAACTGTGTCCCAGTATTAATCAGTGTCCGTCCCAACATGCATTTCACTGGTGACACTGGTGACACTGGTGACACGTGATTTGCGGGGAGATGAGTTGTTTTTGACGCAAATTAATGTAACTAAGATGATTGTTAGAATGTTTGGTGTGTGTAATGCAGGGCAGATTGAGGGTGGAGGACAGGGCTGCACGGCGCTAGGTTCCGTGAGGCTGTCCGTGCGTTGTAGCGTTGTGAGGAGGCGCTCTAGGCGAGCAGCTGTCTTGCTCTATGCTAGGGAACTTGGGAAGGGACAGACTGACAGCGGTTCTTGAATTTAATAATGATGATTGTATAGAGTGGGGGGAAAAAGCTATGTTGCCTTTGGCTGCTAAACCTTCCCTAACAGAAGCAGTTACTCGCAGAGGGCACACGTGGTAGGAGTAATTATCTTGTGCTCCAATCGTTGCTTTCTAGCTGTTTGCGTATTCATTTATTCATTTCAGTTGAAGGAGAAAACAAATCACAGGTCCCAATACCTGGCAAAGTAATCTACAGCATCTGTGAAAGGGGTAATTGGGGAGTCCGAAGGATAGGGCCTCAGAGACGAGAGAGAGAAACGTATAGCGTGATAAAGTACTGAGAGACTGAATGAGAGAAGCAGACAATTGAGTGAGTGGAAAGCAATCTAATTGAAATCTCGGGAGATATGAGTTTTTCACGTGTGAAACTGGCGGCTGGATGAAACACAGAGAAACGTCGCATTATACTCTCAGCCTTGGCCGACCTCTAAAGTCTAGCAGGGAGACCCCAGGTGATCCACCAATACTAATGAGGGACAACCTGGACTCCCATTCTCTCTCTCTCTCTTTCTCTCCAGTCTTTCTAGGCAGAAGCCGCTGCATTACATAATGCTCCCAGCTCAGATTGCATGGCTTTTAAGGAAGACTTGCACGTTCCCCTGCACCTGAAAACTCGTGGCTGTGCCGTTGGAGGAGAGAGTGGGCAGAGGAAGTGGGTGGAGTACAGAGGAAGCGAGAGAATAAGAGAGGGAGGGAGGGGTGATCATGAACGGAAGACCGGCATCAGTTGAGAGAAGTACAGAGTCTGCTCCACTCCCTTTTGTCTGGGGTGTGTGCGGGGTCTCAGCCAATTAACTGGCAGAGAAAAGAAATACATTCATACATGCATTGGGGTAATAATACAGATAGGGAGAGAGTGAGTGATAGAGAGAAAAGAAGAGGACAGGAAAGTCAATGAGATGAGAGGCGGCAAGGATGAAAGAGAAGGGAGTGAACGGAAAGTGTGTGCGTGTGTGAGGGGGAGATGAGAGACAGACTACATTGGAAAAAAGAAAAGTCAGGTTCTTTTAAGTGTTACACACCTGCTAAGAGATGCAGTAGGGGGTGAACATGAAGGGAGAGAGGGGGGGGGGTGCGACTGACTGACTGACTGACTGATAGAGGAAGACCACATTGGAAGGAAGAAACATGCACTTCTTTTTGTTCAGCAGAGACACCTCAAATTAGAATTCCCTTAGAAGTACCTCGTGTTTGTCCTTGGTTGCTGAAGGAACAATTAATTACTATTGTTCCGCAGAGCAGGTTGCGTATGTTTGAGGAGGGATATTTCAGCAAAGGAACGTAATGCATGTATTCTCTGCATGATCCGTCACACCATGTTATAACAACTAGAACCATCTGGTACTAATTCACTTGTCTTGCGTTGATGAGAGTCAATCGTTTGAGTTGATCAGCCGGATCTGTGCAGTGATGAATGCATCTCAGTAAACTATGACTGCTGGGAACATTTCGCTTTTACATGATTATACTTTGAGATTTATAGACATTTATGTTTTTCTAAATGAACCCATTCAATTAAACCACTTCAGAGAAGAAGAGTATGAGCCTATGAGAAAGGGCTAATTGAACCCTAGCATCCTTCCGGGGAGAACATTTTGTCGAAAATAGCAAATCTTAGCTATAGAAATTTTGTGTAAAGGGAAGAAAGAGCAGGCCAAGTACACAGCCAACTCAGGTCAAGGTTATTAAGTAACCTATAAAGCCACTTAAAAAGATTCCTTTATCGATACCTATAGGTATAGAGGATTCTTTTAAAGTGGCTTTATACAAAGGACCCCAGGACTTTTTTGTGTTATTTTAGAGTAACTATAATTTACATCTTGGACTAATAATCAATCAATATATCATGGTCTATATCCGAGCTGTGGTCCTTGCATTGTTAGAGAAACAACTTTTCAGCTGGAAGAAATATACTGAAGAATACATGTCATTGTGGTAAGGACAGACATGAGGTCAGGCCACCATTTATCTTTTCTCCTCTTTTTATTGAAAGACTTATGCAGAGAATAGAATTCTACAGGGCCGTACATTAACCGTAAAATAAAAAAATGGAACAGAACCATTTACAAAGGGTTCGCCCTTTCATCTAATTCAACAGAACCCTCTGTCTATAGTCAAACATGATGCCACCACCACATTGTGTGTGTGTGTGTGTGTGTGTGTGTGTGTGTGTGTGTGTGTGTGTGTGTGTGTGTGTGTGTGTGTGTGTGTGTGTGTGTGTGTGTGTGTGTGTGACTGTGTGTGTGCATCCTCACTCTAATCAACCTTTGTGCTTTAGAAAGAAAAAAAAAACATTAAAACTGCTATGTAATTTGAATGAAAGAAAGAAAGAAATTGAGAGCCACTGTGTAGAGCATGTGTGCTGAGAACGTTGTATATGTGCCGTGGCGTGTATGAGTGAGATGCATTATATACATGTTGCTGTGTAAGAGTGTGAACATAAGAGTCGGAAGCTCAGGAATGCAGTGTGTCACATAATTCACATTCATATAATGCATGGTGTGTACACAGACCTGACCTGGCTGGGTCAAATCCTATCTGCAGATAATATTAATGATGATAATAATGGTGGTAGGGTTTCATTTAAACCTCTTGCAGTACCACATGGGTGAGGTTTAGAGCATGAAGACAATTCAGATACTGTCCATATGTTTGTCCTCAAATTTTAGAAAGAGAGAAAGAAAGAAAGAAAGAAAGAAAGAAAGAACAAGAGAGAGAAAGAAAGACAAATAATGGTATTGATCTAAATTAAAAAGTTATTTTGATCTGCTTCTGATTTCCCCCTTCACAAGATTAAATAATTGGGGAAAATAAGGTTATAAGTTATTATAGGTCTGCCCCATATTTTAATTTGCGTTATTGCCATGTGTCTGGAAAGAAATGTGCAACCAGCAGCGAAAGCATTTTTCCATGAACTAACATTGAACCCGAGAAGCTGAACTGAAGTAATCATATCACATTGTTGTTTTTTTAGATTACCTTGGATAACAATTTAAACAAGGAAATAAATACATAAAAAGGATAGCTAATGGATGCACATCTGCTAAAATAGCTAAGCTCTTCTTTCTTCTCTACTTTCTCTTTTCTTTTACAATTATGTCATGTCCGAAACATAAAGTTCAAGGAGATGTGTAGACATGGTTCAAAGCTGTCCTTGCATAGCACAAAGCTGACTAAGTAAATGAGTAATGATATCTGTACGTTCTAAATGTGCAAAATGCATAACAATAAGTTGAAAATACAAACAATATTCATCATCATCATCATCATTTTAGGTAATATCTTCATTAATAAAGGTTCAAATACATTATGCATTATGTATTTTACATATGTATATATTTTCTTTTCATCATGGTAATAAACATCCATACAATAGTTTAGAATTGAAATATCTATATATTTATATACAACTCTTCAACCCTGAACTTCAGAACTCCTTGCCTTTCTGGCTGTATATCGTACAGTTGACTTGCTGAGACTGCTTGTGTGTATCCTGAATGATTCTTTGCCACGAGGGGGACAGATTCTGTATCGTTCGAAAGGGTAATGGAACTTCTAACAATAGTAACAACTGGCCAGTCTCTGGCCTTCTCCCGCTGGGGATAATATGACCTCTTCACCACCAGTTCACAAACGCACAGAGCAGTCTGCTGGGTCCTGTGAAACGTATTTAAAAAATGCCTGGCCAAAGGCCCCTCGATGCCCAATGTCCCATTCTGCTCGCCAATGACAATTCTGAGATATTTTCTGACAAGAAGCGTGTGTGTGTGTGTGTGTGTGTGTGTGTGTGTGTGTGTGTGTGTGTGTGTGTGTGTGTGTGTGTGTGTGCGCGTGCGTGTGCGCGTGCGTGTGTGCGCAATGTAAAGCTGCAATGTAAAGCTGCATGGAGAATGCCCCACAGATTGTGTCAGGTGTTTAGAAAAGCCCTTGCTAATTCATATTGCTACATTAACTTAATTCTAGACCGTTCTAAATTTGCACGCCACCTTTGAGAAGATGCAAACGTATAGCCTACATTTATGCATACGTTTATAGATGTAAATAGACAAAACATGTAAGCAAAGTAAAAACAAGTACTTATGTGTCACATGTTTGTTTCTGTTTTTGTTGTTTTTTTATCAGCAGACAAATTGGACATCATGCTACAAAAATATAAAAAACATAATCTCCAATACCATCATATAGAACTACAAATCCTTTGTGTAAAAACACGGCTCCTGCTAAGAATATTGTGCCACTTTCGCCTCTCTGTCTTTGTGTCTCTCATGGCCTGTCCACATCTCAGTGTCTCACACTAACAAGCAGCAACAAAAAGTTTCCAAACAGGCATGTGATACTAAAAGGCAGTGTAGCTGGTACTTTCTGAGCATTGTGTCTTAATAGACAGTTTTCCCAACAGCCATATTCACGTAAATAGTTGTCTAATCTTACATGATACTAATAATTATGCTTGTGTTGCATTCGGATCCAAACAGTGCAGCCTCACTGAAACACCTCTGCTACATGGAACAGAGCCTCAACCACTTAAGGCCTAATTGAAAAATAGCTTATCTACAAGCTCACAGCACATCACATCTCCACGTGTTGTAAGCTCAGAGATCTGCCATTCAAAATGGGTTTTTTTTGCCGCCTATAATGACAAGTTAGTAGTAGTTAGTATCATTGGTAACACATGTGAAGAAAGTATTACACAACTATTTTGTGTTAATACAGCTGCCATGAGAAAGGTATATTTTCAACACTGGGTGAGATGGAAATAGGTGATCAGGATGAGTGGGGTACACGGTGGGGTTCAAGAAAAGCACACTATCTACAGAACCGTTCTATTCCAAGCAATAGGTATACTTCTGTGATGTTGCCGTACTCATGTGGTGATGCTATATGTTCTTTGGGAAATGTTATTACTTATTAAGCCCAAGACGCTTGGCCATTGTAACTCTGGTGTTATGTCTTCCACAAAAGCCAAAGAACAAAAAAAAAAGTAAAGAACAAATTTTTAATTTTTAAATATAAAATGCATTCCGACATGTAAGATGAGTTTTACATTCTTTCACACTACCCGCCCATCCCAATTTAACATTTTTGTTGTTAGTGTTATCGTTCCCGTTTATGTTTTTTCACGAGTGGACAGTTAAATATGCATTTGAATAATACTGCATTCTACTTCAGACGTTGATCGTGAAAGCAAATGATCAATGGAACGCTATCACCTGATTTATACTTGGTTGCGACGATCTACAAGCTCACAACACATCATGGTATGTGGTCATTGTGAGCTTGTAGATCAGGTATTTTCAGCATGGGACAATGGCACGCAACTAAATATAATTCAGACTTTGCAAGAAACAGTCACTTGGGTGTGTAGTAGACAAGTCATCACTCTTCTCATGGAAAGTATCATGGCCATGGGAAAAAAAGCAAACAATTTGAATGAACATACCCTTTAGTCACACGTAAGCAAAGCTTGAACAAAATATTGATATCTCTAAAACTTGATCATATTTACAATACTTTCAAAGTAAATGGCTAGTATAATTTACGCTAAGCACAAAGATAGATGGATTTGTCTCATATTTTCTTGGATCTTTAAATAAATAATGTTTCCACAGATATGTTTTATTGCTATTGCAGAAACCCTATAAGTAGCATTTAAAAATAAAACCTTTAACCTCAAAAAACAGTAACATCTACAGAAAATGGAATAGCAAAAAAAGAAAAAAGAAGAAAAAAAAAAAAAGCCAAACTAAGCCACCTGTCAGTGTTGACCTGTCATTGAAATAAATATATATTAAAACAAACCGATGGCCTGCCCATGCAAATACACAATTGTCTTTACAATGTCAATGGTTCAATGTTCAACATCAACTCAAAACAAAATATAAGAAAGCAAACAGACAAACAAAAGACCCTTGACAATTTTGGGCTATGTGCAGTTTAAGAAAAGCATTCTCTTGGGTATATATTTATTTATAGCATTTTTTTCTTTGTAGCATTCTCCCCATTTCCACCAATACACGTTCAAAAGTCACCATGTTTCTCTCGCACTTTTGTTTTTACTTTCTCTCTCTCTCTCTTTTTTTAATTATTTTTCAAAATATTTGAATTCATGTGAACGTAGAAGCGATGCAGCAACTGGGAGATCAGACCAGTATGGACACCTTTTTTTTTTTATCAGAAAATAAACACATTTTTTCTGAGGAAGAAGGAGAGAAAAAAATAATAATACAAGTAGAAGTTAGAGGGCATCAAATGGGGATTAATGGGCAACTTGGCCCATGACACCCTGCAATTTGGGCTTTTTATTCAAGTAAGTTGCCCAGTAGACCAAGTTGAAGGTTCCAAAGAGCAGGGGGAAGGCTATTCTGGCGATCCTGTCGATCTTGCTGACGCTGTTGAAGGTCTTCTTGGCCTCTGGAGGCTTGGGTTTGGGTTCCTCCTTGGGCTCGGTAGGGGGTGGAGGGGCGCTCTTGGCAATGGTGGCCAGTCCAGGATCTCTGGCGATGTTGGGGGCGAAGGCTGTAGCAGTGGCTGCTGGGTAGGCTGTCGTATTGTTCTTCTTCAGGAGGGATTCCTTCTTTTTCTTTTGCTGATATTTAGTTGTTGTTTTTTTAATGGGGGTGGGGGTGGGAAAAGTAACAAGGATTCAGCATTTAGCCATCATCATCAAAGCTTGTGCAGAATTATGTACTGTATACGAGTAGTGTGTGAAATGGTCAAGGTTAAAACAGTGAAAGAAAATGCTGGTGTTTTTCTGACGTCTTTGAGTTTACAAAGCAAACACTAAACATGTTGGCATTCAGCAGCTTTGTACTGTAATTGCACGTTATCCATATGGATGGCAAAAAGGTGAAATGTTCACTAATCCACAAAGCCAAGCATTTGCTCAAATCAAATATTGGCCATTAATTATTTGTTTAGCCGGAAACAAAGTTGTGTGTGGCTAACTGCAGGGTAGAGACAAGCCGGCAGCGAGAAACAATAAACACAATAATCACATCATGTCTCATGAATCTCATTTGCTGTGAGATGAGTACGTCAAAAATGACTATGTTTCCTGGTCTAGTTCCCTCAACAAGGAAAGAAGTGCTAACTGTCCTTGTCGGAGAGGGAATTACCTCTTTGAAATATATGGCTTCATTCTCATACACTAGTATTCTCCTACTTGTATAATTTAAATAAAGTAAAACAATAAATACTGTACGTTTGGTAACTAAACTTATTGCAAGTCGAACAAGTGATCTAAATATTTCATAATATGTAATATGTAAAGATATGATGTAGTTACATAACCACTTTCAACCTATTGTCCCTATTTTGATCATGTCTTCATGGGTGAAAATAGCTACAAGCTACAAGCTATTCGTCTTAACGGCTTATTCGTCTTAACAAAGTATATAATATACTGTAGTTGTAGTGGCTTCTATTGTTTGTACATAATTCACCATTTACAATAAAACAGAGCTTGAAATACCTTCTCTGGCACTACACTTTTCCCATCCCAAGCATATCCCCTCTTGGTGAAGTAGTTGACTGTGGCGAACTCGATAAGTGCTGAGAAGACGAAGGCATAGCAGACGGCGATGAACCAATCCATGGCTGTGGCGTAAGCCACTTTGGGCAGGGAGTTCCTGGCGCTGATACTGAGGGTGGTCATAGTCAGCACCGTGGTTACTCCTGTAGGAGAAGAAGAAAGCAAAAGCAAGCACTCGGTTGAGTATTTCCACGTCATAATGTCACAGTTCTGGAAGATACAGTCTATAGAAAAGAATACCAGCACTCACGTCACGTAGTATCCTGGAAGGATTAAAGCTTTATTTTGTTTTCCCCCAGCGGTTAACAACAGTAAGGACATTTCGGCCCGAGAGCCTTCTAGAAGGCTCTCAGGCCGAAACGTCCTTACTGTTGTTTGCTGCTGGGGGGAAACAAAATAAAGCTTTGACTTAATCCTTCCAGGATAATACGTGAGTGCTGGTATTCTTTTCTATACTCCTGTAGTAGACGAGAGAGAGAGAGAGAATAATAGTGAAGGAATTGAACCTCGGGTCTTGGAAAGTGCACAGTGTTACAATAACACAATAATGATTTTCAACGTGGCTTTATCCTCAGAAGAAATCATCGGTTTGTAATTTGCCATTGTGGGTGCCATTCTCTGCCCTTTGAAACACATACAGTAGGACTGTACAGAGTGTATATATATATATAACACTCACACACACAGACACACACAGACACACACACACTCACTCTTTATTGCCGGTTTGTACAATGCAGGAGGTTTGATGCAATATATTGAAATATTGTCTGTACCGTTGCTGTCTTGTTTGTGTTATACTGTAGGTAGGAAAACAGTGCCCTACGGGTAAAAAGCCTTGCCGAGCATGCTGAGATATATCCAGAATGGGAGTGTTCCGCCATGAGGCAAACCTGTTCACTGTCACGTCATGTAACACATTGTGATAACCGTGTGAATCACATGAATTGGTACCAGGTCAATTAGCCATATGCTTAAAGCTGCAATCTGTAAGTTTTATGTTCTCGGTGGAGAGAGGTATAATTGCAAAATTGTAACACCCGGCATGGGAAAACAAACCTCCGCCACTCATGCAAGAGGGAATACCCGTTATTTAGATATTGGGCTTTCTACTGGTTACTTGTCAACCAGAAGGTGTCTGTACCTGACACCGGGGTGTTCTTTTACACACATAGGGTAGTAGCTGAGCACTTTTTTCCGCAACGCCCATAGACACACTCAGACAGACTACCATACAGATTTGTTTTTAAAAAAAGAAAGAAAAATAGTCAATAAATTCAAACAGCATGTGTTTCAAATGGAGACTCTGAGTTATATTAACACTTCTTTTGCTGGGGAAATTCTTCAAAATAATGGCGCTAGAGTGCCAGCAGATTAGGCAGATTTAACTCTGAAAAGCCCCCCCTACCCCTCAAAACCGGGAGGCATAATCTTCCATTCTTACCTCACGCTGTCACAAATAAAGACTCTATAGAATTGTTTATATTCCAAACGAGATGCTTCCTGAAGTCAGAAATGAAGACAGAACATTGCCCTTTTGGCCAAAACCATGGAGAGCACCCTAGATTTAGAGTTAGCCATTCTAATCGGGCCGTAAACAAGGAAGTGAACGGCAGTGCACATTTGCGAAACACAAGGAGTGCGCTGAAGAAGGAGAGGCCAACCAATCAATAAAAAAGACCTAAAGATGCCTATACACGTCCAAGGCACCCTGTGGTTTTGATTCTAAAGACGTTATTAGCATAATTAGTGTAAGAGAAAGGAGTAACTAGAAAATGCTCAGACAGTGAACTCGATCCTGTAGCTTTACACTAACAATTGAAAGATCAGACCCATACACTTCCTCACTCAGTCAGCCCCACTCCTAATCCAGACCACAGTCATATGATAAAATCTCGCGCTGTACTGGCCTCCCAGCATGTACACTTGAGCTCCTCCAAATGATCCAGAATGCCGCAGCACACTTGGTCTTCAACCAGCCAACATGTTCACATGTCTCCCCCCTTCTCCGCCCCCTGAATTGGCTCCCAGTCCACACAGAGGACAAAACACTGATGTTGGCGTTAGCCTACAAAGCAACCAACGGTATGGCACCCCCAATGTATATTCTAAGTCTGATCCAACCCTATACAACCTCTCCCACTCACTCCCACATCCGTTATAACACTCCACACGTCCCAGACTCTTCTCCCGTCTGGCTCCCAAACTGTGGAACAAACTCCCCATTGCAGTTTCTGAGCTGCAGATTCACTACCAATCCGGCTTCGTGATTTTCAGACTCTATACCTTAGCCCATAATATATGTCAAAATCAGGCTTGTGAATGAATGAATTAATTAGGCCCTCTGGTATATTGCACGGACCACCATAATACTACAAGTCCTGCTTTGTGAGGATCATAGAACAGGAAACTAACCTTAATAATAATGCATTTTCAGTTTTAAATGCATTAACTTTTTTGCTATTTGCCTGGGACGTCCTCCTGACAGCGGTGCCCGTGTGTTGAAACACATTCCGGCCCTTGACTTCTACCAATTTCTTTATTTTGGCCCACTGTGTATTTGAGTTTGACATCCCTGCCTTAGCCCGTAGCACTTGACCTAGCCTTGACAACCATACAGTCTCATGCAAAGGTTTAAATGTAGTTCAGATGGACAGATGCCAGGTTAATTTGTTGACCTGGCATCTGATGCTAGGTTTCTTGGTTTACCTATGCTCCTAATCCTAGATTATTGAGGCAATACACTGTCTGCATCATCTGTGTTTATTTTGGATTACTTTAAATCACTCTGGATAAAGAGCGTCTGCTGAATGCCTAAAATGTAAATGAATGAATCCAGTTATTACTGCTATGTAATGTGGCATTTCAAGCTCTTGACTTCAACATTCAGTAGACATGGCAAATCCACAAGCTCACAATGCATCGTGTAAGTTGCAACACATTGTGAGCATGTACAGTACAGTAGATGGGCTATGTTTTGGCAAAGATATTTAGCGTTGAGCAAAAACAGTAGAGGTAGAGTTGAGCGTTGTACCCTCTTGGGCAATCCATGTCTGTTTTAATGGATGCAACTTACTCTTTATGCTGTCTCTTCATTTTTTCATCTAAAAGGTCAAAATTGAAGGCCCTGTAGGCTATACTTAATGCCATATTATCAACACAGCTGACTGGAGACCAAGTATGGCACAAGGCGAAAGTGCAAATGACACCTTTCTGAATTTTCTAAAACGTACTAAAACGTCGGCAGCCACCCTCCCCCAAGTGACCGTATTCAAATGTTGGTGATTTTGCTCATACCTCATACAGGGGCGGGATTTGCCATCCGCCAAGTGTGGCTCCCCATTTGGGACTGAACGGGTGAAATGGATGAGGCATACTAGCTTTTATGTGGACTCACAATAGCCTGTATTTTGTTTTTTAAACACTATATCAATGAGGATTATCATAATACTTAGTATTCTGATAATGCTCATTGATATAGTGTTTGTTCAGTAACGGGAGTCTTCCTGTCTCTCTAGCTCTTTAGTAAACAGAACTTGCATTTTCTTGCAACCCCCCTGAAAAAATATCTTCAGTTTATTAAAGAGCATGGATAGATGGGCCTATATATATATACTGTAGGGAGACCTATAACAAAGCCCGGAACAAACACTATGACAGTTATTACAGAATCAGAATATAGTGATTTAACCTTTAAAAAAAAATGTTTTGTTTAAGTCAGGCCTGCTCATTAGCGATGGCGGAGGTGAGAGGCTGTATGGGAAGAGAGAGGAAGCAGGTCAGAGCGTATCTAACGGTGCATTGCTCATCCACACGGACCGCTGCAGATGTTTACACACCAAACAACAACATCCGTCCTGCGGCAAACAACCCACAAACCCCTCTGCCTGGGCGCACAGAACACAAACGGCTGGAACTAAGGAACAGCTGGCTCGAGCATCAATTATAAATTATGCGGAGGACGCGTCCATGCACGCACGTGGCATGCATACGGCAGACACACACATACTGACACATTGACAGACTTCTGCAAGTATTGACCTACACTATTATGTGATCTATATGCCGGGAGTCAATCAATGGCGACCACAAGTTACTCAAGGGGGAGTTGTGGTTGCTATTTGAGCAGAGACGCACAGAGCAGCACCCTGGGACAACTGACACCTTCATTATTGGACCCACCGTTGTGGGATGTGGTCCATTTATATACAGTACCATCTGTTAAAAGTTCTTATATTCTCATTAATCACATGCTGTGGGCTGTGTTCCTAAGCATTTCCTAAAACCTTTGTATGGAATCATTTCTGCCCGCTGAAAACAACAGTTTTTTTAAATTAATCTTTCCGCAGAGCCACTCTGTGGCTGAGAGTGTTGTTCTTATGACGACAACTTATTATTATAGGAAGAAAAGTTTTTTCTTGGTCCAGACAAAGAAGCCTCTTTTAACCCCCCGTCTTACAAAAGAAAGATGGTAAGATGAAAATGCACATGCAGACCACGAAAGCAGCATGGGCGGTGAACGATTATGTCAGTCCTAGAAATGTGACAGTTTGCCATCGAATTCATGAAATGGTTTTGTTCTTCCTCCGTTCTGATGAAGAGCTACTGAGCTAGAGATGAATCATGTGCGTTCCATCCTCCCTCGCACTCTCTTCTTCACATGCATGTTGGCAGAGCTGAGCACACTCAGACATAATGGATTGATAATGCTCTCATTAGTTGGAGCCAAATAAATTATTCGTCATTAGCCATAATTGAGAAAGGTACCTGATGGATTTGTTGGATAACAGTGTGACAGGAACACAGTGTGTGTTGGTTGTGTATTTATGCTGCTCATAATCAAGCAGGGCATGAGGTTTACACATTTACAACTAAGTAGGTCAAGATTGTTATTTACTGGTGTCATTAAAAGTCTATTTGGAGCTTTGCAAAACAGCTAATGGGCTCCGTTACCATTTTGACAGGTGTTAGCATTCAATTCACTCTTTCTTTTCCAACCCTGTCATAAAATGCGCACGCAATCATATAATGTTGTCTTATATCATGCATGTTTAGTATCTGGGTACTTGGCATAACGACTACATTGGGGAGAAAAATGGGTTTAAAAACTATGCCTTCTTGGTCAGGGCCCACTTAAAAAAGAAATGAAAATCTCAATGTGGTTTTACCCTAAACCATTTTTTTTTTACCATAAAATAAAATAAAACCCAACAAAACAAAAACAAAACTAAGAAAAAAGCACACACGTCATCCACCTCGCTCTTTCCTTTAAGCAGACAGTACAGTAGAGCGACTGCACAAGTGCCACATTGTGGTTGTCATCTTTGGAAACGTCCCCATGTTAAACACGAGCCTCGCGCTGCATGAATAAATGACTGCATTAGCGCAGGCAGGCAGGCCTCGTTGTGCGTCCCATGTGATGGAAGGTGAAGGAGAATGCACACAAGATTAGTTTAGAGTGGGGGAGCCAAGGTTCCCAGACTAGCCCCCCCCCCCCCACCGCCACCCCCATGGGCCACTCTTTTGCGACAAGGAGAGCTCACAGCGGGAGCCGGTGGAACCGGAGCCGTAGGAGCCACATCAAGGAGGAGCACCGCGGGGGCGCGCAGTGGCGCGGTGGGAGCCAAGATGGTGGGAGAGATGATGAACAAGCAGTATTGGAAGGCGCTGTTGCCAGCGTTGGCGGGGAGGACCGTTGTGATGAAGAGAGAGAGACGGTGTGGGTGGAGTGGGGTATGTAAGCTCGTTTGGAGAGAGACAGGGGTGCTGTCATGAGGGGGGAGTGCAGGAAGGAAGAGATGGATGGAGGGACGGGGACGTCAATCTATCAGGTAATTTATTAGCCGCTAAAGCAGGTGGTTGTGAACTGGGGGAGGATGAAGACGAGACGGGCCAACGGATTCATAGGTTATCACTGCATTAAATGCACGTTATCAACCGTTATCAAGACGTTGAAATATGGCCAATAGGGCCATATTGGCCATACTGGCCAATATGGCCATATTGGCCATACTGCCATTGTTTTCAGCGCTGGGCTGTGTTCACTTGGAGTGTGCGCAGGGTGGTGCAGACATGTCGGGGGCATGGACAGTAGGGGGGGACTAAGTCGGCTCTGGTGGCCGTCGCAACGCTCGGCGCGGCGACCCGCTCGCGTGGCTCAAGGCCACCAAAGACGCCGCACCTCCGTCATGGTCATGGTCATGGTCATGGTCATGGTCACAAAAAGCAAGCGCTCCCTAACGTGTCAGTAGTTTCACTTCCACGTTTCCTAGTATGTCTGATTATCTCACACTCTATTCCAAGCTTCTGATCACGGACATATTGATTATAGGCTGATAACATTCAAAGCGGGTGGACGAGCGAACCTCAGAGCAAGTCTTCTCAAATGGTTTCTGCTGGCCAGGCTCATATTTATTCTGCTGTGCAACGATGGCAAGCTCAGTTGTCATGGAAACAACTCCTCCAACTTATATTTACCAGAGAGAGAGAGAGAGAGAGAGAGAGAGAGAGAGAGAGAGAGAGAGGGAGAGAGAGGGGTGCTGATGCAAATATTTGGGATGATACAGTGTGAGAATTTCACTTAAAGCCATAAAGTTGGTTACTCGAGGGGGGGTGGCAGCTGTGTGTGTGTGTGTGTGTGTGTGTGTGTGTGTGTGTGTGTGTGTGTGTGTGTGTGTGTGTGTGTGTGTGTGTGTGTGTGTGTGTGTGTGTGTGTGTGTGTGTGTGTGTGTGTGTGTGTGTGTGTGTGTGTGTGTGTGTGTGTGTGTGTGTGTGTGTGTGTGTGTGTGTGTGTGGTTGAGAACCAAACATGTGTCCTTTCCATGGTGAGCCTCTTTAGGAAAAATTTAGAGCTGAAGCAAGTTGATCAATTAGGACATCTGGAGCTGGCTTTAAATGACTCCATTTGACATGTTGGGCTAATAGACTTGAGGGAGTCAGTTTGAAGGCTGTTAATGAATAAAGTCACTGATGTAGAAAGTTTCTAACTGGATTAATAGTGGTGTAACTCAATTCTTCTGAGCCCCTTCCACTTGATTTAGCTCTGTGTGCACAAGCACTGACACTTGATTTATACCATACATATCGTTTAACAAGGTTTTTGCCTGTGTGTGCAGACTCACAAGCGTGCACCGGCATACACTCACAATGCGCCAACACACACACACGCGCGCGCGCGCGCACACACACAACCTCACAGGGTGGTCGAAAGATGAAAAAATGTCAAGATTGAGAGGGATGGCACAGGAAGGCAGATTGTGGAGTGAACTAAATTAGTGTTTTCCAATGATGAATGGCAAGGTTAAAAGGGCTGAGCGCGCGTGTATAGTAGAAGTATAGTAGAATTTGAGAAATGGACATTGTGAGAACAGGTTTACTCGTCCTCCTCACAAGGAAATGTTCTTATGGTTAAAAAAAATGGGTTTCAGGTTGGAGTTATGGCTAGGATTGGGCATTTAGAGGTTCCGTTTTCAGTATGTGTTGGGGTTAGAATCATTCCTGATTTATGTCTTAGTTGCATGCTAGTGTCACACACTGAAAATAGTACAAGCTCACAACATGATGCATTGTGATGCAAGGCTACAGTTTGTTCAGTGTGTGACACTGGTGATCAAACAAGCACAGCTCAGGATTTAGGGTTAAACATTTTCACCTGAGATCAGATTCTAAAAATGTCTTATACATCCTGACAGTTTTCTGAAAAAGCTATGTTTCTATGTCAGTCGTTCTTCGATTTTTCAAAAATAGCAGACCTACAAGCTCGTAGCGCGACACTCGGTGGCACGCTATGAGCTTGTAGATCTGCTATTTTTCAATAGCTAAAGCATAACATAATGCTAACACCAAAATGGGTTAAACATTTTCATGTCCTCAAGTATAGTAACACAAACGTGTGCGTGTGTGTGTGTGTGTTTGGGTGTACTACCACTGCTGCTATAGGTAAGCAGAACAAAAATGGTCTGGATTCTGAACGAATGGACACTATGTTTCTCTTGCATCTTTAGGTATTATCTGAAATACTGCATCGTGGCCTCTAAAATGACATTGCAAATTTCACCTCAATGCTACTACTTTATGATCGACCACAGCTGCTTAAAGTTACAGCACGTACCATCAGCATCTAATGTGTTATTCCACACAAAAGAAACTCAAACGTTCATCAACACCACCGATTGTTTGAGTAAGGTGCGGCACAGCGAGGACTGCACTCTCTGTATAATCTAGATTTATTGATGGCACTGTTATTGTGTATTTCGTACAGCTCTTTGATGAAAAGGTGTGTGTGCATGCGTGTGCACGGTCATGCATGTGTGTGTGTGTGTGTGTGTGTGTGTGTGTGTGTGTGTGTGTGTGTATGTGCGCACAAAACCGTCAATCAGTCACTGATAATCATACCTCAGCAAGGCTGTCCTTGCTGTCCATCTATCAGGTTTCACCCTGTAGGCTAGTGATTAATTCATTTCATCAATATCGAAAGCCTCTCTCTCTCTCTCTCTCTCTCTCTCTCTCTCCTTCTGCCAACGGCAAACATTGAACCATATTACCTCTGATATGGCAGCTTCACTCTGGACGTGTATGACAGAAAGACATGCATTGACATTGTCAATGATGGGAAGAATAGTGTGACTGTGTCGATGCCGCTGAGAGAGCCGTGTTTCTGTTGGCTGCAGGCAAGCACACTCACATGCACACAGCAACTGTGCGCACGCGCAAGCGAGCGCACGCACGCATGCGCACACACACACACACACACACACACACACACACACACACTTTTTGCTAACGGCTGTGCCAACCTTGATGTCATCTTGCAATCGTAAACACATGGGCACCCACGTGGAGTTGAATATGTGCACATGCATGCGAAACATGAATACTGTAGCATATATGCACGCACACGCGCGCACACACACACACACACACACACACACACACACACACACACACACACACACACACACACACACACACACACACACACACACACACACACTCTCTTAACACACATGATGCTATTCCTTAATTAGCAGACGCACGAAACCACATCCAGAGCAGAGACAACAAATACCCAGCTGACTGCTTTTAAGAAGAGCAGAGAGTAATGTTTTGATCATGCTCTGACAGCTCAGGGTAAGAGAAAGAGAGCACAAAGTAAAGGGGCTGATGCACACAACACAATCCTCAGCATTCATTTTACTGTGAGAGATACAGTGTGTGCAACTGTGCATGAGGGACCACAATATTATCTGATGTTGTTTTTTTCTCTATTTTTATTTGGGACACAAAAGTAGACAACTTTACCAACCGCTGTGTTTTTAAATTGCCTTATCCATCCACATTGCTAGATTTCATGTTGGGGTCGGTGCTCCACAGGGGTATAATGTAATTCATACCGTGTTGCTTGTGCTGCATTTGATCATCTTAATGGGATTTCTGTGTCAGATTTGGACCATGTGGATATATATGTTGGCCGTGCACAAAGTAGGTCGTGTACTGTATGTGCATAGCATGAACAATCTCATATTTCAGAAGGTGGAAGTTTATCACGGGTGCCAGTTGGCTCTTGCAAGAGGGAGGTTGAACACTACAAAATAAATCCCATTTTTGAGGCTAAATGAAGAAGCGTGCCCAAGCAGAAAAGTGGTATTTTCAAGGGTAATGAAGTTGAAACCTTTATGTTACAGCATTGCCACTATATCTAGCCTCAAAATGTTTTCAGATGTTTTTTAGTGTAGTGTTTAAGTTTAAAGTTAAAGTTTCTAATGCACCGTCCGGCCGTCATCTTGAATTAAATTCAGAACACAGAGCAGCCCTGCAATGTCTCCATAATGCTAATCAGCTTTGTGTGGAGGAACATTGAGTTGAGTTATGGGAACATGATTCTTGATTATGCAGGGGCTTGCTTATGTAATCGCACACTGTCCGTTTGTCAGGAAGTATAATCAAGATGGGACTTTTATCATATAAATACAATTTAAATTGGCTTTGGCATCTATTGTTAATTATATCTCCACAGATATGCTCTGAAAGTGTGAAGAACATATTTGTCAACTTCATAACGGAAGTCAAAGGTGCTCGCGTCGCATGGGGCTAAACTGTGACTAGATTTGGAGCTGACTGACTATAATTATATTTTAAATATAAATGAGTACGAGCAAATTCAAATTCTTTCACCTTCCCGGTCCAGGGTCTGTTTACGTATATAATTATGTGTAATACCCGAGTGGATCCGAGAAGACTCAGTGCTGATCAGAAGAGAAAAGCATGAAGTGTGGCGCAATGATTAGGCTGACCTGTAGGATCAGATCAGCGTAAATAACTGTACGCTGTACGCATGCATGCCAGACTGCCAGCTGTCAGCTCAGCGACTTGGGAGAGCACGTCAAATCACCGTGGAACCAAAGGTGCACACAAATGCAATTACTGTAGGCTCATAGATTCCATTAAGGAGCAGCCCATACTGGCATGTCCTGGTATGAATGGCATTTTAATAGCAATTGTAATTATTGGGTTTGTCACTTTCATATAATAATACCCAACAGTCGGGGATTGGTTCTATAATATCTCAAATAAATACATTTTCACAGGTCAATCTGTACGTTCGGACCCGTTTCTCGATACCAATCAAATCATTTTAACGTATAAAAATAGACGTCCTGCACCGATGTCCCGCTTTCTATTTGGGTAAGACTAACGTCATCGTCTGTATGATTTCAAAGATCCATATTGGAGCAGCATCGGTAGTCTTCGTATAGTACACGTGAAAACATTGTACAATTTATTCTAGTTGTTCGGATCAGCATTCAAAAATATCTGACAGATATTTCAAAGCTTGCTATTAGTTTTTTTGATCCCTTTTTTGTTTTCCTTCTGTAGCTCATCATTCTTTTAAATGTTTTTGTTTATAATGTCAAAGACCGTAATTGCCAGAGACATTGCCACCAAGTTTTATACAGCATGCTTCAGCAATATCATAAGTGGCAGAGACAAATACCTCTCACAAGTGCAGAGAGCATTGCTGCAGTGAGCAGCATTTGTTTTTGACCTTACTTAAACTTGCAATTTCATGTGCAGCACTCTTTTCCCCCTGGGTTTGCATAACCGCGGTTGGTATTCACCCCGCGCGTTAGCATTGGATAGCGTTTCAGATCTGAGAAGATCACAAGGCTAATTGGCACTCGAGAGATCAGCTGCCACCCTTTTTTCTTTTTAGGTTCCAGAATATTTCCTCCCGGCAGCTTGAGTATAATTACAAAGGTTACTGCCGTGTGTGTTTCTTTGTTTCTCAGCTCTGCTATACTGTGGCTATGGGCTCCTAAGTTCTGAATTAGTCCATGATAACATGTCTAGAATGAAAACCAGTAGAAATGGTTGCCATATGAACAAGCCCTTGCTGTCTTGATACACATACAACTAGGATTGAAACGTCACATCCAATGGTTGAAAAGTCTGATATGCAGGCTTTTCTTTAATCACATGCAGTAGAATGACTGGTGCCCCTGGCCGCCCGGCGTGGTGGTCCGGGCACCCTGGGCTGCAAAGCCAGCCTGACGGCGTGTCGCGAGTTTAAATCCCGATCCCGATGACCTTTGCTGCATGTCACTCCCTATCTCCAAGCCCCCAGGGAGGCTCAAAGTCATACGATTTGTCACTGCAGTGAAATTTGTTCTCCGCATTTGACCCATCTCTTATTGGAGCAGTGAGCCGCAGCCAAGGAGTGGTGAGCTGCAGCCGTGCCGCGCTCGGGAATCATTTGATTAGTAGATTTCCAGCATTGACGCACTGGTGGTTGGAGCGTGAACTGCAGGCGGACCCGTGGATTTGTGACGAGGAAACCCTGTGCAGCTGGGCTTTAACATTGATCGCCGGTTGCACTTCCGCAACCACAATTTGTTTGGCAAATGTGGAAGTAGACGGTTCTTCCGGGTGCTTCAAAATGCCACTGAAACGCAACTTCCACTGAAATGAATAGCGGGGGGCGGGGCTAACGTTCCGGTTCAGTCCTTTTATTACTCTATGCTCTACTCTCTTTCCCTATTTCCTGACAGTCTGTCCTACCAATAACTTTAACCCCCTAAATAAATCTTAAAAAACAATGAATAATAATGGAGTGGTTTCCGTGGACTTCGGTCATATTACAAAATCGTTGGGCGTGCAGCACGATCCGACCGCCATTGACATTATGAGATTTACAGTTGATTCAGAAAATGCTAAACATTATGGGGAAAATGGAGGTGCATTGAGGTAGCCTACTTTCTTTGCCCACTGGCAGCGTGCACAAGAAATGTGGCACTGATCGGTCCAGCAGTTTGGGAGATTGGCCCACACATGCACGCACGCACGCACGCGCACGCACACACACACACACACACACACACACACACACACACACACACACACACACACACACACACACACACACACACACACACACACACACACACACACACACACACACACACACACACAGACCCTTTTCTAGACAGCCATACCACACCATAAAAAGTCTAGTCTAGTCCCCAAGACCAGAGCTGAGATCCAGTCCATTGCATCAGTACACAAATGTACACTGACCGCAATATATTCATACAATACTGTAGCTATATAGCACCAAATCCACAAGTACAGTACAAGACCTTGGGAACTTGCATGACATAACAACGGCACATATTCAACTACATCACATAAAGCTTTGTCTCGGCCAGTAATGAGAGGATTATAGTGGCAGCGTAGACCCTTCCTTGTCATGTACGTCTTTTTAATGAATCATTCACAGCGGCGTTGGCTTCGTATCCCCTTCGATCATCTCCTGTCTCCAATCATGCATACTAATCACATCAATGACCTACCTAGCATGTGTGCGCGCGTGTACACGCACATATTTATGCATGCATGATTTTCAATGCGTCTATCCGTGCATATCTGCGTGCGTATGTCTATGTGCACGCCTAGTGTGCACTGCAAGCGCATGCTTTTAACGTGTGTGTTTGCATGTACAGCATTGCCATGCATGCGATCATACAGTATGCGGTATGTTGTGTGTTTGTGTGTGAATGCACATCTATGCGTGTGTACTGTGACTGTGCCCGTGCACGTTCCCCCGTGCATGCACGCCTATGAGGCAGAACCAAAGTTGATGGCATAAGGGACACACATGCCCTAGATAATGGTTTCAATGGAATCTAGGCCATCCTCACTTCCCCTCTACACGTGAGGAGCTCCGCAGGTAGCCCACTACCATATGCACACGCCCGTTTTTTGGCTGCGTTATGTAACACCTCAGTGTAACAGACACACAAACAGAGCTACGGTACACGTACAGTCTTGCAATTCCATACATAGTACAACGCATGCTGAGATGCATGCTAAATGTGTGCTTGCATAAACTCTCTATTAGAGCACCGAAGTCTGACGTCACTTTCAGTAGAGGGTGCCTATAGAGCACCGAAGTCTGACGTCACTTTCAGTAGAGGGCGTCAGTCCCCAGGTTCATGTATTTGTTTAGTTGCATTGAAATCACCATAGGAGGAGTTTTAGATTGATTCATATAAGAACTGTGTTTGAAAAATAAACATGTCATCCCGGCCGCTTCACTCACATGGATATGAAGAATCAACTGACTGAGAGAAAACGCTAATGTTACTGCTGCTGAATTAGTTAGATTTTCGCTAGAAGCAGACTGTATCATATATGAGTGACTGACTGTTGCAAACGATACAGAGACACCTCCCTGACAATAACGCCGAGACAGCTTGTTTATTTTTGGACCACAACGCTTATAGTAGACGATATTAAGATCACCCCATGTTATTCTCCATAGAGAAACTACTTCCGTGAACCAGGGGAATCGTCGGGATGAGCGAGTTACGTCAGGACTTCGGTGCTCTATACACGGGTTCATGTATTTTTTTAATTGCAATGTAATCCCCATAGGGCGATTTTAGGTCGCTTCATATAAGAACTGTGTTTGAAAAATAAACCGACCACCCCGGCCTTTCTGTCAGGGGAGTGGCTGTGCGTCGTTAATGATGTCTATTCATATTTGATAAAGCCAGTTTCTGGAGAAAATGGAATTAATGTGGCCGCAAAAGCCTTGAAACTACATATGAAGGCAATGTCGCTGCTAATATACGTCACGCCCATGCTGTCAACACATTGCGTTCCTGAGATTCCTTGTTGACCTAAGCTCAGCTGGTGGTGACTCGACTCGTACTAACCACGAAACATTAAATATCAATAAAATTAAAACGTAATTAACATTCAGTTTCTGTTGTACGACGGGCAGATGCAGCAACCCCGCCTACCCGGAAATGTAGTCCCTGGGTTGTTTGACTCGTTTATAACGCTTATTTTGTTACTCTTTGACTTTGGGTATATTTGTACATTTCCACCTTCAGTTGATGCTTCATATCCATATGAGTGAAAAGGCCGGGGTGAGCGGTTTATTTTTCAAACACAGTTATTTTATGAGGCGATCTAAAATCCCCCTATGTAGATTACAATGCAAATAAAAAGTACATGAACCTGGGGACTGACGCCCTCTACTGACAGTGACGTCAGGACTTCGGTGCTCTATTTCTCTTGCTCTTTCTCTCTCTCTCTCTTTCTCTCTCTGTCACACACTCTCACGTCATTAGCTTAAGGCAAGAATGAAATACTTGAAATCACCCTAAACACGCAAACGCATGCACATGCACACGCACACATGCACACACACATTGTAGGGAACGGGAGAAATTACTTGCAGGAGAATGATGAAAATCAGTTGCCATAGTTAAGACGGTCTGTATTATTTAGTTTCTGGGAAAGCTCTTTAAGTATACTCGGATATGGGAGACACTAACGAGATAGAGAGAGAGAGAAAGAGAGAGATGAGGTAACTCAAGGACATCGAGCCAACTTCTATGCTGCTGGGGAGCATGCTGCAGACAAGTGAGAGAGTGTTAGTTTTGGGTTGTGTTATGTAAGACCCCGCTGTGACAGACAGATAAACACACGCGCGCGCGCGCACACACACACACACACACACACACACACACACACACACACACACACACACGCACTGGACAATGGACATAGGACATATATTTACCCATAGAAACACATACGATAAACATGTGTGTAGAATGAGTGCGCATACGTAGTTGCATACACAGTAGACTTGCACACTCTTGCACAGCTTCTGCACACAGATTCGGAGCACAAGTACATCTCCATTCATACCAAGCCACGTGCTTCACATTCCACTGCAGCCAGCCACAGCTCATTAGAGACTGTGTGTTCATCTCACTGCTGCAGAGACAGATCCGGAATGGAATGGAATAGGGCTACGTGAGATGCTACAGTCTGGGGGATATGTATACGTATATGCAACAATGGAGACCTTGTGTCTCCATATTAAAATTGATTGATTGATTGCCTGCCTGCCTGCCAAGTTGAGATAAGAACAGTTTTGTTTTAATCAAATCTTTATATTGGGAAATGCATGTGGGGTCCTCCTGACAGAAATGAGGCTGCATCTGCTCATTGAGTAGTTGTTAAAGACGTAGTGAAATGAAAAATAGGTTTTCACACTTTTAGACCATATCCGTTGTCATCATTATGGTCATACCTAACAATGGATGCCAAAACAATGGGGAAATGTTTGTGTATATCAAAAGCCCATAAAAATCAAATTTTAATTACTTCCTGTGAACGAAAATGTGATGCGTGATGACATGTAGAGGTACACCATGAAGCTTGATTAAATTCACCTGTTTGATTCCCATATCTGCGCTTCCGTCCTAACACAGCTGCTACTGATTACAGAAATTCTCAGTTTTTTCAAGATGACATCCAGACAGTGTATTACTCGGTTTAAACTTCAGCAGCACACTAAAATATGTATCTGAAAACATTATAGGGGTGAATAATCCATGAGCTTTGCTGCCTGTCGTTCTGTGACTTTGTTTACAAACAGATCTGCATGTGTGTCACACACGCATCAGAGCTCCGTCCCATAGCCTGGAGGGATGAACATTCTGATTGGTTCAAAATCAGTGAGCTTGCCTTTTCAGGGTGAAACTTGAAATTAAAATGTTCATTGCACCACACCTTTAAACTTGCTTAGTTCACCACTGTTACCTTGCAATATTTATTACTAGCGAGAGCCAGCAAACAGATATTGACAGGGGTCGACTGACTCATGGTCTGAAATCTTGCAGTTTGTGACGCGTGTGTTGTTCTCCTTTCTTTCTTTTTTTCCCCTAACCCTCATTTTGCATTACTGGTGCTACGCAAAGCACTCGCTAGGATGAACCTGTGATAAATTGGTTCGTTCAAAAGTGCTTAGTGCAAAATCCCGAGTTGCGTTGACTAGACCGGTACGACTCACCGAACACAGTCCTGGCGGGAACAGACTCTCTGTTGAGCCAGAAGGAGACCTGGGAGAGGATGACGGTCATGATGCAGGGCAGGTAGGTCTGGATCACAAAGTAGCCGATCTTCCTCTTCAGGTGGAAGTGGGTGGTCATCACCACGTATTCTCCTGTGGCCAGCACACAACGGAGAGACAGTTAGCACAAGCGCAGGGATCCTGACAAAACGATGGTGTCGACTTATACAGTAAATCGCAGGAAAACTATTCCGACCCAGAGCACTGAGCACTCCAATGCAAATTTGACAGCAGTTCACCGACATTCTGGGCATTGTTATCGACCCGCACCAAATTTAAAGCCCTGTTAGGGCGTAAAAAAACTATGTATATAGATATACTGTATGGTGGCTTATCTATCTCAGTGGCAATTTACCTCCACAGTGTACTTTAAATGGTGCTTTTTGGACATACCATAACAAACCATAACAACATACAGTGGATGGGAAATCTATCTGTCGCTGGTCTGGAGTGCTTTTGCTGAAGGTTTATGGGTTTTCAGTCTGCCATTTTATTACAACAAAGATTTATTGGTGTTGTTATGAGAGCCATTCATCAACTAACTCGATAACCAAGCCTAACCCAATTCATCAATGCGTTCGGAGCCAGAGAGTGGGGGAGGGGAGAGGGAGGCGGAGACAGTGGGGAAGTAGTAGTTGTAACATCAATAGAAATTAATTAGGTTGTAATAAATAGGCAGCATTTATGTTTGAGGGAATCAATGCACTCTTAGTTGATAGGGACGCAAAATTAATTAAATTTGTTTTGATAAATCAATTTAGGCACTGAATCAGCTTATGGAATTGCACTTGCTACTGTATGTACTGGCACTTGGGAGCATGTTGCCAATAAAAAACCTTGTATTTGTGAGTGTGCGTGCATGCGCACACTCACAAATACACGCGCGTACGTGCGTGCGTGAGTGAGTGTAAATTTCAAGTATATCTTTTCTTGAGCTTGAGAACTTCAGCTAATGGCTAATGTCACCACAAATGGGACAAATTCCGTCACCATTTTTTCCCGGCATCAATAGCCAAGAGTGCAGGAGAGGAAAAAGGACCACTTGTAGTGGCCTGTAATAATAATAATAATAATAAACTTTATTTGTATAGCACTTTTCATACATAGAATGCAGCTCAAAGTGCTTCACAGGGCAGGACACAAAAATAAAATACAATAAAACACAAGTAGTTAAAATGATAGAACAATAGCAGAGAACAAAACCGAATATAAGAACATAAAATAAATAAAAACACATAAAATAAATAAAAATAAAAATAAAAAAAATAAAACTCAACTAAAAGCAAGGGTGAAGAGGTGAGTCTTGAGTTGAGATTTAAAAATGTCTACAGAGGGTGCGTGTCTGAGCTCGAATGGAAGTTTATTCCAGGCTGTTGGGCCATAGAAGCAAAAAGCTGCCTCACCGTACTTTTTTGTGCACATTCTTTTAGGCACTTCAAGTAGGCCAGCGTTGGAGGACCTGAGGGGGCGGCTAGGGACATATCTAGGTAGGCAGTCACGGAGGTACGGAGGTGCGAGACCATTGAGAGCTTTATAGACAAGTAACAGAATTTTAAAGTCAATCCTGAAAACAACCGGAAGCCAGTGCAGTGATGCCAAAACTGGAGTAATATGTTCTCTCATCTTAGTTCTAGTTAAAACTCTAGCTGCTGCATTTTGGACAAGTTGTAATCTGTCAGTCGTTTTCTTAGGGAGTCCTGAAAAGAGTGCATTGCAGTAGTCAAGCCGAGAAAAAACAAAGGCGTGGATTAGCGTTTTTGCATCGTCCAAGGACAAATAGGATCTGATCCGTGCAATATTTCTAAGGTGAAAAAAAGCAATCTTGGTAACATGATTAATGTGTGAATTAAAATTCAATTCAGAATCAATAATAACCCCCAGGTTCTTTACTGTACTGTTACTTTCTACAGTCAGGTTGCCAAGTCTGCTAATTATTGATTCTTTTTGCTCGCTAGAACCGATTATGAGAACTTCTGTCTTATCCTCATTTAGTTTGAGAAAGTTCTCACTCATCCAACATTTTATGCTGGACAGACAGGTCAACAGCGGGTCTAAAGCACAGGGATCGTCTGGGGCCACAGAAAGATATAGTTGGGTATCATCAGCATAGAAATGAAAATTGACTCCGTGATTGGTAATGAGTTCACCCAATGGCAGAATGTACAAGGAGAACAGCAGAGGACCAAGAATCGAGCCTTGTGGGACACCAGAACTGATGTCGTGTTTGTCTGAGTCAAACTCGGCTAGATTGACAAAGTAACTTCTGTTTGAAAGGTAGGAGGAGAACCAGGACAGGGCCGTACCAGACAGGCCTATCCAGTGCTCCAGACGCTGTATTAAAATTGAATGATCAATCGTGTCAAATGCAGCCGTTAAATCTAGCAGTAGGAGAACGGATACATGTTTCTTGTCAGCAGACACCCTAAGATCATTCATTACTTTTACAAGGGCAGTTTCTGTGCTATGATTTTTCCTAAAGCCAGATTGGAATTTGTTGTGCACATCATTGCTCTGTAGAAATACATCCAATTGATGAGAGATGCATTTCTCCAAAACCTTGCCCAGAAAGGGCAGATTCGAAATGGGATGATGATGAATCTGGGACATGTTAGTAAAAGCTGTAAGGCGCCTTTGACAATTTAGAAGAGATGTGATGCAGCTGTCCAAAAGTACAGCTGGAGTAAATTAGCTGCTAGTGGCTTTGTGTTCGTGCAGGCTGAGCAGTGATAGGCCGGATGCTGTCAACTGAGCGGACGACAGCTCTGTCCTCAGTTTTTGGCTCGAGGTGAGCAGGCGGGAAATGAGCAAATTTCTTCCGGAAAAGCTACAACATGTGTGCAGTCAGTGACTGTGCACAATTATGTGAACACTCTCTAATCAAGAGATTGATTGTCCGGACTGCTACTATTAGATCCAGTAGACACATCAGGGAAATTACAAAATTGCCAAGAAGATTAGGTCAGCCCTGAAACCTACCTGTGCTGGACTGGACCACGCCGGAATCCACATGTTGTCCCATGAGATCGTACTGGTTCAGTCTGGACCCGTCCTCGGCCACCACCACAGACTGGGCAGCGCCTCTGGTCCACACGTAAACAACCTCTGCACGGGTGTAGGCATCTGACAGGCGTAGATAAACAAACAGAGAATTTCGTTATTGTATACAATTATTGCACTTACTGTGTAGTTGCGTAGTCTCTGTGCTACCTTGTGGCAGACACTTTGATTTACATGAGATATCAGGGAAACGGCAAACCCTCAAGCCATATCTCATGTCACCTCATCTCTTTCTTTTGTCTCCTTCCATTATTGTATCTCATCTTATCCTGAGTCACTTCTTCTCGTCTTGTCGAATAATTATTTTGTGTTCTCCACTCATCTCTCCTCGGTTTTATTTTACTTCTTCCATTTTGTTCTCATCTGATCTCATCTCACCTCGTGTCATGGTCTACTCAATTCACAAATGATTGTGTTGTTTGTTTTGTAGCCAATTATTTTCTCCCAAATTTAGTCATTATGCCAATTGATTCCTTCCCACACACGTTTCTGTGCTGTCCCTGCTGTTGTATCCTCGCCTGGCAGCCCCCACCGGGAGGACGTAGAGCTTTCATCCTACTCCTCCCACCCACTGACAGGTGCCGCCCCCAGCTCGTAGGAGACAGTACATGCAGTGACCATATTATAGTGAGGGAGCTTAGGGCCATATTTTAGAGAAATGTGGAGACGGCTGACAAAAGCGCCACATTTTTTCAACATGCTCTCCATCCACACACATTTCATTTTGGAAGGGGGGGCCACGTCCAATTCAGTAGCTTAATGCCAGTTATCGCCAGTTATATGTGATCATACCATTCACGACCTACTGTGTATATGTAAGGCAACATTTTCAAAATGTCATATTAAGTAGCATACACGTGTCAAACTAGGGGGTTTTCATGATTCTGGATCCATTCCAAGCATTAGTTTTGCACGAAAAACACTCCTTGGGTTATATTCTGCCACAGCCAGTCCCAATTGTGCCCAAATGTGATGACCTCATTACATTTGTGTTGACGGCTATGGCTGTGTTTAGCCCAAGGATTGTTTTTCGTACAAAACTAATGCTTGCAATGGATTCCGAATCATGAAAACCCCCTATTTTGACACGTCACATGCTCAAGCATAATGTTTGATTGTTAATGGTATGGTCACATATAACTGGCGATATCTGGCATTAAGCTACTGAATTGGACGTGGCCCCCCTTCCAAAATGAAACGTATGGTGATGGAGAGCATGTGGAAAACAAATTGGCACTTGGATTCGAACCGACACAACCTCCACGGTGGTGGGCAGGGACTTTACCACGCGCCACCCGAGTGCCAATTCTCAACTCACCTTGTGATCTTTTGTCTCAGCTCATCTAGGCAAACCTCATTATCTCCTCTGATCCCATCTCAGACCACGTACTACCTCAAACCTCATATCTACAACAGGTATAGACCTAAACCATGACATGACTTTAAAACAGCATAGTCAGACAGTCCCTTCTCCCCAGCGACCGACCTGTCAAAACTGCAGCGTGACTGTAGCAGCACTGCAGAGGCAAGGATGGGTCGACTGCAGACTGCAGCATGAGGAGAAAGATTTACGCACCGAGGTCTGTTTAAGATGACGGGGTTGAAAGCCTGTTCTTAATATTCACGCTGTGCCGTTTATTTATTTATTTATTTAGACAGAACCGAGCAGACGCATTGCCCCTCTCTCTCTCTCTCTCTCTCTCTCTCTCTCTCTCTCTCTCTTTTCTCCTCCGTGTGTGTCTCCTTCTACTTCACTCTCCCTTAACGCCCTGTCCCCCACCCACTTCTCTCTCTAATTTCTCACAAAGCTCCCTCGCTCTCCTCCGCACCCCGTTCTGCCGTCTCAAGGATGATTTGGGGTCAGGCTATAGCTTGGCAGCGGCGAGCAGCTGGCTGGCGCAAAGCTCTGGAAATATGACAGAGAGAGAGAGCGCTAGGTCTGAGGTCTGTGCACCGCTGCGCGCCATGGCAGGGTCTTACAGGTCCAGGTGGAGACGAACGGGGGAGACTGGGGGGGGTGTGTCTAGGTGGGCCAGTGGCCAGTCAATCTAACACATTCTGACCTGGGATCAGATTCTATAAATGTCTTCTACATCCTGACAGTTTTCTGAAAAAGCTATGTTTCTATGTCAGTCGTTCTTCGATTTTTCAAAAATAGCAGACCTACAAGCTCGTAGCGCAACAGCGCGCTATGAGCTTGTAGATCTGCTATATATATATATATATTTTTTTTTGTGGCTTACGCCTTTTATTGGTTTTTTGAAGGGACAGACAGTAGGCTGACAGGAAACGGGAGAGAGATGGGGGGATGACATGCAGTAAAGGCCGTGTCGGGCTCGGGAGTCAAACCCGCGGCACACTGCGACTGGATTACCAGTCGGGTGCCCAGACGGTTACGCCACCGCCTGGGCCGATCTGCTATTTTTCAATAGCTAAAGCATAACATAATGCTAACACCAAAAGGGGTTCCCGCCCAAAATGGGCTAAGCTAAAAAGGGCGTGACCCAAAATAAATATTCAAAATGCATTATATTCAAAATAGAGTATTATATGAATTGTGGATCATGGTAAATTCAGGGGTTGACAGTTGGAGTACCATTAAAAACCTATAGGCACCTGAGGCAAAAAGAAAATCTAATTTGAATTATGCTTTAAGAAGCATGTAATGTGTCGAACTAGTTTTTCATGATTCTGCATCTGTTCCAAGCATTAGTTTTGCACGAAAAACTAACTCATTGGGCTAAATTAGGCCATAGCCACTAATGCTTGGAATGTTTGACACAGTTTGACACATGCTTCTTAAAGCAGAGATTTTGTTTTGCCTTCGGGTAGTCTCTGAGATTTTTGACATGGAGAGGATGACAGCTAACTTGAGAATGAAGAGAGAGTCTTTGGAAAAATGTTTATAGCAACAAGAGGGCTAGGAAGTATAGGAACCTGGATGGTTTTTCAAATACAGTATATATAAAATAAATGCTTGCACTTTGTGATGCTTAAACCTTTTATATGTATGTTTTTATATAATGTATGGGTGTGTATGTAAGCACATATCAGACATATATGTATATGTATACTATATATACATGCAAAGATCGCAAGATGGCAATTTTGGCAACATATACTGTGATGTCCTTTTGTTTGTTAGTTCTTTGTGTGTTTTTGTTTTGTTTTTGATTGTTCTTGAAAAATGAATACAATTTAAGTGGAGAAAAAAAAAAGATTTGTCTTATAGGTTTTTGAGTGGTGATGTGTGTGGCTGTGTCCTCCTGGGTCTGTCCCTGTGTTCCTGGGTCTGTCCCTGTGTCCCTGGCCAGGGAGGAGGTACAGTACAGTACAGTACAGTACAGTACAGTACAGTACAGTACAGTACAGTACAGTACAGTACAGTACAGTACAGTACAGTACAGTACAGTACAGTACAGCACCACTCACTTCAGACGGGTCTGATTTTTAATGGTACTTCAACTTTCACCCCCTGAATTTACCATGATCCACAATTTAAATATTATACTCTATTTTTAATATGTTATTTGGATGAACCTATAAGGATAATAAAATAAATTATAACTTTTGCGATTTCTTTTGGGTCAAATCTTAGATTGACTGGCCTACTGGGAGTGGGAGAACAGCTGTTACCAGGCTGTCAGCCCCTATCAGGGACTGGTACTGGGGTTGGGCTTCTAGTCGGTTCGCGTTGGCAAAAGTGTGGTCAAGGGACTGTGTGTGTGTGTGTGTGTGTGCCTGTGTCGTGCGTGCAAGCAGGACACTCACAGCTGCCAAACTTTAGTGGACATGCATGGGCATCCATGGGGAAGTCTTCCAGGTGCATGGGACACTCTGCCCTCACTGTCAGCCTGTGGAGAGAGAGAGAGAAGACAGATTCAATATGGAGACGGATGGAGAAATCAATGTAGTGTGGCAGAACCAAGGAGGCTTACACCATGGAGGGGGTGGTGTAGCTAATGGGGGGGTGGGGGGTTGACATAACAAGCCACTGAGACATAAAGCAACACATGGCGCCTTCTCTGCCAGCCTCTGATTTGTGCTTCTCCACCCCCTTCCCGCTCACTGTGAAAACCGGAGCGTCACACCGTCCATGACGCCCTAATCTCTTCGACCGGGCCCTCATCTCTCTCATCTGTGACAGCAAAACAGCCCCCTCCCCCCCAACAAACCTCCCTCCTCCACTGACAGAAATGATACAAAAAAAAGAATGAAAGAGGTTTTATAACCAGGCCCCCCTGTGCTCCAGCTCTTGCTGTGTAGTGAATATATGGGGCTTCGCTTCGCGTCATCTTAAGGCTCTTAGTATTTACGGCCTTCCAGAAGAACAGTACAGTACAAGCTCCACAGGGCCCAGGTACCACGTGCAGTCGTCCTCTCTCTCTTCAGCACCTCATCACAGTGCTGCCTACTGTCACAAACTGTCCCCATGGTGATCAATCATGACGGGGAGAACCGTTTTACTTTTCTGGAAAACTGATAACTTTGGTCGATCGGCACTGGAAAACATAAATAGTGCACGGTAAATTGTAAACTACTGGCAATCTGTAAAACCAAATGACAAATGGCTTTTATATGATAGGTACTGGCTTTTTTTCTTTCTTTATTGCACTCTCTTGGTTCTCCAACAGCCTCAATGCCACTAAAAACCAAGCTTGGACCTCCCTAAACAAATGATTCTGCTACTAGTCTGCTTTAAGCCTCCTAATTCCAACACTCTTTGCTAGTGAGTGACACCCACAGCCACAAGGGAGCAATCACAACCTCGCTGGCCTGGTAACCCCAAGATTATACTCTGTCACCACAATGTGGAATTCCCAGATCATTCCTAATCATCCATTAGGTTGTTGAATCACTGGTTTCTTTCAAAACTTTAAGCAAAAGGGTGCACAGCACATCGGTCCTTGTGAGGTGCCAGCCAATGGGAAAGATACTGAATGATTTTTTTTTACTGTAGCTGCCAATGCCACACTTTTATTGAGGACACAGATCATTGTGTCCTCAATAAAAGTGTGGCATTGGCAGCTACGAGTGTGTGGCTATTCTTTCAAAACTGGCCTGATTAAACATCAACAGACCAGAAGGGGAGGTCGTTTTAAATTCCATTCAAAAGGAGTCGTCATTTACTGCCGCTGGTTTTCCTTTTTTCCTTACAACATAAGGTTGTTTTTATTTGTTGATGATGTATCATATACTATGTTGATGAATTGAATACATAGGACCGCGGATAGAAGATCCATCGGCGAGGCAGTATACCTCATGGTGTAGAGCAGCGTGCCTTCCTCTGTGATGCGTAGCAGCTTGTTAGGCATGGTCATGTTGTGGGCCACGGACTTCTTGCCATTGTGGAAGAAGGTGTCCGGTGTCCAGATTTTGCTGGCCATCAGGTTGTTGAGACGCAGCACTGCCATGGGCCCCTTAAACTTTAGCCTCTCGTCCTTCCAGCTCTGTCTGAAGAACACGTCGATTGTGTACTCCTGTCGGGGTGAGGGAAGAGGGGCAGCGGAAAGAACAGACAGATGGGGAGAATAGTGACACACAGGGTGTGAGAGGCTAAAGGAAACGGCCGGTGTCAGAACTCTGATCCTTGGCAGCTGGTTATGTGCCATGGTCAGCCTGCATATAGCGGGAATGCTGAGTAAAGCCTGATTTATAATTCATCGTACTACTGAGCCACGCAGCGAAAAGAGCCGGCACGTGACTCAAAACGAGCTCGAATTGCACCGCGTTTTGAACTTGCTGATCGGCTATTTTCAGTGTGTGATGCCATCACGCGAGAGTATAACTTCAGCAAAGGGGAGAGAGGGAGTCAGAGGCAAACGGCCAGATGTCAGAACGTCCCATCCTTGCAGTTGGGTGTGAGATGCAAAAGGCAACGCCAGATGTCAGAGCTCCTTGCAGCTGGTTATCTGCCATAGAGTTAGCCTCGTGAGGATGCTGAGTAATGCAACCTCTTCTTCTAACTTATATATATACTATGTTGTTTTTTCTCTCTTGTCACTCTGGCTTCCATATGGTAGCGATGGCCTAGTTTCCATGCTGGTTACTGTCTACTCACATTAGGAGCATTGACAAAGGAACAGCTTTTCCAATGCAATGGAGGCTGTGAGTCTGTGTGTCATTGTGGGGGGAAAAAACACTTTACTATTAGACCGTGGTGATTTTCTATCTATGTTTCATAGCCAAATGCGGTTGTGGTTTTCATGTATTTATTTCCTAGATACAATTACACAGTTAATCTGTAAAAAAAAGTATTTATTTTTACAAATTGGGACATTTAATTAACAAATACCCCTGGAGAACTAATGGATGCCTGGTCACTTTGATTCGAAAGCTGAATGCCACAAATGATCATTGTTGCTTTTTATTTATTTTTAGGTATGAATCGGAGCTCAGTGATCTATACTGACAGTCTGACACAAAAGCAAAGCCCTGAGCATGATGGCGTCACTTGCTGAAAATATCATGTCTAACAACGTTGAAAGTCAGTGTGCGCTTGGAAACCAGTTCTTTGCAAAAAAGTAGGGGGACATTTCTTTTTGAAGCCCACTAATGATCGTCGCGGAGAACAGAGAAAATTACAGTCTGGTCTGTTATTTTATTTTTGCTTTATTCTTTTCCCTCTTTCGTTTCCTACCCACATGAGATAATTAGTGTGAACTGAAACAGAGCTTCAAGGTAGGCCTTATAGAATAACTGGAGTGGGAGTCAGAATTACCTAGTTAGAGAGAACTCTCTTTCCTCTTGGCTTAACGCAGCGGCAAAATTCTTCCAGGCCCCAATGCCAGCTGATGCAATTAACTGAGATTATGTCCGCACGGTCCAAATGCTTCAACTGAGAGCAGCGAGAGTCTCTCCTTCTTCTTTAAAACGTGGAGTGGCAGCGAAGCAATCACACTTTAGATAAATGGGTTCCTTACGTAAATGCACGGTGCAAAGATTAGAGCATTGATTCAGGACACATCTGTGTGAATAGCTCAGTCAGGCAATAAAATTATTTAAACAGGGCAATCAATTTTACCGCCGTCAATAGCCTTTCTTATTTTGATAATGCTAGTAATAGTATTTATTTTCCCAACAGTGATAATCATTCATGGCATAATGGCACTGATAATTAAATTTAAACAGGAGTCAAGATGAGTCCTTCTCTGTGTCCTTTTATTGTCACGGACCCCCCAACAAACAGGGGTTTATATACACCTCCCACACGTAAGATGTTTTGTATCAATCTGGGACCCTGTGGTATTGATTTCAGATATGACCTTCACCTAACCTATAGGTCATAAACATTCCATGCAATTAGGGTTTTCAAAGGGGTACTGCTTAATTACCAAAAGGTGTGGACTGCAGACTTACAAAGAAAGGGTTTCCAAGGCACTCATCTTTGATGAAAATATTTGTAAGGTTTTCAATATATTTGCATACTAACAATATCTCTTCTCACTTAACAAGATTGCATTTGACTCGTATATCAGTGATGACTGCATGACAGTATGACTACGCCAATTGTTATGTGTCATATCACGGAAGCCGTAGACCACTGTGAAAGTGAAAGTAGGGTCTAGCCTATAAATATCTAACATATTGTTAGATATTTAGTTTGGGGTCCTCCCAAAAGAACTTGTCTAATAATGCTTGCTCAGCATGACAGACACACAGCTGCGGTATATCACAATTTATAATTACAATGTACAATTTAGGCATTTAGCAGACACTCGTAACCAGAGTGACTAGAATAGAATAGAAAATGGTAAACACACTCTCTAGCTCTCTCTACATGAAAATGTACTGCCTATGAAAGATCCAAACACTATTAACACAAACACCAGTCCACATGGTATGCGATTCACGGTCGGCGATAAATATCGACATCTGCATAATAGTCACGCGTGACCACATTTATGACTGTGAATGCCATTTATCTATGGCAGGGATTACCGGGCTATGGGGTATAAAGATAAAAGGGCAACAGCCATTCATCGCTTTTGACATTTTTATTTATACACGTAGAAAATTCATGGCATGAATAATCAAATGAATAAACATTTTGGCCGTTTAGCAAACACCACGGAGCCAAGTTATAGGGTTTGGAGAAAAAAGGGGGAGGCGAAGAGGAAAGGAGAGGAGAGGAGAGGAGGAGAAGGGGTGGGAGGGGGTGCCATTTAAAACGAGGCGAATTCAGGCTTACCATGTCGTGGTCTGAGACGGGCCCAATGCTCGTCACGAAAATGTCAGTCTTGACTTCGGTTACACGCTCTGTTGAAGCAGGAGATTGGCAGAGTGAGTGTCCGTCAGTGCGTCTCATTAGCACGTTAACTACCTGTTAATCCAAGACCACCTGGCTATAAAAGCCCCAGGTTCTATTCATACCGTTCGACGTTATGAAAATGATGCACGTGTGTGTGTGGGGCACGCTCACATGGACCAACGACTGTCGCTCGCGCAGCTGCACACTAAAGAAAACAATTTATTGCCTCTGTCAGAAGTCAATAGCGATTTATTCAGTGATTGTCAGCGTCACGACACGCTGCCCAATCTCGTAATCATGTGTCTTTATTGCAACTGAAGCTGTGCACCACCTACCAGTTACCATATCTACCATACATACCTACATGTCTACCTACGTACCGTACATACCTACCGTATATATACCTACCTACATATACCTACCTACCTACATACCTACCGTACATACATACCTACCTACCGTATACCTACATACCTACCTACCTACCTAACATTTCAGTAGACTCAACCACTGTAACGTGGTTGAGTGTCTTTACAGGTCTTTCTAAGAAATGTA
Source organism: Protomyctophum parallelum (assembly GCF_964188405.1). Taxonomy (NCBI): domain Eukaryota; kingdom Metazoa; phylum Chordata; class Actinopteri; order Myctophiformes; family Myctophidae; genus Protomyctophum; species Protomyctophum parallelum. The sequence continues at coordinate 71,372,180 of NC_139697.1, read as the reverse complement.
TTAGACTGCTGAGGGTTGATTCAGAACATTGCTGCTCGAGTCCTTACTAATGCCAAGAAAGTGGAGCATATCACTCCAGGTCTCAGATTGACTGGCTCCATGTCTGTTAAAGGCATGATTACAAAATACTGCTGTTGGTGTATAAAGCATTGAAACATTTCTGTTCTTCTGCTACTTTATAACTATCCAGACCTCGGTCTTGTGTGGGGCAGGTGTGCTTTATGTCCCCAGAGTCAAAACCAAACATTTCAACCAGCCGATTTCAATTTTATGCACCATATATCTGGAACAAACTCCCAGGGAACTGCAGGTCTGCTGCAACTTCCAGTTATTTTAAATCAAAGCTAATATTCTCCTGTGTGTTGCTGCCTTCTACTTCTTTATAATTTAAAAATTTTCAATTTAATTTTAATGTATTGTTAATTTCGAATCTATTACCTCTTTAATAACTATTTTAAGTGCATTCAAATCATTTTATAATGTGTTTGTTAATGCTCTTATTTTTTTGTGCCAATCATTTTAATTCCCACGATGTTGAACCGTGCTACAACTAAACGTTTCTTACCTCGCCATAGGTTCCCCAATCTATATGCGGTACTCATTTAAGTGTGTGGGGACTGGGAGTGGTTCTCTTTTGGGACTTTTGAGGCTGAAATGGTAGCAGTTTGATCCGTGAATGATTCCCATCCATAATTCAGTCCGTAATTCCTTTCCGTCTCGGGCTGCCCACCTGCAGGAGCTGCGCTGAAGCCCCCCCCCCTTTAAATATGTGTTAATTGAACTCATTTTACACTTAAATTAACTCTCATCTTTGCACTTACATTAACACTCATTTGCATTCGTTCGTGTCTGTTTGATGCCCGCTGTGTCCTTCACACACCGATACTCACACTACTTATTCTCTCTCTCTCTCTCTCTCTCTCTCTCTCTCTCTGTCTCTGTCTCTGTCTCTGTCTCTGTCTCACTCTACCTCTCTCTACTCCTCATACTCACACACTCTCTCTCTCTTCCTCCGTCTTTGTGTCTCTTCCTCATAATGGACCTCCATGTAATTGAGTGCGAGTGGGACACGTGCACACAATACAGCACAATGACATTTACTGTGTTATATTACAGAGCCGCTTCTATGGAGAATATCCACCCTTTTCACCCTCCCATAAATGAGCCGTCATTGTGAGGATGAACTCATCCACTTTCCAAATGGTGGCACACAAATACACATTTCTCCCTATTATTTAGTTGTGCAAGTATGCATATTATGCAAAGTGATTCAGAGAGGAGTCTGTGCAGGCAACTATATATACCGTGCCTTGAGCGAGTTTCCCAGTGTTGTTTAACCACATGAGCGTCCATAATCTGCATGCAATACATTTGGCAAGAATAGCAGATCTGCAAGGTCACAACGTGTTGCATTGTGATTGTGTTATGTGAACCTTGTGAGTGTTATGTTAATTTATCCATTTGCGACTGCAAAATACCAATATGTACCAATGCAACGAATTTAATTTAATTGAATTGAATTGAATTGACTTGACTTGACTTGACTTGACTTGACTTGACTTACCTCCGAGTCCTGGCCGGAGGCGGTTGTCGTACCCATCCAGGAGACTGTCTAAGATTTTGGTGAACACGGTTGTGTTATCTTTCTGCTCATCTGTCATGCCGTTCTGCCCAGCGCTGACAAAGCAAAGAGCACGACCACCGTCAAATTCATAGTGATAAAGACACGAACACATTCTAACATGATTATAATCGAACCTCAACATCTCCAGGTAAGGTCGACCTTGAAGGCTTGCACGCACGCGCGCGCACACACGCACGCACACACACACACGCACGCGCGCACACACCACGTCTGAGCTATACTACAAACTCCAAATAACCACCTTTGTGATATTAACAGGATTTCTACATGTGAACGTATAGTGGACATGACATACAGTATCGCCGATGATGAATGAATGTCGTTTTCCTGTGAAAAGTGGCTGATGGCGACAGATGTGTCGCCGCTGTGCTACAGTGCGCAGCATGTGGGAAGCAGGATTTGGATCTCCTGTTGCGATGAGAACATTTCTGGAGTGCTGGATGTTGCGGAAGGGGACATGATGCATAGAGCGGCCTGCTGGGCAAGCTCCTTTTTGATCATCGCCAATCAGCCGCCACACACATGCACCCACATACTGTACGCGCACACAGATAGCAGGCCGAGTGAGAAGCAGAAATGGCGATGCATTATTTAGTCCATAATGTGTTTTTTTAAACAGCGGAGAGGCCTCATTGAACGTGCTCTTTGAACAACATGAAACAAAATGCTTAGAGCGATGCCAAAACGCTCACAACCAGTAATTGCGTGGGCATGGTTTGTACCATTCCACTCATACATATTTCAACAAACTCATCATCAGCAATACTGATTATAATCATTGTTTGAATTTATATCAGGATTTATAAGGGGATATATTATCGTGGCATACTATTATGGCGAGTCTGCGTGTTTCTATGTGTGAGCGATTGTGTTGTGTTTGCGGAACGTACGCATGTTTGCCTATGTTTGTGTGTGCATTTGTACTTTGAATGATGTCCCTCATATATAATTGTACGCTCCAAGCAATCATATAACCGTGACTTCGTTTTAATTCTGACACTGGTTTGATTGCATGCTAAATAAATACACACTGGTGAATGTTTGTAAACCAGCTCTGCTCCTAAAAGGGTGCCAAGGTGAGAATATTAACTAAGCTATCCAAACTACAAGCTCACGAAAAGTGAAAGAATGTGCTGCATTGTGCGCTTTGGGCAATGTTTTTATTACAATTTTGGGACAATTTTAGACAATATACAACATGACAAGAATATAGCTGGTATGTCAGGTTGAAAGTGGTTATTGAGCAAAGACGGAAGTGGAGTGAAGGGGAAAGTAGATGGTTGGAGCGAGAAAGCAAAGACACACGTGAGAGAGAAGAGAAAGTGATAGTGTAAGGAGGGAGGGGGCGCAATGGGGGAAAGAAGAAAGGAATCAGAGAGAGAGTGAGGATGAAGGAACGGTGAAGATATTGAAGAGTGAAAGTGGAATAATGAGAGGAAAACTGGGAAATGTGGAAGATGAAGAAAAGAGAATGGGTGAAAGAGAAAGAAATTAAGGGGGAGGCAAGGAAAGACACGGAACAGAAATGGGGGAGCAGGGGGAGGCTGGACCATGGCCTAAACCACGATGGCAACGTCTGCAGCTTGCTTCAAATTAGCTCCTAATTGTCTCCATTCATTCCATCACACATGGATTAACGTTCTCTGTACCACAACGTTACCATAATTCACCAAAGTCTTCCAGTCTGCCAAAAGAACTAACACAATAGACACCGAAATGAGCTCTAAAACTCCATTTTGCTTCACGCGAGTCTGACATAGTATAATTTGGAGGTAATTGCCATGCCGTTCTCCAAAAACGAATTAATTATTATAATTAGTCTGCCTTGTTCTGGTTGAAGAGTCAAAACATACTTTAACCGAGATTATTTAAGAAACACAGGGACGTGTGTGGATTTTGTAGAGAGGGGGGGGGGTAGTTAGTAGTCATGGCAACGATAGACGGTATACAGTATAAGAGAGATAGGAAGGGGATGGCGTGATATGAGAAAAGACAGGAATACACACAATGCTGACAAGCCAGGGGCGGCCTCCTCATGAAACATTGTAGTACACCATCCCCATCTACAGGTCATCGGAACAGCAACAGTGCTGCTCACTGCACCCGCTCTGCTTTCTCCCCTCTCTCTTTCTCTCCCTCCCTCCATAGTCTGTGAATAACTAATTACAGTATGAGGCCATTTCTGTCTTTGGCAACATATTATGGCAAATCACTAATTCTTCCTGATTGCTGTGCCCCTTTGAAATCCTCCAAGGTGTATGTGTGCGCACGCGTGCATGCATTTCTGTGTTTGGCTCCAAGAGTAGGGGATTATACAGTAAATCTTTTGTTGACAATTGCTCTGCTGGTTTTGGTGACAGTTATTCAGTAAAGTAATCAGTGAGGTTCTTCTTTTTTCCTCCAGTTGGGTGTGAAATATCCCCTAAGAGGGTTGTTCGACTATATAACATCAAACCCAGTAAATTAGACGGCAGTTCGCTAGTCCCATCCCTTCCCCCACAAAAATAAGTCAAAACAAAAATAAAGTAAAACAACATAGCTGATACCATGGCAACAGTATAGGAGATATAACAGCTAATTCAGATAGATGCCATCGCCTTGGGCAATGGACGTTATGGCAACCTGCCATCTGGGATCTGCGCACATGCACATCGTGACCGTGTCATGTAAACAGGTACAGTATAAGCGCGTGTCTCCACAGCACGTGTGCACTTGTCACCGAGAAGAAGGGCGAGCAGCCTGGACCATCTCCATAGATCACCGTTTGAGTCAACTCCAATGACAACTGCTGACAGTGGCGCTGAATTATTCAGCCTCAGAAAAGTCGTATCCGATCTCTTCCATGTTTCACGAGAGTAGTCACGATGCGTGAAAGGAGAGTCCCACATTATCTGCATGATGCATGCGTGCTCTCAGCAGGCGCTGCATTTGAGTTTCGCTGCATGTTGCAGGTTTGTTTAGCGCGTCGTGGTGAATGTTTGATTTGTTCCGTGCACTGATTTTCGGGGCGTGGTGGCAAAACTCTCCACATTAATCCCATGGAGAGGGACGTGGGATTATGATGTTGTGAGGTGTGCTGCACGTGAATGCATGCACGGATTAATGCTGTTGCAGTCACATGACGACCATGGGTCATATTGCTGTCATCTTTCATCCTGTCTCTCCCTCTCTCTCTCTCTCTCTCTCTCTCTCTCTCTCTCTCCCCCCTGTGCCTCTTTCTCTTCGTACAGTACGTCGCTGCTTGGATCACATCCAGGAGACCCTGTGCTGACATTGGGAAGTGTGACTCTCTACACTGTGGCTTACTATCCCCATGACGATTGTCAAACATCTGTGCCATAAACCATGTGGTTCTCAACCTTTTCAAGTCGTTACCCCCCAAAATAATCATATTTGAACTGCCCCACCACCACCACCACCCTGACAAGCACTTGGTATTGTAGGAAGCAATTTTGTTTGACTCAACAAACTAGTATAGTTTGTTGGTTACTTTTGATACAGCAATGTTTTTCCTTTCTGATGTATGGGTCTTAAAAGTCCTTACATAATTTTACAACAGTGTCACTTTAAACAACATAAACAACAGGGTCTTGGACACAATGTCGGCGCAGCCACAACCCGGACAACTTTAAACAACACCCGCAAGGCTGGCGAACCAAAAAGCAGCCGGTCGGCAGTAATATGCAGGATAATTGCTATTTTTGGTTCACAAACATCCCCCATCTTCTCTCTGTGTTGTACTTGTTAACTTCACATAGAGGGATGCAGGGATGCCCCAATTATAACCACAGTGTTTGAGTAAAGCGAGAACAAAGCAAAGAAAACTGTAATAAAAAACAATCTAGTCATCTGGCTTAAAGGTGTGATGATTACAAAACAAATAGGTTCTCCTCTGTGGGAAATGATTGATGCTCTCCCAGGTAGGTCCGCTAATTCAGCGCTTCTCAAAGTGGGGTCCGGGGACCCCCAGGGGTCATTGAAGGGGTTCCAGGGGGTACCCAGCCAAATTAGCATCAAAATCTGCGTAACCTGCACTTTAACCCTATTTTATACTTTGCGATGCGTTGGAAGCGTTTTAACAACAAAAACCTTCTCAAATGGGGGTGAATTTAGGGGTCCTTAATATAAAAAGATATGAAGAGGTAATCGATTGGCTGGGTTTCTTGGCTGTTTACTGTCATCCTCTTGGCTGACCAATCGACTGACCAACTGAACGACCAAGTGACTAACTTATTAACTCACAGAATCAGAATAAATGGACTGACCATGGCCGGCAGGTGTGTTAACCAGTTGGCCGCTGGCCCATGGCGATGAAGAATGGCCTCCCCCATGAAAAGATGACTGCGCTTTTCAAAATCTATTCTAATTCTGCTCCCTGTCTGGACTCTTGAGAGATTAATACGGTGGCTCCTCTGGAAGTAGACCACGGCGTGCATAACTGTGTTCCATCACCGAGCATCGCAGCAGTCTCTCATGGCCATATAGGCCATATTTAGACCTATACTGTAGCTTCACAGAGAGCCCCGCTGTGCGTCTGTCACCTACCCATCTGTGCATGTTACCGCGTATACATGATGGCTTGAACATGCATCAGCATAAATATGCATAACATAGGCTACATACACAAACCCGTGAAAGTAAACATTAGTATTTGTAACATGATTGGTACGATTAGTATCTGCAAATATTGACCATGACCTCCTTATAGCTATATTCTTATGAAACATACTGTGGAAAGTAGACCGTAAAATGATGGCGAACCAAATGGATGTTTATAGCACTGAGTTCGAGAACATATAAATGGAACCAAAAAGTGCCAATTTGGTTCCATTCATACACTGTTAGAGTTAAATGAACACTTGAGCTTTTACTATGTGCTATACAGCTGTATTTCAGAGTTTGCTCTTACCTTTTGCCACCAAGTACGATGTTGGCTGCCAGCAAGCAGGCCCCCAAACACAGCGAGACCACCCCGGCCCGTCCACACATGGTTGCACTATGAGGACCTTTCACTGCTGGAGGTTCTAAAGAGAGGGAACAAACGGAAACACTCTGAATTTTATGCTAGTGTTGGAAAGAAAATAAACTTTACATCACCATGACCCCAGAGCCTCCATTCAAGTTAAGCATCATATGCAATATGGTAACATGGAGGAGCAAGCTATATATAATTATGTAGGTCTTACACTGCAAAATCCAGGGTTTTTATACTCTCAGGATTTTAACATCCAGGATTTTGCCTTGTTGATCTGGCTGCTGCATATGTGGGATTCTTTTTGGGTTCCCATATACATGCATTACATGTATTCCCAAGAACCTAGATCTACTGCAAGGCTCATGAATCAAAGCAATTGGCCCTGCCATGCACAAGCACTGTAGTTGGGCTATCGCATGTCACCTGAAACAAACATGCAGCAGTCAAAACCTTCACATCATGTTTCATTTTGAATGATGTGTTGAGCCTATACACCCCACACCGAGGGAAGCACTGAGCATTACACCGAACACAGGGGCTGTATCCTCCGCCAGATACGTTATATCCGACTGCTGCAAAAGGGGGCTATAGGATATTGTAAGTAGAAGGTTTTAGATTACAGAAAGGCATCCTGCATGCTGTGCACATGTAACGATATCTTATATGGATGCAAAGTGTGAAGAAATGACAAGGAATCACAGCATCGACTGCACAAGACCGAGCATACATAAGCTTGTAGCACCTGTATACAGTATAGGCTTCACTCAGCCTGCAAAACACGACAGTACCGCAATATCAAGACAAATCCGCTTAAATGAGAGTGTCCGCGTCCTCCTCAATCACTACTACGCTATAATAGGCATGAGCACAAAGTATATATAGGCAATTTACTGCGCTATAGTGCAGCACAGGACACGGAACAAACATGTTAACCCGAATTCGGTGTCCATTTTTCATTCATGCAATCGACCAGAAATAATTATACTTGTGAACAGCAATCGAAAAACACTATTTCGTCAAAGACTGTATCAAGCAAAAACATACCCTGGGTTGTAGCAATAAAAATAATAATACGTCGCCTACTACTTGCTCGTGTTCTTCCAAGGTGCACTGTAACACGGCCGGGAGTCGAAGGGCATGCGATGCTCTATTAAATATTCCGTTTAGTTGACAGGGTTTTGATGGAGTGGAGACGACGACGAGATACACCAGAGCAAAATCCCGCAAAAGCCCCCAGGCACACTTTCTAAAA